>NC_092721.1:140143740-140443740 GCF_047496885.1 Scyliorhinus torazame | reverse complement strand
CACTCCAGCCAGCAAGAAAAGGTAAGAGAAGCGGCAGTACTCACCACAAGGCCGAGATCCCGGAGCAGAGAACAATTTTGATTGGCGGCCATCTTTCTTTTTTTTTTTTATTAAATATTTTATTGAAAATTTTTGGTCAACCAACACAGTACATTGTGCATCCTTTACACAATATTATAACAACACAAATAACAATGACCTATTTTATAAACAAAAAATGAATAAATAATAAATAACAAAAATGAAAACTAGCCCTAATTGGCAACTGCCTTGTCACAAGTAACACTCTCCAAAAATATAATTTAACAGTCCAATATATAATTATCTGTAGCAATGACCTATACATACTATACAGTATATATTAACAACCCTGAGAGTCCTTCTGGTTCCTCCTCCCCCCCCCCCCTCCCCCCCCCCCCCCCCCCCCCGATCCTGGGCTGCTGCTGCTGCCTTCTTTTTCCCATTCCGTCTATCTTTCTGCGTGGTATTCGACGAACGGTTGCCACCGCCTGATGAACCCTTGAGCCGACCCCCTTAGGACAAACTTAATCCGCTCTAGCTTTATAAACCCCGCCATGTCATTTATCCAGGTCTCCACCCCCGGGGGCTTGGCTTCTTTCCACATTAGCAATATCCTGCGCCGGGCTACTAGGGACGCAAAGGCCAAAACATCGGCCTCTCTCGCCTCCTGCACTCCCGGCTCTTGTGCAACCCCAAATATAGCCAACCCCCAGCTTGGTTCGACCCGGACTCCTACTACTTTTGAAAGCACCTTTGTCACCCCCATCCAAAACCCCTGTAGTGCCGGGCATGACCAAAACATATGGGTATGATTCGCTGGGCTTCTCGAGCACCTCGCACACCTATCCTCCACCCCAAAAAATTTACTGAGCCGTGCTTCAGTCATATGCGCCCTGTGTAATACCTTAAACTGAATCAGGCTTAGCCTGGCACACGAGGACGATGAGTTTACCCTGCTTAGGGCATCTGCCCACAGCCCCTCCTCGATCTCCTCCCCCAGCTCTTCTTCCCATTTCCCTTTTAGTTCATCTACCATAGTCTCCCCTTCGTCCCTCATTTCCCTATATATATCTGACACCTTACCATCCCCCACCCATGTCTTTGAGATCACTCTGTCCTGCACCTCTTGTGTCGGGAGCTGCGGGAATTCCCTCACCTGTTGCCTCGCAAAAGCCCTCAGTTGCATATACCTGAATGCATTCCCTTGGGGCAACCCATATTTCTCGGTCAGCGCTCCCAGACTCGCGAACTTCCCATCCACAAACAGATCTTTCAGTTGCGTTATTCCTGCTCTTTGCCACATTCCATATCCCCCATCCATTCCCCCCGGGGCAAACCTATGGTTGTTTCTTATCGGGGACCCCCCCAAGGCTCCAGTCTTTCCCCTATGCCGTCTCCACTGTCCCCAAATCTTCAGTGTAGCCACCACCACCGGGCTTGTGGTGTAGTTCCTCGGTGAGAACGGCAATGGGGCTGTCACCATAGCCTGTAGGCTAGTCCCCCTACAGGACGCCCTCTCTAATCTCTTCCACGCCGCTCCCTCCTCCTCTCCCATCCACTTACTCACCATTGAAATATTAGCGGCCCAATAATACTCACTTCGGCTCGGTAGTGCCAGCCCCCCAGCTATCCCTGCTACGCTGTAAGAATCCCTTCCTCACTCTCGGGGTCTTCCCGGCCCACACAAAACCCATGATGCTCTTTTCAATCCTTTTAAAAAAAGCCTTCGTGATCACCACCGGGAGGCACTGAAACACAAAGAGGAATCTCGGGAGGACCACCATCTTAACCGCCTGCACCCTCCCTGCCATTGACAGGGATACCATATCCCATCTCTTGAAATCCTCCTCCATCTGTTCCACCAACCGCGTTAAATTTAACCTATGCAATGTGCCCCAATTCTTAGCTATCTGGATCCCCAGGTAACGAAAGTCCCTTGTTACCTTCCTCAACGGTAGGTCCTCTATTTCTCTACTCTGCTCCCCTGGATGCACCACAAACAACTCACTTTTCCCCATGTTCAATTTATACCCTGAAAAATCCCCAAACTCCCCAAGTATCCGCATTATTTCTGGCATCCCCTCCGCCAGGTCCGCCACGTATAGTAGCAAATCGTCCGCATACAAAGATACCCGGTGCTCTTCTCCTCCCCTAAGTACTCCCCTCCACTTCTTGGAACCCCTCAACGCTATCGCCAGGGGCTCAATCGCCAGTGCAAACAATAATGGGGACAGAGGGCATCCCTGCCTTGTCCCTCTATGGAGCCGAAAATATGCAGATCCCCGTCCATTCGTGACCACGCTCGCCACTGGGGCCCTATACAACAGCTGCACCCATCTAACATACCCCTCTCCAAAACCAAATCTCCTCAACACCTCCCACAAATAATCCCACTCCACTCTATCAAATGCTTTCTCGGCATCCATCGCCACTACTATCTCCGTTTCTCCCTCTGGTGGGGCCATCATCATTACCCCTAACAACCTCCGCATATTCGTGTTCAGCTGTCTCCCCTTCACAAACCCAGTTTGGTCCTCGTGGACCACCCCCGGGACACATTCCTCTATTCTCATTGCCATTACCTTGGCCAGGACCTTGGCATCTACATTTAGGAGGGAAATAGGTCTATAGGACCCGCGGGTCCTTTTCCTTCTTTAAGAGAAGCGATATCGTTGCTTCAGACATAGTCGGGGGCAGTTGTCCCCTTTCCTTCGCCTCATTAAAGGTCCTCGTCAGTACCGGGGCGAGCACGTCCACATATTTTCTATAGAATTCGACTGGGAATCCATCCGGTCCCGGGGCCTTTCCCGCCTGCATGCTCCTAATTCCTTTCACCACTTCTTCTACCTCGATCTGTGCTCCCAGTCCCACCCTTTCCTGCTCTTCCACCTTGGGAAATTCCAGCCGATCCAAGAAGCCCATCATTCTCTCCCTCCCATCCGGGGGTTGAGCTTCATATAATTTTTTATAAAATGTCTTGAACTCTCCATTCACTCTCTCCGCTCCCCGCTCCATCTCTCCTTCCTCATCCCTCACTCCCCCTATTTCCCTCGCTGCTCCCCTTTTCTTCAATTGGTGTGCCAGCAACCTGCTCGCCTTCTCCCCATATTCGTACTGTACACCCTGTGCCTTCCTCCATTGTGCCTCTGCAGTGCCTGTAGTCAGCAAGTCAAATTCTACATGTAGCCTTTGCCTTTCCCTGTACAGTCCCTCCTCCGGTGCTTCCGCATATTGTCTGTCCACCCTCAAAAGTTCTTGCAGCAACCGCTCCCGTTCCTTACTCTCCTGCTTCCCTTTATGTGCCCTTATTGATATCAGCTCCCCTCTAACCACCGCCTTCAACGCCTCCCAGACCACTCCCATCTGGACCTCCCCATTATCATTGAGTTCCAAGTACTTTTCAATGCACCCCCTCACCCTTAGACACACCCCCTCATCTGCCATTAGTCCCATGTCCATTCTCCAGGGTGGGCGCCCTCCTGTTTCCTCCCCTATCTCCAAGTCCACCCAGTGTGGAGCGTGATCCGAAATGGCTATAGCCGTATACTCCGTTCCCCTCACCTTCGGGATCAATGCCCTACCCAGCACAAAAAAGTCTATTCGCGAGTAGACTTTGTGGACATAGGAGAAAAACGAGAACTCCTTACTCCTAGGTCTGCTAAATCTCCACGGGTCTACACCTCCCATCTGCTCCATAAAATCTTTAAGTACCTTGGCTGCTGCCGGCCTCCTTCCAGTCCTGGACTTCGACCTATCCAGCCCTGGTTCCAACACCGTATTAAAATCTCCCCCCATTATCAGGTTTCCCATCTCTAGGTCCGGAATGCGTCCTAGCATCCGCCTCATAAAATTGGCATCATCCCAGTTTGGGGCATATACGTTTACCAAAAGCACCGTCTCCCCCTGTAGTTTGCCACTCCCCATCACGTATCTGCCCCCGTTATCCGCCTCTATAGTCTTTGCCTCGAACATTACCCGCTTCCCCACTAATATAGCCACCCCCCTGTTTTTCGCATCTAGCCCCGAATGGAACACCTGCCCCACCCATCCTTTGCGTAGCCTAACCTGGTCTATCAGTTTCAGGTGCGTTTCCTGTAATATAACCACATCTGCCTTAAGTTTCTTAAGGTGTGCGACTACCCGTGCCCTCTTTATCGGCCCGTTCAGCCCTCTCACGTTCCACGTGATCAGCCGAGTTGGGGGGCTTCCTACCCCCCCCCCCCCTTGTCGATTAGCCATCACCTTTTTCCAGCTCCTCACCCGGTTCCCACGCAGCTGTATCTCCCCCAGGCGGTGCCCCCCCGCCCATCCTCTCCCATACCAGCTCCCCCCTCTCCCCAGCAGCAGCAACCCAGTAATTCCCCCCACCCCCCCCGCTAGATCCCCCGCTAGCGTAATTACTCCCCCCATGTTGCTCCCAGAAGTCAGCAAACTCTGGCTGACCTCGGCTTCCCCCCGTGACCTCGGCTCGCACCGTGCGACGCCCCCTCCTTCCTGCTTCTCTATTCCCGCCATGATTATCATAGCGCGGGAACCAAGCCCGCGCTTCTCCCTTGGCCCCGCCCCCAATGGCCAACGCCCCATCTCCTCCACCTCCCCCCATCACCACCTGTGGGAGAGAGAAAAGTTAGCACATCGCAGGATTAGTACATAAAACCCCTCTTTGCCCCCCACATTCGCCCCACCACTTTGTTCGAACGTTCTTTTTAATAACCCGCTCATTCCAGTTTTTCTTCCACAATAAAAGTCCACGCTTCATCCGCCGTCTCAAAGTAGTGGTGCCTCCCTCGATATGTGACCCACAGTCTTGCCGGTTGCAGCATTCCAAATTTTATCTTCTTTTTATGAAGCACCGCCTTGGCCCGATTAAAGCTCGCCCTCCTTCTCGCCACCTCCGCACTCCAGTCTTGATAAACGCGGATCACCGCGTTCTCCCATTTACTGCTCCGAGTTTTCTTCGCCCATCTAAGGACCATTTCTCTATCCTTAAAACGGAGGAATCTCACCACTATGGCTCTGGGAATTTCTCCTGCTCCCGGTCCTCGCGCCATCACTCGGTATGCTCCCTCCACCTCCAACGGACCCGCCGGGGCCTCCGCTCCCATTAACGAGTGCAGCATCGTACTCACATATGCCCCGACGTCCGCTCCCTCCACACCTTCAGGAAGACCACGAATCCTCAGGTTGTTCCTCCTTGCGTTGTTTTCCAGTGCCTCCAACCTTTCCACACATCGTTTCTGATGTGCCTCCTGCGTCTCCGTCTTCACCACCAGGCCCTGTATATCGTCCTCATTCTCGGCTGCCTTTGCCTTCACGACCCGAAGCTCCCGCTCCTGGGTCTTTTGTTCCTCCTTTAGCCCTTCGATCGCCTGTAGTATCGGGGCCAACAGCTCTTTCTTCATTTCCTTTTTGATCTCTTCCACACAGCATTTCAAGAACTCTTGTTGTTCAGGGCCCCATGTTAAACTGCCACCTTCCGACGCCATCTTGGTTTTTGCTTGCCTTCCTTGCCGCTGTTCTAAAGGATCCACTGCAATCTGGCCACTCTCTCCTCCTTTTTCCATCCGTATCCAGGGGGGATTCCCTTCTGGTTTACCGCACAGTGTTTTTAGCCGTCAAAATTGCCGTTGGGGCTCCTATCAAGAGCCCAAAAGTCCGTTTCACAGGGAGCTGCCGAAACGTGCGACTCAGCTGGTCATCGCCGCACCCGGAAGTCCGGCGGCCATCTTTCTAAAGGGACTGCACTTGAGCAGTTGTGCGAGAAGCGCACAGAACGGGAAGGTCCGTTTGCGCATGCGCAAGGCGCCGTGCATGCGCGATTACAAAAAGGGCCCCAAGTAAAGGAACCACGATCTGCGCATGCGCAATCGCTTCCGACGCAGTACGTCACATGCGTCATTACGTCAGAGGCCCCGGACCATGCCCATTTAAAAGGGGAAACGTCCCAAATCAAAGAAAATTTTTTTACAGCCGTAAAACAACCTTCCTTCACCTGGAATGAAAGCACAATGCCCAATTGAACCAGGAAATGAAATAACCTCCGAAGAACCCTGCAACAAGCAGTTACCTATGCCCAAACCGATGATTCCGACCTTGAATACTTTCGAAACTGACCTTTACATTTTCTCCGGGACCTCTCGAGCCCAATGCCAGCTTCGACACAAACAGTGATGATATGGTCCTAGGAGACAACGACTCAGACGAATCTTTCACCTTGGAGGCTACCCCAGTACCAAATCCGATCCGCAACTAGACGTGTTGCACACTGACGACCCCGACGACGAGTTCTCGGATTTGAGGATCTTCATCCCAGCAGATATGACATCCCAACTCGTGAGTGCAGGATTATGCTGCGGCCTGAAACCAAGAGACAGGGAGCGGTACAAGCCCACAGAGAGCGGCCTGCTGCCACACAGAGTGTGGTCCATGCACCGCTCAGGGTTCCCAACTCTACGAAAGAAGACACGCAAGACTCCAGAGCGCAGTCCTTGCACGAATAAGAAGTGACTCCAGTGTCACAAGCCTCCACAGCGAGCTCGTGATAGGCTCCACGATAGAAGAAACGCAAGACTCCAGAGCGCAATCCTTGCAGGAACAAGACCATGAGGGTCTAGCAACCTCCTCTGCACAACTAGGGCAGCACGGTAGCATTGTGGATAGCACAATTGCTTCACAGCTGCAGGGTCCCAGGTTCTATTCAGGCTTGGGTCACTGTCTGTGCGGAGTCTGCACGTCCTCCCCCACCCTGACCCCCCCTCCCTCCCCCTCCCCCTCCTTCCTCCCCTCCCCCCTCTCCTCCTCCCCCCTCCCCCACCCTCCCCCCCCGGCCCCTCCCTCTCCCCCCTCCGGCCCCTCCCTCCTCCCCTCCCCCTCTCCTCCTCCCCCCGCACCCCTCCCCTCCCTCCTCCCCACGCCCCTCCCCTCCTCCCCTCCCCCCGCCCCCCTCCCTCCCCTCCCCCCCTCCTTCCCCTCCCCCTCCACCTCCCCTCTCCCCTCCCTCCCTCCCCCTCCCCCTCCTTCCCCCTCCACCTCCCCTCTCCCCTCCCTCCCCCCTCCTCCCCCTCCCCCCCCCCTCCCCCTTCTCCCTCCCCCTTCTCCCTCCCCTCCCTCCTCCCCTCCCCCCTACCTCCCCCCCTCCCCCTCCCCCTTCCCTCCTCCCTACCTCCCCCCTCCCCCTCCCCCTTCCCTCCTCCCCTCCCCCCTACCTCCCCCCTCCCCTCCCCCTCCCCCTTCCCTCCTCCCTACCTCCCCCCTCCCCCTCCCCCTTCCCTCCTCCCCTCCCCCTACCTCCCCCCTCCCCTCCCCCCTCCTCCCCCTCCACCTCCTCCTCCCCCCTCCTCCCCCCTCCTCCTCCCTCTCCCCCTCCCTCCTCCTCTCCCTCCCCCTCCTCCCTCTCCCCCTCCCTCCTCCTCTCCCTCCCCCTCCCTCCTCCTCCCTCTACCCCCTCCCCTCCCTCCTCCCCCTCCCTCCTCCCCCTCCCTCCCTCCCCCCCCTCCTCCCCCTCCCCCTCCCTCTCCCTCCCCCCTCCCCTCCACCTCCCCCTCCTCCTCCCTCCTCCCCCCCCTTCTCCCTCCCCCCCTCCCTCCTGCCCCCTCTTCTCCCTCCCCTCCTCTCCCCCTCTCCTCCCCCCCTCCTCCCCCTCCCCTCCTTCCCCCTCTTCTCCCTCCCCCCCTCCCCTCCTCTCCCCCTCTCCCCCCTCCTCCCCCCCTCCCGCCCCCTCTTCTCCCTCCCCCTCCTCCCCCCTCCTCCCTCCTCCCCCCTCCCCCTCCTCCCCCCCTCCCCCCTCCCCCCACCTCCCCCCCTCCCCCCTCCCCCCACCTCTTCTCCCTCCCTCCCCCCTCTCCCTCCCCTCCCATTCCCCGCTCCCTCCCCCTCCCATCCCCCTCCCCCTCTCTCTCCTCCCTCCCTCCCACTCTCTCCTCCCCCCTCTCACCTCCCTCCCCCCTCTCTCTCCACCCTCCCTCCCGCTCTCTCCTCCCTCCCGCTCTCTCCTCCTCCCGCTCTCTCCTCCCTCCCCCTCTCTCCTTCCTCCTCCCTCCCTCTCCTACCTCTCCCCCCTCTCCGTCCCCCTCTCTCCTCCCTCCCTCCCTCTCCCTCTCTCCTCTCTCTCCCTCCCTCCTCTCTCCCTCTCCCTCCCTCCCTCTCTCCTCACCCTCCCTCTCTCTCCTCCCTCTCCCTCCCTCCTTCTCTCTCCCCCTCCCTCCCCTCCCTCTCTCTCCCTCCCTCTCTCTCTCCTCCCTCTCCCTCCCTCCTTCTCTCTCTCCCTCCCTCTCTCTCTCCTCCCTCTCCCTCCCTCCTTCTCTCTCCCCTCCCTCCCCTCCCTCTCTCTCCCTCCCTCTCTCTCTCCTCCCTCTCTCTCTCCTCCCTCACCCCCTCCCTCCCTCCTCGCTCCTCCCCTCCCTCCCTCACCCCCTCCCACCCTCTCTCCTCCCTCCCTCTTCCCCCCTCCCTCCCTCCTCCCTCCCACTTCCCCCCTCCCACCCTCCCTCTCCCCCCCACCCTCCCTCTTCCCCCCCTCCCTCCCTCTTCCCCCTCCCTCCCTCCCTCTTCCCCCCCCTCCCTCCCCTCTTCCCCCCCCTCCCTCCTCTTCCCCCCCTCCCACCCTCTTCCCCCTCCCTCCCACTACCCCCCTCCCTCCCTCTCCCTCCCTCCCTCTCCTCCTCTCCCTCCCTCCCTCTCTCCTCCTCCCTCCCTCCTCCCTCCCCCTCCCTCCCCCTCTCTCTCCCTCCCCCCTCTCCACCCACCCTCCACACACCCCACCCTCCTCCACCACCCACCCCCTCTCTCCACCTCCCCCACCCACCCCCACCCCCACCCACCACCACCCTCCCCCTCACTCCACCCACCCCCCACCCCCCCACCCACCCTCCCACCCTCTCACCACCCACCTCCCACCCACCCCCTCCACCCACTCACCTCCCTCCCCACTCCACCCTCCCTCCCACCTCCTCCCACTCCCCACCCTCCCCTCCCACACCTCCCACCCACCACACACCCTCCCACACCTCCACCACCTCCCACACACCACCCACCCCACCTCACCCACCCACCCTCCCTCACCCTCCTCACTCCCACCCTCCCACCACCCACCCTCCCTCCCTCACCACCCACCCACCTCTCCCCACCCACCCTCCCCTCCCCTCCTCCCACCCTCCACCTCCCTCCCTCCCTCCCTCCCCCCTCCCTCCCTCACACCTCCCTCCCTCACTCCCTCCCTCTCTCCTCCCTCCCTCCCTCTCTCTCTCCTCCCCCTCTCTCTCTCTCCTCCCTCTCTCTCTCCTCCACTCTCTCCTCCCTCACTCCTCCTCTCCACTCTCCTCCCTCCCTCTCTCCTCCCTCCCTCCCTCCCACCTCCACCCACCCACCCTCTCCCTCCCTCCCTCCCTCTCTCCTCCCTCCCTCCCTCCCTCCCTCCTCTCACTCCTCCCTCCCTCCCACTCTCTCTCCTCCCTCCCTCTCTCTCTCCTCCCTCCCTCCCTCTCTCTCTCCTCCCTCCCTCTCTCTCTCCTCCCTCCCTCCCTCTCTCTCTCCTCCCTCCCTCTCTCTCTCCTCCCTCCCCTCCCTCTCTCCCTCCCTCTCTCTCTCCTCCCTCCCTCTCTCTCTCCTCCCTCCCTCTCTCCTCCCTCCCTCCCTCTCTCTCTCTCCTCCCTCCCTCCTCTCTCTCTCTCCTCCCTCCCTCTCTCTCTCTCTCCTCCCTCCCTCTCTCTCTCTCTCCTCCCTCCCTCCACCTCCCCCTCCTCCTCCCTCTCCCCCTCCTCCCCCCCCTTCTCCCTCCCCCCTACTCCCCCCCCCGTTCCCCCTCCTGCCCCCTCTTCTCCCTCCCCTCCTCTCCCCCCCTCCCTCCTCCCCCTCCCCTCCTGCCCCCTCTTCTCCCTCCCCCCCTCCCCTCCTCTCCCCCCTCCTCTCCCCCTCCTCCCCTCCTGCCCCCTCTTCTCCCTCCCCCCCTCCTCCCCCCTCCCCCCCTCCCCCCCTCTTCTCCCTCCCTCCCCCTCTCCCCCCTCCCCCCACCTCTTCTCCCTCCCTCCCCCTCTCCCTCCCCTCCCATTCCCCCCTCCCTCCCCCTCCCATCCCCCTCCCCCTCTCTCTCCTCCCTCCCTCCCACTCTCTCCTCCCCCCTCTCACCTCCCTCCCTCCCGCTCTCTCCTCCCCCCCTCTCTCTCCTCCCTCCCTCCCTCCCGCTCTCTCCTCCCTCCCGCTCTCTCCTCCCTCCCGCTCTCTCCTCCCTCCCCCTTCCCCCTTCCTCCCTCCCTCCCTCTCCTACCTCTCCCCCCTCTCCGTCCCCCTCTCTCCCTCTCCCTCTCTCCTCTCCCTCCCTCCCTCTCTCCCTCTCTCTCTCCTCCCTCTCCCTCCCTCCTTCTCTCTCCCCTCCCTCCCCTCCCTCTCTCTCCCTCCCTCTCTCTCTCCTCCCTCTCTCTCCCTCCCTCCTTCTCTCTCTCCCTCCCTCTCTCTCTCCTCCCTCTCCCTCCCCTCCTTCTCTCTCCCCTCCCTCTCTCTCCCTCCCTCTCTCTCCCCTCCCTCTCTCTCCCTCCCTCTCTCTCTCCTCCCTCTCTCTCTCCTCCCTCTCCCCTCCCTCCCTCCCTCGCTCGCTCCTCCCCTCCCTCCCTCTCCCCCTCCCTCCCTCTCCCCTCCCACCCTCTCCCTCCCTCCCTCTCCCCCCTCCCTCCCTCACTCCCCTCCCTCCTCCCACCCTCACCTCCACCCCCTCCCTCCCTCTCCCCCTCCCACCCTCACCCCCCCACCCTCCCACTCCCCCCCCCTCCCACTCACCCCTCCCTCCCTCTCCCCCCTCCCACCCTCACCCTCCCTCCCTCCCCCCTCCCTCCCACTTCCCCCCCTCCCTCCCTCTTCCCCCCCTCCCTCCCTCTTCCCCCCCTCCCTCCCTCTTCCCCCCCCTCCCTCCCTCTCCCCCTCCCTCCCTCACCTCCCACCCTCCTCTCTCCACCCACCCCCCACCCCCCTCCCTCCCCCTCCCCCCACCCTCCCCCCTCCCCCTCCCTCCCCCCTCCCACCCTCCCCCCACCCACCACCCCCCTCCCACCCTCCCCCCCTCCCTCCCTCCCACACTCCCTCCCTCCCTCCTCTCCTCCCTCCCCCTCTCTCCTCCCTCCCCCTCACTCCACCCTCCCCCTCTCTCTCCACCCTCCCCCTCTCTCTCCTCCCTCCCCCCCTCCCTCCCTCCCTCCCCCCCTCTCTCCTCCCTCCCCCTCTCTCCTCCCTCCCCCTCTCTCTCCTCCCTCCCCCTCTCTCTCCTCCCTCCCCCCCTCCCTCCCCCCCTCCCTCCCTCTCTCCTCCCTCCCTCCCTCTCTCCTCCCTCTCCTCCCTCCCTCCTCTCCTCCCTCCCTCCCTCTCTCCTCCCTCCCTCCCTCTCTCCTCCCTCCCTCCCTCTCTCCTCCCTCCCTCCCTCTCTCCCTCCCTCCCTCCCTCTCTCCCTCCCTCTCTCCTCCCTCCCTCTCTCCTCCCTCCCTCCCTCTCTCCTCCCTCCCTCCCTCTCTCCTCCCTCCCTCCTTCTCCCTCCCTCTCTCCTCCCTCCCTCCCTCTCTCCTCCCTCCCTCCCTCTCTCCTCCCTCTCTCTCTCTCCTCCCTCTCTCCTCCCTCTCTCCTCCCTCTCTCCTCCCTCTCTCTCTCTCCCTCTCTCCTCCCTCCCTCCTCCCTCCTCCCTCCCTCCTCCCTCCCTCTCTCCTCCCTCCCTCCCTCCTCCCTCCCTCCCTCCTCCCTCCCTCTCTCTCTCCTCCTCCCTCTCTCTCTCTCTCCTCCCTCCCTCCCTCTCTCCCTCCCTCCCTCCCTCTCTCTCTCCTCCCTCCCTCCCTCTCTCTCTCCTCCCTCCCTCTCTCTCTCCTCCCTCCCTCTCTCTCTCTCTCTCTCCTCCCTCCCTCTCTCTCTCCTCCCTCCCTCTCTCTCTCTCCTCCCTCCTCCCTCTCTCTCTCTCCTCCCTCCCTCTCTCTCTCTCCTCCCTCCCTCCCTCTCTCTCCTCCCTCCCTCCCTCTCTCTCCTTCCTCCCTCCCTCTCCCTCTCTCTCTCTCCTCCCTCCCTCCCTCCCTCTCTCTCTCTCTCCTCCCTCCCTCTCTCTCTCCTCCCTCTCTCTCTCCTCCCTCCCTCCCTCTCTCTCTCCTCCCTCCCTCCCTCTCTCCCTCCCTCTCTCTCTCCTCCCTCCCTCCCTCCCTCTCTCTCTCCTCCCTCCCTCTCTCTCTCTCTCCTCCCTCCCTCTCTCTCTCCTCCCTCCCTCTCTCTCTCCTCCCTCCCTCCCTCTCTCTCTCCTCCCTCCCTCCCTCTCTCTCTCCTCCCTCCCTCCCTCTCTCTCTCCTCCCTCCCTCCCTCTCTCCTCCCTCCCTCCCTCTCTCTCTCCTCCCTCCCTCTCTCCTCCCTCTCTCTCTCCTCCCTCCCTCCCTCTCTCTCTCTCTCCTCCCTCCCTCCCTCCGTCCTGATTTTCCCACAATGCCCCGGATGTCACTCTCTGACCAACATGGCGGCTCTCAGCGCTGCCGAAGTCATCGCTCAGCTGGAAAGCGCCGCCAAAGTTTTAATGGTAAGGGCCTGGCGCAGTGCTCCTGCTGGACCAGCCAGTCCAGGGGCATCGCTGGCAGCTTTGAGGTTGGGTTTTTATTGTTTGCCCTGGTTCAGGGAGCTGACAGGAGGGGTGGTGAATGCCCGTGCGTGGCGCACTTCACAGAGCCAGGCTGTGTGTGAAACTCCAGCCCGGGAGCGGCGGCTCCTCTCAGCCCAGGACAGCCGCAGCCAGAGCCCCTCCAGTCCCCCCCAACTCCGCTCCCTCCTCTCTTGTTACCACCAACTGTTCCACGTCCCATCTTATTAGTTGGGACATCATATTTTTTTATTTTATTATATTTGAGCGACTGGGTCTGTGTCAGATTGTTTGTTGGCATCACCATGAGTGGTGGTGTGGCATCGTTAAAAACATATTTTGTTTTTAAAACATTGTTTTTTCTGACTTGTAATTCAGTGCAGTCCTTGGGGAGAATAAGTAATTTTCCATGGCATGTGTAAATCGGATTTGTGATGCTGAAATCGAAACTTTTATTAAAAGATTGCACTTGAGCTTTAAAATGGCGTTTTTATCACAGGTTAGAACAGCGGTGACTCTTGGTGAGACCCACTCAGGTATAACACAAATTGGTGATTAGGATGCTAAAGATTCATTACCTTCATCTTTAATATTCAGTCTAAATTAATGTACCCACTGGCTGAGGAATTGTGAAATGGAGGCTATATTTTATGCTGTACAAAGTCATCAGGATTATAATTTTAAAATCATGATCTAGAATTCTCAACTAATATTTGACTGCTCTCATGTTTGATTGGCAAAGGAGAACAGAGCCTAAGCATATGTTTGTGGAATTAATATGGCACACTCTGCTTGGTCATCACAGTGATTTACTGCAGAGCTATAACCACCCAAAAGAGAAAGTATCACAACTGTTTTCAAATGCATGTCAAATGTCAAATTGGGTAAGAACTTAAAAAAAAATTGATGCTATTTTGAAGAATTCCATTTATTTACATATTCTATAAGTTTTAAAGTTTATTTAAGGGCATTTTTCTTTCCTTTTGTTATGTGGGGGTGGTAACCCTGCAGGTCCTTTCTCCATTGTCTTTTGGGTGTGACATTAAACCCTTCAGGTGGATATAGAAGATCCAATAGCACTATTTGAAGACGCGGAGGAGAGTTCTTCTGGTGTCTTCGTCAATATTGAATTATTCAACAAAAACAGATTATCTAGTCATTCATTTCATTGTTGCTTAGGCAAGGCTGCAGTGTTTCCCTAGAATAAAAGTGACTATGCTTCAATGCCTATAAAGTGCTTTGGGATGACCTGAAGTTGTGAATGGCAAAAGGTACATGAAAGTTCTCTCTCTCTCTCCCCTCCCTGCTACCTTACAGAGTCGAGGTCCCAGGTTCGATCCCGGCTCTACGTCACTGTCCGTGTGGAGTTTGCACATTCTCCCTGTTTGCTGGGTTTCACCCCACAACCCAAAGATGTGCAGGCTAGGTGGATTGGCCATGCTAAATTGCCCCTTAATTGTAAAAAATTAATTGGGTAGTCTAAATTTAAAAAAAAAAATCTTTTAAAAGTTGCAACGAAGCTGAAGCTACGCCCTGTTACCAAGCAGCTCCCTTTTAAGGTAATTGTAAAGGGAAGGCAAGTTGTTTGGTGAAAACAGGGGACCCTTTTGGAGCAATTGAAGTCCGCATTGATGACTATGCCAACAATTATTGCCCACCCTTTGCAAAGGTGTGATTGTGCACTGCCTTCTTGAACTGCTGCAGTCCATATGATGTAGGTGTTGCCACAGTGCTTTTAGGAAGGGAGTTCCAGGATTTTGACCCAAACAACAGTTGTGGTGATACAGTTCCAAGTCAAGATGGTGTGTGGTTTGGAAATTGCAGCTAGTGGTGTTCCCATGCATCTGCTGTTTTTATTTTTTTAGGTGGTAGAGGGAGTTGGTTTGGAAAGTGCTGTTGAAGGAGCCCTGGTGACTTCTAGGTAGCATGCACTTGCTGCCACTACATTGGTGGAAGGAGTGCATGTTTAAGGTGGTGGTTACAATCAAGTGGGCTGCTTTGTCCTGCATGTTGTTGTTCTTCTTGAGTGTTAGTGGTGCTGCACTCATCTTGGCAAGTGGAGAGTATCCATCACACTCATGACTTGTGCCTTGTAAATGGTGGATAAGCTTTGGGGAGTCAGGAGGTGAGTTACTGTTTGGGGTACTTGTCCTCTGTGACTTATATTCACTCCCTGGCTTACAAATTGTTACATTTAAAATCATTTTAAATTCTCTCCAAAACCTTGCTCTATCAGATACTGGAATATCCAACCCATATAGAAGACATTTTAACGTCGCTGGAACTGTGTGAAGTTTGTATGCTGCTGTGTAATAACCAGACAGATTGAATAACGGACAAGTAATATGAGAATTTTATAAGTGTTTTTTTTCCGGAGGAAGAGGACGAATGCGAGGGTTGTTCACTGGGTCTGGCGAATCACATGCATATGTTCTGGTCTTGCCCTAAACCTGTGAGCTTTTGGATGTCCACCTTCAGCACCACATCAGGAATTCTTGGGATTGAGTTGGAGATCTTGCCCTTTGGTGGCAACCTCGCCAGAGCTCCAAATAGGGGTGAAGGCGGGTGATCTGGTCTTCGTCATAACTCAATGGCAAGTTCTACTTGGGTGGAGGACTCCCATTCTGCCCAGTGCTTCCTCGTTGTTAAGTGATCTTATGGAGTTTTTCCACTTGGAAAAGGCCAAGTATATCATGAGGGGTTTGGCAGAAGGCTTCTATTCGAGCTGGCAGCCATTCATTTCCTATTTCATGGAGCTGGTCAGTCAGATGTTGAGGGGGGGAGGGGGGGGGGGTGGTTTGGGATTTGCTTCAGATTGCTGTCTTGGTTGTTTTTCTTTGTGAGGGTGAGGGGGCTGGTTGAATATGGAATTGTAATTGTGCTGGTTATGTAATATGGTTTATACAGTGTTATATTGAAAAACTTTCTTAAAAATATTTAAAAGAAAAGTAGTATGAGAATTTTGATGTATGCTTACCAAAACAAACTTGCTCTATCTAACCCCTTTAAGATTTGTGGACATTGAAGTATACATCTTAATTTCAGTGCTGTGGTGGAGAATGTTAGGCCAATAGCTGACATTGGTTTCAACCTTACAAAGGAAGCTATCTGCAGTTGTTCAATGAAGCATATTATACTACAGGAGAAGAGGGTGTCCTGTAGTGTAAATTATGTTTGTTTGAAATTTGGACTTGTGTTTGTCTTAATGAGTGCAAAATGAACAGCTTTGGCACCATGTCTCTCGTCAGCAGTATCCAAGTTCTGTACGACCAAGTGACTTTTGAATTTTTTTCTCTCTTCTTCCCTACCCCTGAAACTCTTACCTGAAATGTTTAAATAATTTATTGCAGATTATGCAATAGCTGTTTTTCATTAAAAGAAGTTGAAACCATTTTGTTTTTGTTATTGGAAAATTTACTGATATATTCTACCTTGCTCGCAACCCAGTCTATGAGTGCAGTTTGTGGCCAAATATCTACTGTCAGGGGAACCACATTTGGTGGAAAAATAAAAATTGGTTTCCAGTAAAATGTTTGCTGCAGATTAGTTTTGTTATTTAAGAGGGGCCTTGGTTTGGAGTGATTGCTCTACTGAACATATTTGTGAAACAATTTGCACTGGGGCTTGGACCTAGAACCATACAATTCCTACAGTGCAGAATGAGGCCATTTGACACAACGAGTCTACACCAACCTTCTGAAAGAGCACCCTACCTAGGCTCACTCCCTATCCCCATAACCCCGCTTAACCTGCACATCTTTGGACTGTGACGGGAAACCAGAGCACTCGGAGGAAACCCATGCAGACACTGGGAGAAAGTGCAAACTCCACGCAGTCACCCAAGCCCAGAAATGAACTTGGGTCCCTGCAGTTCTTGTATTATGGTCCCATCACCCCTCTCGTTAACCAGCTGGCTGCTTCAATGTACCTCCCTGTTTACAGTGCACCAGTGAAATTTTTTTTTTTTTTTTTTTGATGAGATGGAATTCAGCACATTAGTACAGCACAAAGCTTTTCCCGTTAGCTGATGGTGCAAGTACTGGGGGACATAGATTTTAAGGTTTTGGGCAAGAGATGCAGTTGAATGCAGTGGTAATGCTTTGGGATTTGCAAGGGTGGTGGATGAATGATCTCAAAAGGGAATTGGGTGGCAGCTTGAGGTTGCAAGAAGTGGATGACCCTCAGATTGCCCAGTGGTGGAGCATGGAGGTGTAGAAGGATTGGACATCCGTAGTGAAAGGAGACAGTTGGGATCAGGAGTCAGTTTGTAATGGTCAGTTCAGATTGTCGAGGGTCCCGGTCGTGTTGGTAAACGTTTTTGTGCCTAATTGGGATAACAGGGAATTCGTCAAGTGGATGGTGGCAGAGATCCTGGATCTAGACTCGAATGAATTAATCATGGGTCATGATTTTAACTGCAATGGAGCCTCGGTTGGTCTAATTGAGCCCAAGGACACTGGTTAAGTCAGGAATGGCGAAGGAATGAGGGGTGTTTATGGACCCTATTATAGAAGGATATTATTAAACTACAAAGAGTGCAGAAAAGATTTACTAGGATGTTAATGGGATTTGATTGTTTGAGTTATAAGGAGAGGCGGTATAGCCTGGAACCTTTTCCCCTGGAGCATAGGAGGCTTAGGACTGATCTTATAGAGGTCTATAAAATAATGAGGGGCATAGATAAGGTAGATAGTCAACATCTTTTCCCAAAGATAGGGCAGTCTAAAACTAGAGGGCATAGGTTTAAGGTGAAAGGGAAGAGACACAAAAGGGTCCAGAGGGCAATTTGTTCACAGAGTGGTGAGTGTCTGGATTGAGCTGCCAGAGGCAGTAGTAGAGGTGGGTACAATTTTGTCTTTCAAAAAGCATTTTGACAGTTATATGGGAAAGATGGGCATAGAGGGATATAGGCCAAATGCGGGTGTTTGGGACTAGCTTAGTGGTAATGATCAAGTTGAGCTGAACGGCCTGTTTTCATGGTGTAAATTCTGTGGCCAGAATTGTTTTTTTTGGAGAGGGGGTGGGGGTGGTCCTCTGAGGTTTTGTACATGTGCATCCCGTACATAGTTTTTCGTGGGGGCATCTTAGTTCTCCCGAGGCTTGTCGGGTGGAATATGGGGCAATTGTGGTTTTGGACCACGGCCACATTTTATGGATGTGAAGTTGGGTGTAGGCCAGTCATGGACCCCTCGTGGAGGATGGAGTTGGAGCTACTGGTGGATGGAAAGTTTTGTGGAAGGATGGCTTTGGTAATTGAGAGTATATAGAAAACGGGGAGGTCTTGCCTTCCACGTTTGGAGTTGAAGACGGTGGTATGGGGGAGGTAATTTCATACAAGATGCATAAGGATAAGGTGGAGAGGGCAGAGAGGCTGCAACTGGTGGGTGCAATTTGGAGGTGGATCAGCAGTACTCTATGACCCAGACCAGGGAACTGTTAGCAGAGCGGAAGAAGCTGCAAGGGGAATTTGATTTGTTGACGACAGGGAAGGCGGCTAGCCAGCTTTGGAGAGCAAGGGGATCCTGTATTGAGTATGGGGAGAAGGCCAGCCCCCTGTTACCGCAGCAGCTGAGGTGACAAGCTGCCGTGCCGGAGGTAGTACAAGTGAGAGAGGATGGCGTGTGTCCTTCTCTCGGGGACCATATAGGTGTGAACCTCGGGAACCAGAGGGAGCTGCTGGCCACAGTGGCTCAGGCATCAATTTAGTTAATCCCCAAGAAACATAAGGACCTGGTGGAGTGTTGGACGCAAAGGCCCATCTCCCTATTAAACATGGATGTGAAGCTGGTGGCGAGGCCGCACGAGGGGTCTGTGCCAGAGGTGCTATCAGAAATATCAGACGATTTTGTGAAGGGGAGGCAGCTGTCGAGTAATATTAGACATTTATTGAATGTGGTGATGGCACAAGGGCAGGGTGCCAGGGGTGGTTGTGGCTATGGATGGGGGAGAAGCCATTCGAGAAGGTAGAGTGGAGAAATTTGTTCACGGTTTTGGAGAGGTTTAGACCCACATTTACCTCCTGGGTGAGGTTGTTATATGGGGCCCCATGTCAAGTGTTAGGACAAATTCGATTAGCTTTGGAGATTTCTGACCATACAGGTGAACGAGGCAGGGGTGCCCGCTATCCCCACTTCTGTTGGGTATTCAGGTGACTCATGTTTGGGCCACCATGTAATCAGGCTGTGGAGGGGATGAAAGAGGATCTGAAAAGGGGGTTAGCTGGGCGGGGCAGACGCCAAAATGAATGTCCTGCTAAGATTTATGTTTGTGTTTCAATCCCTACCGATATTCCTGCCAAAGATGTTCTTTGGTGAGGTAGACAGGTTAATCTCAGTTTTTTAATAATAATAATCGTTATTGTTACAAGTAGGCATACGTTAACACTGCAATGAAGTTACTGTGAAAAGCCCCTAGTCGCCAGTTTTGTAATAGGCTGGCAAGGCGGCGTGGATTCGGCGGGTGTTTTTACAAAGGAAGCGACAGGTGGGAGTGGCTTGCGTCCTGAACCTGTTGTATTATTACTGGGTGGAGAATGCGGAGAAGGCCCGGCAGTGGTGGGAGGAGGAAGGGGTAGAATGGGTGCAGGTGGAGGAGGCGTCATGTGTGGGGGTAAGTTTGAGGGCTGTCTGTGGTCCTGCTTCTGTTTGCCCCGGGGAGGTTTACGGTGAATCAGGTGGTGGCTTCGTTCATAAAAGTCTGGAAGCAGCTGAGGCGGCATTTTGGTGTTTTTTGGGGGGGAGCGAGGGAGAAGGGAGGGGATATGTCGGTGCTGGCCCCTATTTGTGGGAATCAACGGTTTGCCCTGGCAGGGATGGATACGATATATTGGTGGTGGCACAGGGAAGGGATGGAGCGGGTGAGGGACTTGTTCGCGGAAGGAAGGTTTGGAGTTCCGATATGTACAGTTACGAGATTTTGTGCGGAAGGAGATGCCTTTGTTACCTCAGTTGCTGGAGCACACACTGTTGGCCTGTTTTTTAATAATCTTTTGTCACAAGTAGGCTTACATTAACACTGGACTGAAGGTGGCATGGTGGTTAGCACTGCTGTCTCACAACGCTGAGATCCCAGGTTCGATTCTGGCTCACTGTCCTTGTGGAGTTTGCACATTCTCCCTGTGTTTGCGTGGGTTTTACCCCCACAACACACAGATTTTTTTTATTTTCTTTTAAAAAAAAATTTAGAGTACCCAATTATTTTTTTCCAATTAAGGGCCAATCCACCTAGCCTGCACATCTTTGGGATGTGGGGGCAAAACCCACGCAAACACGGGGAGAATGTGCAAATTCCACACGGACAGTGACCCAGAGCCAGGATCGAACCAGGGACCTCGGTGCCGTGAGGCAGCAGGTCCCACACCCAGAAATGTGCAGATTAGGTGAATTAGCGATGATAAATTGTCCCTTCATTGGAAAAAATGAATTGAGCACTCTAAATATAAAAAAACCCCACTGCAATGAAGTTACTGTGAAAAGCCCCTAATCGCCACATTCCGGCGCCTGTTCGGGTACAGAGGGAGAATTCGGAATGTCCAATTTACCAAACAGCACGTCTTTCGAGACTTGTGGGAGGAAACAGGAGCACCCCCCGGAGGAAACCCACCCAGACACAGGGAGAACGTGCAGACTGCGTAGACAGTGACTCAAGCTGGGAATCGAACCTGGGGCCCTGGTGCTGTGAAACAACAGTGCTAACCACTGTGCTACAGTGCCGCCTGTGCTGTTGTTATCACCAGATACGTTGGGGGACGGGAGGATTGCGGACATTTATGGATGGCTAGTGGGCACAGGGAAAGTGAGGTGAAGTGGGAGGTGGAGTTGGGGTTCGGGGTATGGAGTGAGATTATGCACCGGGCCAATGCAACGTTGTCCTGTGCCAGGATGAGCTTAGTATAGTTCAAAGTGGTGCATAGGACCCATATGACGCGGGCATGGATTAGTGAGTTCTATGCAGAGAATAAGTGTGAGCGATGGAGGAGGTTGTCTCAAAGCCAGCAGGCGGCCGGGTGAGAAAGGTGGCTGAGAGACCAGAAGACTTGAATCTGCCGAATGCAGTCATTACCAGGATTATTAAAGAGGTGCTTCCAGATGGAGTGAATGTCTCAAAGGAAGCCCACAGCACAATATCCCGAGCAACAAGGGTCTTTATTCTTTACGCAACCTCATGCGCAAATAACTTTGCAATGAAGAGCGAGAGGAAAACGCTGAGTGCCTCTGATGTACTGGCAGCAATGGACGTGATGGAGTTTGATCGTTCCATAACCCCACAGGAAGATGCATTGGAAGCTAACAAGCGGGAGCAGAAAGGAAAGAAAATTGTTTCAGAACAGAAGAAGGATAAGAAGCCAGAGAGTGAGGAACACGACAAGAGCAAGGAAGATGAGAATGAGGAAGACACTGAAGGGGTGAAAATGGTGGAAGATGATCAAAAAGAGATTGAAAATGAGGAAGAGGATGTAGACAACCGAGATGCATGTGAATGCTGTACACGTTAAAGGGGCTGAGAACGACAGATTGGCCACGATCACGAGGATAACCCCTATGTATTTCCACAGCCCTGTTTAAGGGCTTTGTACCATTGAGTTGGGATCACAAGGAGGCAGTAGTGGAGCTGCACTGTGCTTTTTTTTTGTATAGTCAGGTGGAATTGAAACCTTTTTCTATTTTGTTGATCATTTCTCATCTTTTTGTAAAACTGAAATTTTGAATAATGCATTCAAAAAGAAAAAAAAAGTGTGAGCTATGTGGAGAGGGGCTGCCAAATCATTAAAAAAATTAAAAAATAAAATAATTTAAGTACCCAATTCTCTCTCTCCAATTTTTTTAAACAACAATTTAGCAAACCCAATCCACCTACCCTGCACATCTTTGGGTTGTGGAGGTGAGACTCACGCAGGCACGGGGAGAATGTGTAAACTCCACACGGACCGTGAGCCGGGCTGGGATCGACCCTGGGTGCTCGGTGCCATGAGGCAGCAGTGCTAACCACTGTGCCACCGTGCTGCTGGGGCCGGCAAATCATTGCCACAATTTTTGGCCATGTCTGGGATTGGTGGGGTTCTGAGGCTTGATATTTAAAAAATAATTGAAAATTGTGGGCGTGGAGATGTTGTTGGGCCCTCCTGGTGATGATCTTTGGTGTGTTGGAATTGCCGGAGCTGTTGGAGGGGAGGTGGGCTGATGTAGCTTTTGTCATGCTGATCGGCGACGGCGAATTCGACTGGTGTTGGGGGATGCTGCAGAATTCCTTAAGTGGGAGAAGATTAAGATCGTCCTTTGGGACTCATGGGAGCGGGGGGGTGGGGTGCGCAGTTCTGGGCGAGATAGAGGATATCCTTGTTCCTCTTTGAGGACCTGTTCATTGCCACGGATGGGGTGGGGGGTTGAGAGAAAATATCAAATTATGCGGATTATGTTTTTGATTGATTGTGTTCCTGTTTATGTGTGCCCTGGTATGAATAAAAACATTTTTTGAAAAAGGAATCCGTGGTTAGCACTGCTGCCTTACAGCGCTGAGGTCCCAGGTTCGATCCTAGACTTGGGTCATTGTCCATGTGGAGTTTGCACATTCTCCCTATGTTTGTGTGGGTTTCTAGCCCGCAACCCAAAGATGTGCAGGTTGGGTGGATTGGCCATGCTAAATTGCCCCTTAATTGGGAAATAAAATAAGTGACAGATGGTATTGGTAGGGCTGCAGAAGACTCCCTTACCTCGTTTTTACTATACATCGATGACTATGATAGGCCATTTCCTATTGAAATTTCATTTTCATATACTACATTTGCCACTTACAATGCAGTCTCCTCTCCAGATGTTGGATGATCATTTGCAGTGCCCTTCTGTTCAGTCCACAAGCATGACCCCAAGCTTCCAGTCGTCTGTTATTTTAATTCACTACCGTACTCCCATCTGACCATGGCTATCTACACGATTCAAATTAAGCTCAACGTAAGAGTGAGAAACTGCATCTTTATTTTTTCATTAGGCACTTTACAGCCGCCTTGTCTTAATATTAAGTTCCACATGTTCAGATCATATGCACTGGCCCCATTGTTTTGTACAGCAGCTGTAGGTAATGATCCTGCTTTTCCCATTTACACCACCTGAGATCTTTCCCCTATTCCTCATCCCTTTTTGCCTCGTACCATCATCTGTCATTATGATTGCTTCTGTTTTCCACCCATCACGTACCTTTTAGTTCTTTCCTTCTCTCCCTGCTTCGCCTGTCTGTACAGTCAACTCCTGTTCGCGACCTACTGTTGTTTATCCATGCAAATGTGTTGTATATCCAATCGTTTGACCCCTGACAGTTCACCTATTCGTGATGAAAAGTCATCAAGCTGAAACTTAACTTTGTCTCTCTTTCTATGGATGGTGCCTGACCTACTTGAGAATTTTCAGCACTTGCTGTTTTTATTCCATTTTAATTTTCTAGGCTGTTGCTTATACTGGTGGACTTTGCAGATAAGTGGCAGATGAAATTGAATGCAGAGCAGTGTGAAATGATTTGGTTTGGTAGGGAGAATCAAAATAAAATAACAGGTATAATTCTAAAGGAGGTGCAGGAGCAACAAGTGTATATGCACATTAATCATGAAGGTGGTAGGGCAGTTTGAGAATGTGATTTAAAAAGACCTGGGCTTTATAAATAGGGGCACAGAAGTAAGAAATTCATTTAGGACTTTGATGACAAATTTCTTCATTCAGTGTCTGAAACCTTTGGAATTTTTTACCCCACCATTTAGAATATTTAAGGCTGAGATTGAAATTTTGAGCTTTCAGGGAATCCAGGGATATGACGAGCGTGTGGGGAAATGGCGTTGAAGTCTGAGGTCAGCCATGATCATATTAAATGGTGGGACAGGCTTGTGTTAAGCCTGTATAAAATACTGATTCAGCCTCAACTGAAGTACAGTGTCCAGTTCTGGCACCACACTTTGCGGAAGATGTGAAGGCTTTAGAGAAGGTGCGGAAAAGATTCACATGTTTCCAGGGATTAGGAATTTCAGTTGTGTAGATTGGAGAAGCTGGGGCTGTTCTTGAAGGGAAGTTTCTGAGTGGGATTCAAAAGGGGCCTGGACAGAGTAGATAGGGTTAAAAACTGTTCCCATTGATGGAAGGATTGAGAACCAGAGGATATTTAAAGTGATTGGCAAAAGAAGCAATGGTGTCATATGGAAAAACCTTTTTAAACATTGGTGTGGTTAGGATCTGGAATGCACTGCTTGAGTGTGTGGTGATGGCAGATTTAATCATAGCTTTCAAAAGAGAATTGGATGATTTTCTGAAGAAGAAAGATTTGCAGGGCTATGGGGAAAAGGTGGGGTGGGAGGGGGGAACGAGCTGAATTGCTTTTACAGGGAGCTGTCACAGACACAATGGGCCAAATGGCCACCTTCCATGCTGTCATTCTTTGATTGCTCTTCAGTTTATTGCTTCAAATGGTCTCCATTATTTTACATTATGCTAAACATGAAGTTACTGGACCTGTTGCCTAGGTAAAATTCAAGGCTGAACGGTCAACAATCTTGAGCTCCATACCTAACAGCACTGTGGGAATATCTTCACCTTGAAGTGGTTCATAAAGAAGGCCCATCGCCACCTTCACAAGAGTAACAAAAGTTCGGCAATAAACACTCTCCTTGCACGTAATGTCAATATCCCGAGACTGAATAAAAGGAAAATTGACTGACTTGTGTAATCTTGGGCAGTGTTCTGTAGACTGATTTTGGACAATATCATAGCATTGCCCAATCCAGTTTTTGGCGTATATTCTCTGATTCCTGCAAGTGCCAATCTAGAACAGGAATCCAAGAGTGCTTCTCCTCCACCCCTGCTCACGAGGTCAGGTATTTCCTAAGTCAGGCACTATTTCCCTGAAAATCACTCAGCTGAGCAGAGATCATGAATTAAACCTGAAACTGCCTCATCATCAAGGCTGAGGCAAAGTACTACTCTGGGTGGTGACTTTATCTATTATTAGGGGAGTTTATTTATATTAACACTTCACCAGAGCGGACCAGTAGTCACAATTTAACAACTATTAAATTAAACTCAGGCATGGGAACTAATATAAAAGCCTAGTTCTATACTCCCTTCTGAATAGCACTGTAGTGTACCTATTCCAGATGGACTTGGGTGGTTCAGTTTTGAGTGGACATTATGTCTTGTAAACTGTTTTGCCAGCGGCACGGTGCAGTGGTTAGCACTGCTGCCTACGGTGCTGAGGTCCCAAGTTTGATCCCGGCCCCGGGTCACTGGCTGTGTGGAGTTTGCACATTCTCGCTGTGTCTGCGTGGGTTTCACCCCCTCAACCAAAAGATGTGCAAGTTAAGTGGATTGGCCACACTAAATTGCCCCTTAAATGGAAGAAAAAATAATTGTGTCCTCTAAATTTATAAAAATAAATTAAACTGTTTTGCCTTTCTGACCTTGTTTATTAAAGTTTATTTTTGTTCAAATCCTATGGAATCTATGGGCTTTGGTCACTGAGTGGATGTCTTGAATCTCAAGCTTTGTCTTTTAAAAATAATTTTGAGTACCCAATTATATTTTTACAATTAAGGGGCAATTTAGTGCGGCCAATCCACCTATGCTGCACATCTTTGGGTTGTGGGGGTGAGACCCATAGCGACATGGGGAGAATGGGCAAACTCCAGTAGTCAGTGACCTGGGGCTGGGATCGAAGCCGGTTACTCGGTGCCGTGAGGCAGCAGTGCTAACCACTGTGCCAACGTGCCATCCAAGCTTTGTCTACTTTAAACAAAGTCCACTCCCTTCTTGCCACGAATCCTGGTTAATGAGTGAGTAAGTGTCAATCAAAATGGCTGAAGTTCAGTTGGACTCTTTATGTCCTGGGCAGCTTCAGTTACTGTGGAGGCCTGTTAGGAACCCTAGAATACTCAGACCAGGCTCTGGCAAACAAGTACTCAGTGGCGGAGTAGGCAGAAGACGATACAAACATACGAATTACGAGTAGGCCACTCGGCTCCTCAAGGCTGCTGTTCCATTCAATAAGATCATGGCTGATTTGATTGTAACCTCAACGCCACATTGTTGTTGACCCCGATAAATTTTCATCCCCTTGTTAATCAAAAATCCATCCAGCTCTGTCTTTAAAATATTCAAAGATTCCGCTTCCGTTGCCTTTTGAGGAAGAGACTCCAGAGGCTCTCAACTCTCTGAGAGAAAAGTAATTCTCCTCGTCTCCATCTTAAATGGATGACCCCTTATTTTTAAATGGTGAGCCCTAGTTCTAGATTCCCTGACCAGAAGAAACATCCTTTTCACATCCACCCCATCAAAAGGGTAGCATTGTGGTGTAGTGGTGAGCACTGCTGTCTACGGCGCTGAGGACCCCGGTTCGATCTCGGCCCTGGGTCACTGTCTGTGTGGAGTTTGCACATTCTCCCCATGTCTGTGTGGGTCTCATCCACCGCAACCCAAAGATGTGCAGGGTAGATAATTGGCCACGTTACATTACCCCTTAATTGGAAAAAAAAAGAATTGGGTACTCTTAAATTTATTTTTTTAAATCCATCCTGTCAAGACTCCTCCGGATTTTAAAGGTTTGATCAAGTTGTAAATGCATTTGAGGTGTTTCTGAGGAGGTTTACTAGATTAATACTTGGAATGAGTGGGTTTTTATGGGAATAGGTTGCAGAGGCTGGGCCTGTTTCCACCATAGTTTTGAAGAGTGCAGGTGACTTAATTGAAATATCTAAGCTCCTGAAAAGTATTGGCAAGATGGTTGTTGAAAGGATGTTTCCTCTTGTGGGTGAGTCCAGACCTAGGGGGCACTGTTTTAAAATTGGGAGACGCCCTTATGTTTTCCGTGAGGGTTGTGCGATTTTGGAACTCATTATTTCAGAAGGTGGTCGAAGTGGGATCACTGCGTAATTTTAAGGCAGTAGTATCACAAGTCCCGAAAGACATACTTGTCTGGTGAATTGGACATTCTGAATTCTCCCTCAGTGTACCCGAACAGGCACCGCAGTGTGGTGACTTGAGGATTTTCACAGTATCTTCATTACAGTGTTAATGTAAGCTTACTTGTGACATGAATAAAGATAGATTCTTGTTGGGCAAAGAAATCAAAGGTAGGTAGGGAATGTGGATCTCAACAGAAACATCGACCATGATCTTATTGAATGATGTGTCAGGCTCGAGGGGCTGAATGTTCTTCTTTTGCTCCTGTTTTGTATGTTCGCCTCTTACTCTTTTAAGCTCTAGTGGATACAAACCTAACCTCTCCAAACCTTCCTCAAGACAGCCTGCCCATCCCTGGTATTGGTCCAGTAAGCCTCCTCTGAACTGCTTTTAATGTTTTTACATCATTCCTTAAAATAATTCAGTGTGATCTCCCGATGTCCTGTACAACTGAAGCATAATCTCTCGACTTTTGTATTCAATTCCCCTCACAATAAACAATAACGTTCTTTTAGTTTTCCCAATCGTTTGCTCTCCCTGACTTTGTGATTCATGCACCAGGATCCCCAGATCCCCATGCACCCGAGAGCTCTGCAATCTCCCACCATTTATGTAATTTTCTTTTTTTTTTCATTATTTCTGTCAAAATGGACAACTTCACATTTGTCTATATACTTCATTTGCCAGATCTTTTGCCCACTCACTTAACCTATCTATGTCCCTTTGTAGCCTCCTTCTGTCCTCTTCACAATTTACTTTTGTTAAGATGGACCCAGATCCTAACATTTGTTAGGTTACCGGAAAAGAACCTGAAACAATTTTTTTAGATTTGTAAAAATAGGAAAGGATACTTCACCCGAGGGGTGATAACTCTAATCAATAGTTAAATTTTATGTTAAAACAAACTTTAATTTAAATACAGAATTAACCCCATTTGTCTTAGTCTTGGCATAGGGGTAACAAATTTAAATCAAGAGTGGAGGTGAAACAACTTCTCCCAAAGTGTTGTGAATGTGTGAAATTTGTTCCCCAGAGTGTGGTGGATGTTGGGATAGTGTGTAAATGTAAGGAGATGTTAGACAGATTTTTAATTAGGAATGGGTTGAAGGGTTATGGAGAACGGGCAGGACGGTGGAGTTAAGGCCAAGATAAGATCAGCCATGATCGAATGGTGGAGTAGACTTGATGGATCAACTGGCCTAATTCTGCTTCTATACCTTAAGAACTTATGAACATTAACATCAATTATCAGTTAATCCATTCTTAAAACACAAGGAAAACCTGTATCTATACCTGACTCCAATTAAGCAACCCATGCAGTTCAAATGCCACTTATAAATAAAGTTTACAAACATTTATTACTTGTTTAGTAGTGTAGATCCTTGGAGAGAGTTCCTTTCAAGAGAAAATTCAGTACACCTCAACCAAGCAGCATTTGGCTAAACTGCTGTTCAACTTAAAATCCTTCTCTGTTGTCAGACTCAAATCCCATGGCAACCTGCAAAAATACAGACAGACCTGGCTCCTCCCATTATTAGTATCACCTGTACGCCACTCAGATGTCACATTACCTTCTTAGCTAAGGACTAAATACATGTAATTATATGTAATCAGGTAAATGGTTAGAATCAATAATCTCACCGTTTGCGACTTAATTACAGCTTTAGTAGGCATACAGTCTGGATACTTTATCCTAGGTCATTTAATAATACTGTAACAATTAAATGCCTTAACCCAGACTTTTGATATTATTGCCAAAAATACAACAACAATTTCTACATTCATCACACTTTCCTACCTATCTTTGTGCCATCAGAAAGTTTAGCAACCATACCTTCAGTCCCTTCAAGTAATTTATATGAATTGTACAAACTCGAGGCCCAAGCATTTATTCCTGTGGCACACCACTCATATCCTATCAACCAGAAAGAGACTCATTTATGTGAAGGGTTTCCTGTTAGCGGATAATGCCAATATATTACCTGCCCTAAACTGAGGTTTTATTTTCCGCAATAACCATAGATGTGGTGCCTTAGCAAATGCCTTCCTGAAATCCAAGTACAGTGCACCCACCAGTTCTCCTTTATCCACAGAACATGTGGCTTTTTCAAATAGCTTCAGTAAATTGATTAAAGTGATTAGGCTATCAACGAACTGATTGATCGTAAGCGCAAGACTTTCTGCACATGGTGAATTGACGCAAACTCTAAGCAAAAGAAATTGGCCAGCCGATAAGTAAGCGTGGTAATGTAAAGGCATGTGGGCAGACACGGCAAAGCAAATTCAGCATCTCTCTGACATGACTGACTTCTGTGGCTTCTCTGCCGCAAAGTCCATTTATGACTCCAGGACCAACTGAGGGGTAAGGAGAGGAGATCTGATCAAGGAAAGGGAAACTGTTGATACCTGTTAGAGGGAATATTTTAAAACTCTCTCCTATCAAGAATCAATTGTCAACAAGAGTGTTTCAACTCCATCCCACAACACCCATTTATCGACCAGGTTGGAACCCTGCCAATGCCTATGGAGGTGATTAAAACCATTGTACAAATGAAGTACAACAAAACAGGAGATGATGAAATCCCTGCTGAAATTTTTAAGCACAGAGGAGAGGAACAAACGTTACAACTCCATGCGCTTATCCTACAGAACTGAAATGAAGAGGAAGGCCCATATGATCTCTAGAATGCCATGAGTTTGTGACAATTTTCAAGAAAGAGGACAAATCCAACTGTGGAAATTACAGAGCTATCTCACTGTTTTTCATTGCAAGGAAGAACACATTGCAAGAACACTTAATCAAGTTTCACTTGCTAAGAAACGACTCCCCGAATCCCAATGTGTGTTTAGGCCATCAAGAGGCATGGCATGCATGATTTTTACAGCTCGCCAACTATGAGAAAAATGTCAAGAACAGTATCAACCTCTTCCCTATAGCGTTCTTTGACTTGACGAAGGCCTTGGATTCTATAAACCATGAGGTAGTCTGCAACATTCTGCTCAATATGGATGCCCTCCAAAATTTATTACCATCCTTCATCTGTTTCATGATATGCTAGAGGTATTCATAAGACCATAAGAAATAGGAACAGATGAAGGACGTTCAGCCAGCCCCTCAAGCCTGCTCTGTCATTCAATAGGATCATGGCTGATCTGACATTCCTGATGTCCACTTTCCTGCCCTTTCCCTGTAACCCTTGATTCCCTTACTGATCACAAATCTTAACTATCTCAGCCTTGAGTATACACAAGGACTGTGCCTCACAGCTCTTTGTAGTAAGGAGTTCCAGTGTGACTCAACCCTCTGAGAAGGAATTCCTCATCTCAATCCTAAATTGACTCCCTTTTATTCTGAAACGATGCCCTCTGGTCCTAGATTCTCCAATGAGAGGAAACATCCTCTTGGCATTTACACTGTCAAGCCCCTTAAGCATCCTACATGTTTCAATGAGGTCACCTCTCATTCTTCTAAATTGCAAGCCTCAACCATTAATTAAGAGTCCCAACCATTTCTCTTAATACAATCCCTCCCACCTGGGGATCATCCTAGTGAACTTCTCAGAACTGCCCCCCCAATTAAAATAATATATTTCCTTAAATATGGGGACCGAAACTGCTCACAGTACTCCAGATGTGGATTCACCAGTGTCTTGTCCTGATTCATTACAGGAGTCAAAACACGGTTGTGTCATCACTCCATGCTCCATCTGACTGTAAACTAGTTCCGACTATAATGTAGTTTATTAAATCTCAGACGCCTCCAATCAAAAACCAAGTACACCCTGACCTCCGTCCTTGAGCTCCAAAATGCTGACGATGCTAAAGTAAGCACTGTGTTGGAAATTGATCTCCAGAAAATTGTCAACATATTTACTGAGACTTATGGGAAGATGGGACTTAACATTCAAAAGAGCAAAGTCCTCTATTAATCAGCAAGCTGCAAATATACATGCCCCAGCCCCATTCATGATGAGTGCCTGAAAAATGAGGAACACTTCATTACCTTGGAAATTATCTTTCGCAGAAGGCGACATTGGCAAAAAAAATCCAGCATTGCCTGAAATCTGCTACTGCCTTTGGCCACCTGAGGAAGCGAGTGTTTGAAGATTGTGACATGAAAACTGAAACTAAGCCAACATTGGACTTGAGAAATGTAAATTGCCTTTTACTCCTGGGCAACCATTGCCTTGGTTTGAGCCAGATGGCAGCAGTGTCTGTGAAGGATCCCTTCATTTTGAGACCCAACGACGACAAAATGAGGAGGAAAAGTGACTGGCAGGAAGAACACGCCATGATCTGCACTGATAATACACAACCACATGACAACAAATGTCCTACGTGCCATAAAGTCTGCAGATCCTGAATTGGCCTCATCAACCATCTGGATTCATGGAGGACAATCACCCTTGCTCGCGAGGGATAGCCAATATTAATTCTAATCGTATTCATGCTTGCACAGCTAATTTTTCTCAAACCGAATAAACTTCGTAGGTGAGCCGCTTTTTTTCCATGGATGCAAATATTTTGGAAGTTTTAATGTTTGAACTGTACCCAATTCTTAAAACAGGTATTTTCTAATCAGCGAAAAACAGAATACTGCAGATGCTGGATATACTCAGTATGTAAGGCAGCAGCTATGGTGAGAGAAACAGAGTTTAATGTTTCAGGAGGATAACCTTTCATTTGAACTCCTGCTGAGCGTTTCCAGCATTTTCTGTTTTTAATTCTAATTAGCATTGCCCCTATTTGCAGGTGAATACATAACACACAATATTCATTCTCTGTACTATTGTAGCGAATACATTATTTTCAACTCATTTGTTTCTCTGTAATGCAAGGAAGTAGCATTGAGGTAAGAGAAAGAGGTATAAACTGAAAGAACTTTTAAAAGCTTTTTTGATAAAATATGTTTCCAATTTTGGAGTAGAGCAAAATTAGGGACTATAAATGTAAGATGGATAATAAATCCAAAAGGGAATTCAGGAAAAACTTCTTTATTGAGTGAGTAGTTAGAATGTGGAACTTGACACCATAGGGGTTTGTTGAGGTGAATAGTATAGTCAAGGGGAAGCTAAATAAGCCATCAAGAGAGAAAGGAAATAGAAGGGATGGCACAGTGATTAGCACTGATGCCTCACAGCGGCAGGGACCTGGGCTAGATTCTGACCTCTGGTGACTGTGGAGTGTGCACATTCTCTCTGTGTCTGTGTGGGTTTCCTCCGGGTGCTCCTGTTTCCTTCCACAGTCCAAAGATGTGCAGGCTATGTAGATTGGATATGTTAAATTGCCCTCAAGTGTCCAAAGGTTAGATAGGGTTACGGGAATAGGGTGGGGTATTTGACCCACGTTGGGGCTCTTTTAGAGAGTCAGTGCAGATTCAATGGGCAAAATGGCCTCCTTCTGCATTGTAGTGATTCTATGATTCAATAAGGTGTTGGTAAAGTTAAATGACAGAGCGTTCTCATATGGCGCATAAACATTGGCATCGACCAGTTGAGCCGAAAGTCTGTCCTGGTCCACCCACGTCAACGCTATAACCAAGAAAGCACAACAGCGCCTATACTTCCTCAGGAAACTAAGAAAATTTGGCGTATCCAGTTAGACTCTTACCAATTTTTACAGGTGCACTGTAGAAAGCATCTTATCTGGCTGCATCACAGCTGGTACGACAACTGCTCGGCCCAAGACTGTAAGAAACTACAGAGAGTTGTGAACACTGCTCAGTTCATCGTACAAACCCATCACCCATCCATTGACTCTGTCTACACCTCCCGCTGCCTTGAGAAAGCGGGCAGCGTAATCAAAGACCCCTCTCGCCTGACTTATTCTTCCAACTTCTTCCATCGGGCAGGAGACAAAAGTCTGAGAACACGCACAAACAGATTCAAAAACCGCTTCTTCCCCGGTGTTGTCAGACGTCTAAACGACCCTCTTATGGACTGATCTGCTCTCCTCACACATCTTCTCTACCGAGTACCACTACACTCCTATATGCTTCACCAGATGCCTGTGTCTATGTATTTACATTGTGTATTTTATGTTTGCCCTATTATGTATTTTCTTTTCATGTATGGAATGATCTGTCTGAGCTGTACACAGAACAATACTTTTCACACGTAACAATAAACACATCAAATCCAATCCAATCACCTCTTTCTGGGCTGTACATTCTGTGAAATAATGATCAGAAGGATATCAAGCTCATGGTTTGAGTTTACTCCCAAGATCTCCAAAGACAATTTCTGCGTGCTTGTGCTGAACTAAGGTCATGGAATTACAGAATATGTTCTAGACAATGTTAGAATAAGAATATGGGGAGCACTTCCTTCTGTACAGATCTTCTGTTCCTTGCATTGCATTCTTGATGGCATTCGTTTAACAGAATATTTAGTGTAACTCTCAACCTGGAGCATTAGCAATGATAGCTAAAGACTACAATGGATACAATTAACACTTCATAGTGTTTGATTATGAAAACATTCAAAAATAAATGGCATTGTACTTAATTATATCTACGATTAAATTGTATTTTCTAAGTCAGCCCCCTTTTGGTGTAAAAACAGTTTGAAAATTATAGGAAGTTGATGTGACAAATTTAAATATAAAATTCATGATGTTTCTTTCATTGCTTCCACATACCATCCCGCCCAGACCATTGAAGTGAGATGTATTTGGGTAAAAAGGGTGTTGTATGCCCCAGATAATGTTATTTATTTTAGTGAAAGTTCCAACACAACTTGCATCTAGCAACAGTAATTTTAATTATGTGCAAACTCCAAAGTTGTAGATTGGGTAGCTGCTATTGACAGTGCGATTTTTATATGAAGCTTTCACTATGATTCCTGCCACAATTTGTTCTTAATTTAATAACTTGATAGGAAACCTAAAACCAGTCTGACAGAACTCTAAACATATGATTATTATTTAAAGTTTTTTCAGTTAGCTGGCAGACTTGAACTGTGGAGAAATTGCTCACAGTCAGAGTGATTTACTCGTGCACAAGTCAGTTATTAAAAATCCTGGATGGCGCGGTGGCGCAATGGTTACCACTGCTGCTTTGACCCGGGTTCAATGTCAGCCCCGGGCCATTGTCCATGTGGGGTTTGCACATTCTCCCCATGTCTGTGGGTCTCACAACCCAAAGATGTGCAGGGTAGGTGGATTGTCCAAGCTAAATTGCCACTTAATTGGAAAAAGAAAGAATTGGGTACTCATTTTTTTAAATGAAGTTATTAAAAATTCTAATACAAAATCAAAATATTGTGGGTGCTGGAAATTGAAATGAAAACAAAAAAGTGGGGTATATACTCCGATCAGTCAGCATCTGTGGAGAGAAACAGAGTTGATGTTTCAGGTTGAGATTTTATTATATATTTCAAACCTCTGGTACTTTGGAGATGAAGGTTTACAGCAGTTTCCATTAAGGGTAGCACGGTAGCACAGCCGTTAGCACTGTTTCTTCATAACTCCAGGATCCCAGGTTCGATTCTCGGCTTGGGTCACTGTCTGCGCAGTCTGCAAGTTCTCCTGGTGTCTGCGTGGGTTTTTTCTGGGTGCTCCGATTTCCTCCCGCAGTACAAAGATGTGCAGGTTATGTGGATTGGCCATTAGTGTCCAAAAAAGGTTAGGTGGGGTTACTGGGTTACAGGGATAGGGTGGAGGTGTGGTTTAAATAAAGTGCTCTTACCAAGGGCCGGTGCAGACTCGATGGGCCGAATGGCCTCCTTCAGCACTGTAAATGTTATGATTCTATGATCTATTGTGACTTTTCTGACAGAACCAAGGGATGCCCCAAAAATGGTATATAGATGGTTATCTTCATTTTCCATTGATTTCAAAGGCACTGCCACCAAACATAGTGACGAGGAGGAGAATTCATCTGGAACCTCACCCATCTCTCTCTCTCTCTCTCTCTCTCTCTCTCTCTCCCTCTCTCTCTCTCTTTCTCCCCCCCCCCCCCCCCAGCTTCTGCGTTGTAGCACTTTTGACTTGTTCACTGAGCATGAAAATTGAGTCCGTTCGACATACCGAAGCTTATCTATCTAATGTGTAGTACTTGCCATAAGACATAGGAGCAGAATTAGGCCCATCGACTCTGCTCCGCCATTCAATCATGGCTGATATTTTCTCATCCCCATTCTCCTGCCGTCTTCCCATAACCCCCGATCCCCTTATTAATCATGAACCTATCTATCTCTGTCTTAAAGACACTCAGTGAATTGGCCTCCACAGCCTTCTGTAGCAAAGAGTTCCACAGATTCACCACCCTATGGCTGAAGAAATTCCTCCTCATTTATGTTTTAAAGGATCGTCCCTTTTGTCTGAGAATGTGTCCTCTGGTTCTAGTTTCCTACAAGTGGGAACATCCTCTCCACATCCACTCTATCCAGGCCTCGCAGTATCTTGTAAGTTTCAATAAGACCCCCCCTCATCCTTCTAAACTCCAACGAGTACAGACCCAGTGTCCTCCAACGTTCCTCATACAACAAGTTCTTCATTCCAGGGATCATTCTTGTGAACCTCCTCTGGACCCTTTCCAAGGCCAGCACATCCTTCCTTAGATACGGATAACTGCTCACAATACTCCAAATGGGGTCTGACCAGAGCCTTATACAGCCTCAGAAGTGCATCCCTTGTATTCTAGCCCTCTTGACAATGCTAACATTGCATTTGCCTTCTTTTTTTAAATAAGTACCCAATTCATTTTTCCAATTAAGGGGCAATTTAGTGTGTTTAATCCACCTACCTTGCACATCTTTGGGTTGTGGGGGCGAAACCCACGCAAACACTGGGAGAATGTGCAAACTCCACACGGACAGTGACCCAGAGCTGGGATCGAACCTGGGACCTCGTCACCGTGAGACTGCAGTGCTACCACTGTGCCACTGTGCTGCCCTGCATTTGCTGCCTTAACTGACGACTGAACCTGCACATTAACCTTAAGAGAATCGTGAACATGGACTCCAAAGAGAAACAAAGTTTATAGCTCCGAGAGCTGCCATTCATCCCATCATTTGTGCGCTTTTTGAAAAGCAACTATCCAGCTTAATCCCATTGTATAGCTGTAGGCCTGTGGGTTACACTACTTTAACTGCATATCCAAGTATTTTTTTTTAAATTTAGAGTACCCAATTCATTTTTTTCCAATTAAGGGGCAATTTAGCGTGGCCAATCCACCTAGCTTGCACATCTTTTGGGTTGTGGGGGCGAAACCCCGCAAACACGGGGAGGATGTGCAACTCCACACGGACAGTGTCCCAGAGCCAGGATCGAACCTGGCACCTCGGCGCCGTGAGGCCGCAGTGCTAACCCACTGCGCCACCGTGCTGCCCCCATATCCAAGTATTTTTAAATGCAGTGAGTTTTCTACCTCTACCAATCTTCTGGTGGTGAGTTCCTGAACCCTAACATTCTCTGGGTGCAAATATTTCTCCTGAAATCTTTTTACCAATTACTTTAAATCTATCTCTCTGGCTATTCTGCTAACAGAAATAGGTCATTCCTATCTACTGTATTTAGGCTCTTCATACGTTCATACACTACAGCCTCTTTTCGAAAGAAAACAGCTTGCCTATCCAATCTTCCCTCGTAGTTAAGATTCTCCACCCCTGGCAACATCCTCATGAATCTCTGTATCCTCGCTTTTCCTTAAAACACATTTGTATTCAAATTTTCAATATATTAACTTTTTTCAAAGAATAACCCCCCCCCCCCCCCCCCCCCCCCATTCACAAACTGCCCGTCCCCACCTCTTGACAGCAACCAAACCCCCAAAGCGTAAGATAAACAAAGCCCATCTCTTGTGGAACCCCTCATCTGCACCTCTCGGGGCCAATTTCACCTTCTCCATAGGAACTCCATTAGATCCCCCAGCTACGCCGAGGCATGGGGGTAGAACTGACACCCTGCGAGCGATCAATGAGGCGAAGGCTAAGGCATCTGCCCCTGCCCCAGTCTGCAACTGCAGCTGGTCTGACACCCCTAATATGGCCTCCAGGGGACCAGGCTCCAAATCTATACGTACAACTTTGGACATTGTGCTAAAAAATGACCCCCAAAACTTGTGCAAGTTCAGGCAGGACCAGAACATGTGAACATGATTTGCTGGATCCCTCCCGCATCGTTCACAGCTATCCTCCACCCCCCTCAAACAGATAGTTCATCCTCTCATTCATTAAGTGAGCCCTGTGCACTATTTTTAATTGAATCAACACCAGCCTCGTGGGTTAAGGCATTAACTCTCCTTGTATGAAGAGAAAATGTTGGTGACTTGCATAACAAGAATTTAATACTGTTCGTACCCCTGAAGCAACAGCCAAATGTTGGCTTGTGCTTTTGTTTCTGTTCTGTCCCTGGTTCTGCAATCTTTCTGATGTTTGATGCTTTTGTAAGATTATAAGAAATAGGCCAGTTGGCTCCTCAAGCCTGCTCCGCCAATCAATAAGATCATGGATGATCTAATTGTGGCCTTAATTCTTCTTTCCTACCTGCCTCCCCTTGACCCTATTGTCAATCAAAATTCTGTCCAACTTATTAGCCTTATAACATGGAATTCCTACAGTGCAGAAAGAGGACATTCAACCCATTGAGTCTGCACAGACCCTCTGAAAGAGCATCCTACCTAGGCCCACTACCCCACCCTGTCCACGAAACCCCACCTAACCTGCACAGCTTTGCACACTTTAAAAAAAAATTTCAAGTACTCAATTAATTTTTTCCAATTAAGGGGCAATTTAACATGGCCAATCCACCTACCCTGCACATCTTTGGGTTGTGGGGCGAAACCCACACAAACTCCACACAGACACACTGACCCAGAGCTGAGATCGAACCTGGGACCTCGGTGCCGTGAGGCAGCAGTGCTAACCACTGCGCCACCGTGATGCCAACACCTTTGAACACTTAAGGGTGGATTTAGGTGGCCAATCAATGTGCGGGATTCTCCACTCCCGCGCCGAAGTGGCCGCGCCGGCGTGAACGCCGTCGAGGTTCACGACGGCGCGAAACGGCCCCGATCCCGACCGATTCAGGCCCTGACAATGGGCTAGGATCGGGGCCGCATCATCCATACGCGCCAGGCCTTGTCGCCCGCGTAAAGGCGGCGCCGCATAACTGGCGTCATCCGCGCATGCGCGGGTTGGCCGGCGCCAACCCGCGCATGCGTGGTTTCCGTCCTCTCTACGTCCGCTCCGCAAGAAGATGGCGGACGGATCTTGCAGGGCCGTGGAAGGAAGGAGGTCCTCCTTCAGAGAGGACGGCCCGCCGATCGGTGGGCACCGATCGCGGGCCACCCCACATTTGAGGTACCCCCCGGTGCAGGATCCTCCCTCGCCCCCCCCCCCCCCCGCAGGCTGCCCCCCCCCCCCCCCCAAGCGTTCGCGCGCTCTTCCCAATGGCAGCGACCAGGTGTGGACGGCGCCGGGGGGAACCCGCCGTTTTGGCCTGGCCGCTTGGCCCATCTGGGCCTGAGAATAGCGGGGGTGCCGGAGAATCGACATTTTGGGTGTCTCCGGCGATTCTCCGGCCCGCGGAACCCGACCGGGCTGTTCCCGCCGCATGGGAGAATGGAGGGCGGCGTCCCGGGAAATTTTGGCGGCCCAGGTGATTCTCCCAACCGGCGCGGGAGTGGAGAATCTCGCCCCATGTCTTTGGACTGTGGGAAGAAACTGGAGCATCCGGAGGAAACCCCCGCAGACACGGGGAGAAAGTGCAAGTTCCACTCAGTCACCCAAGATCTGAATTGAACCCAGGTCCTGGCGCTGTGAGGCAGCAATGCTAACCATTGTGCCGCCGTGCTTTCCCAAATGCCTTGAATATATTCAATTGCCTAGCCTCCACTGTTTCCTGGGGCACAGAACTCAGAAGTTTAATGACCTCAGAGAGAAAATATTCCTCCTAATATGATAAAATATGATCCTATATTTTGGATTGAATTGTATCTGTTTATTGTCACATGTACCCAGGTACAGTGAAAAGTATTGTTCTGCATGCAGTTCCGACAGATCATTCCATACATGAAAAAAAACCATTGGGCAAGCATAGATACACAATGTAAATACATAGACACAGTGGTGGTGGATGGCAAATATTCAGCCTGGAGCCAAGTTACCAGTGGCGTACCATAGGGATCAGTTCTGGGTCCTCTGCTGTTTGTGATTTTCATTAATGACTAGGATGAGGGAGTTGAAGGGTGGGTCAGTAAATTTGCAGACGATACGAAGATTGGTGGAGTTGTGGATAGTGAGGAGGGCTGTTGACGGCTGCAAAGAGACATAGATAGGATGCAGAGCTGGGCTGAGAAGTGGCAGATGGAGTTTAACCCTGAAAAGTGTGAGGTTGTCCATTTTGGAAGGACAAATATGAATGCAGAATACAGGGCTAACGGTAGAGTTCTTGGCAATGTGGAGGAGCAGAGAGATCTTTGGGTCTAAGTTCATACACCTTTGAAAGTTGCCACTCAAGTGGATAGAGGTGTGCTAGCGTTCATCAACCGAGGGATTGAATTTAAGAGCCGTGAGGTGATGATGCAGCTATACAAAACTTTGGTAAGGCCACATTTGGAGTACTGTGTACAGTTCTGGTCGCCTCATTTTAGGAAGGATGTGGAAGCTTTGGAAAAGGTGCAAAGGAGATTTACCAGGATGTTGCCGGGAATGGAGAGTAGGTCTTACGAGGAAAGGTTGAGGGTGCTAAATCTATAGTGTAGATTTATTTGTTCTTAAGGGCAGCACGGTAGCATTGTGGATAGCACAATTGTTTCACAGCTTCAGGATCCCAGGTTCGATTCCGGCTTGGGTCACTGTCTGTGCGGAGTCTGCACATCCTCCCCGTGTGTGCGTGGGTTTCCTCCGGGTGCTCCGGTTTCCTCCCACAGTCCAAGGATGTGCAGGTTAGGTGGATTGGCCATGATAAATTGCCCTTAGTGTCCAAAATTACCCTTAGTGTTGAGTGGAGGTGTTGACTTTGGGTAGGGTGCTCTTTCCAAGAGCCGGTGCAGACTCAATGGCCGAATGGCCTCCTGCACTGTAAATTCAATGATAATCTATGATTAATCTAGGACAAAGGTTCGGCACAACATCGTGGGCCGAAGGGCCTGTTCTGTGCTGTATTTTTCTATGTTCAGACCTCGGGTGACGCATACAGATGTGCAATACTACTCCGAAGAGAAGATGTGGGAAGAGATCAGATTAGTCCATAAGAGGGTCGTATAGGAATCTGGTAACAGCGGGGAAGAAGCTGTTTTTGAATCTGTTAGTGCATGGTCTCAGACTTTTGTCTCCTGCCTGATGGAAGAAGTTGGAAGAGTGAATAAGCTGGGTGGGAGGGGTCTTTGATTATGCTGCCCGCTTTCCCAAGCCAGGGGGAGGTGTAGGCAGAGTCAGTGGATGGGAGGTGGGTTTGCGTGATAGACTGGGTCATGTTCATGACTCTCTGCAGTTTCTTACGGTCTTGGGCCGAGCAGTTGCCATACCAGGCTGTGATGTAGTCCGATAGGATGCTTTCTGTGGTGCATCTGTAAAAGTTGGTAAGAGTCAATGTGGACATGCCGAATTTCCTTAGTTTCCTGAGGAAGTATAGACACTGTTGTGCTTTCTTAGTTGTAGCATCAACGTTGATGGACCAGTACGAATTGAAGTGCACACCAAGGAATTTGAAGCTGTCGACCATCTCCACCTCAGCCCCATTGATGCAGACAGGGGTGTGTACAATACTTTGCTTCCTGAAGTCAATAACCAGCTCTTTAGTTTTACTGACATTGAGGGAGAGATTGTTGTTGTTACACCACTCCACTAGGTTCTCTATCTTCTTCCTGTATTCTGACTCATCGTTGTTCGAGATCAGACCCACTACGGTCATGTCATCAGCAAACCTGTAGATGGAGTTGGAGCCACATTTTTGCCACACAGTCGTGTGTGTATAGGGAGTTTTGTTGTAAGTACCCAGACTTGCGGGGCCCCAGTGTTGAGGACTGTTGTGGTGGAGGTGTTGTAGTTTATCATTACTGCGCCATCTAGTTTTAGACTCCCTCACAACATACATGCTTCAAGATCCCTCAGAATCTTATGATTTAGTGAGCTCTCTCATTCTTCTAAACTGCAATGAATATAGGCTTAACCTGCTCAACTTTTCTCCATAAGGCAATCCCGTCATCCCAGGAATCAGCCTAGTGAACCCCTTGTCTCAATTGCTTCCAATGTAATTATATCTCTCCTTAAGTAAGGAAACCAAACTGTGCACTGTACTATGAATGTTATCTCGCTAAGGCCCTCTACAATGTAGCAAAATTTGCCTGCTTTTATGCTCCTTTCCCCTAGCAATAAAGGCCATCACTCTATTTGCTTTCCGAATCTCTTGCTGTGTCTGCATGCTGGCTTTTTGTGATTCATGTTCAATGATGCCCAGATCTCACTGTACTGTAGTATTCAGCAGTCTCAATTTAAATAATTCTTCTGGTTTTCTTTTCTTCCTGCCACATTTTCTAAATTTTACTCCATCTGCCAGATTCCTGCCCACTCACTTTATCTATATCCCTTTGCAAATTCTGTCCTCTTCACAACTTGCTTCCCTCGCTATCTTTGTGTCATCAGAAAATTTAGCAAATACTGGTGTATTTATTCCCCATGTAACTTAAATCAGTTCATGTCAGGGAATTCCTGCCCTCAGCCTGGGTTCCGTTGCCCAAGTGATTGGGTTTAATGGTTTGTTTCCACCAGTTGAATACCTCAGGTACTTGCCTTTCAAATGTGGACAGGATATGTGGTTTACTATTATTCCCCTGGCCTTGATGGGTCTTTGCAGATCTAGTTTCTCCATCTCAATGGATTGAAAATGGATGGTACAGTGCAAATTGGGTAGCAATCTTTGGTTGCAAGCTGAAGCCACCTTTAGTTTCAAACATGTTTTTAAAAATAAATTTAGAGTGCCCAATTACTTTTTCCAACTAAGGGGCAATTTAGCGTGACCAATTCACCTAACCTGCACATCTTTGGGTTGTGGGGGTGAGACCCATGCAGCAATGGGGGGGGGGGGGGGGGGGGTGGGGGGGGGAGAGAGAATGTGTAAACTCCACACACAGTGACCTGGGGATCTCAAACATGTTTTTGTGATACTCCCTGCTGGAGCATTTCCATTATAAGTTTGTAATAAAAAGGCATACATGTTCATCCTCAAAATGCTCATTTATCAATCTTACACTGCAATAACTATGCTCTGTTTAAGTTTTCAAGCAGGATTATTGTTTGCTGAGTTAAACACTCTGAATAAAGCATCAACTAACAAATTGTTTTGCTCTGCAATGTGGATAATCTTTAGGTGGTAAAAGGTTGCAAACGCAGACTCCATCAAAATAGCCTTGTATCCTGGGTTTTGAATTTCACCACAAATGTCAGTGTTGTGATCTGTATAAACAAGGTCTCTCTATATTGGTTTGGGACATATACGTCAAAATGCTTGAGGGCCATGTTTCCTTCACAATGTCAGTTTAATTTTTGGAAGATATACCCACTGGCCACTTGATGCCTGATTCATCGTCTTGGAGCAGGACACTGCCTACCGAAGGTCAATAGCATTGCCACTTTAAATGGTTTGTTAAAGTTTGGAGCTGCCAGCACTGGTTTGTTGGTTAAGAAGGCTTTCAGCCTCTCAAGCTGTTTGGCAACTCCCTGATCACGCTACCTTCAGTCTTTTCTATAACAAGTCTGTCAGTGGGGGCCACAGTACTGACGATTGTGCCAAATGTGTGGTAATACTCACCCACAAACACTGCATATTTTCCATTTAGTCATGGGGACAGGGAAATCCATCAGTGCCTGTGCCTTTGCTGCTCTGGGTAATCCTTGCCCTTGACTCTCAACATAGATTATCATAGAATTTACAGTGCAGAAGGAGGCCATTCGGCCCATCGAGTCTGCACCAGCTCTTGGAAAGAGCACCCTACCCAAGGTCAACACCTCCACCCTATCCCCATAACCCAGTAACCCCACCCAACACTAAGGGCAATTTTGGACACTAAGGGCAATTTATCATGGCTAATCCACCTAACCTGCACATCTTTGGACTGTGGGAGGAAACCGGAGCACCCGGAGGAAACGCACGCACACACGGGGAGGATGTGCAGACTCCGCACAGACAGTGACCCAAGCCGGAATCGAACCTGGGACCCTGGAGCTGTGAAGCAAATGTGCCATCCACAATGCTACCGTGCTGCCCCTATGGGGCCGGAAATGGCGGAAATAAACATGACCTAGGTTGAACTTTAACACACTTGCACTTTGCGAGATTTACCACTAGATCTGCCAACTTTAATCTCTGGAAGAGGGGTTCTACCTGGTCTTGGTGGTCCCTATATAGCAGATCATCCATGTACACTATTAGACAGCTGGGTAGGTGTCATATCCCTTGGCTTGGGTGAGGATAACGTAGGCCTGAAGATAGGCTTTAAAAAAAAATGTATTGATGATAAAGCATGCAATGACACCTTCGTGCAAAAGTGTTTATACTACAAATCACAGTTTTCAATATACCAAAAAGAAAGATTTTGACGGATGAAAATATCAAACAATTAAGCAAACACAAAACAAGCACTTCTGTATGGTTTTTCTGGTATGAGCTACTGTCTCAGTTCCAACTGTCAAAAACTGAATTCCCCCTCCCAACTGTCGAAAATAGACTTCCCTTTTACACATGGAAGAATCCAAAATACAGTAAACGCTTCAAGTAACATACACCATTATAATCCTATGCAATAATCCGGATTTTAGATATGCATAAACGCAGAATAAAATAAACCTAAATAAAAGGGTAATGGTGCTATAAGTTAATAAAACACTTCCAAAAATATCCCTGACTATGGAATCTCCCATCCATGGAAATCTGATCATGTGCTCCTTTTGGACAGGCACTATAATAAACAAGTTAAGTGAAATAAACAATGTCACATGTCAAGTAAACAAGTTGTATTAAGGTTATTAACCGCACTGAAGGCCGGTGCCGGGGCTCTCCGTCACAGTAGGCCAGCCTGGTTCATCGGCCTTTGGAAGGTGGCTGGGCATTTTGTAATCCGAGTGGTATAACTGGACACTGGAATAACCTGTCTGGTGTGACCAACTAAAGCCAGGATCTTTGCTCAGATAGTTAAGGAGATCTGCTAGTACCTTTTTTAACAGGTCTATTTCTATTATACAATGTTGTTTCCTTCTATCAATACAGTCTTCCAAGTGGGGAATCGGGTAGGATTTGACTGCATTAACTTTCCTGTAATCTAGTGCAGAGCCTGGTCAAGCCATCAGGCTTAGACGCAGGCGCAACTGGAGAGATCCAGCTGCTTTGATTGGTCTCTGGTTGTACTCCAGCATGTGTTGAATTTCCTCCTGAACTTGGGTCTGTCTCCTGGGACCTAGGCAGTAGTGTTTTTGCTTTATGGGTGGGGTCTCTCCTACCCGCACATCATGTAGTTCTAGAACTGTGCATCCTAGTTTGCCCCTACATATGTCTTTAAATGTTGCAAGCAGCCTTGGTAGGTCTCCTCTTTGTTCTGCATTCCAAAACGAGATCATCGTGTCTAATCTCCCTAACATTTCAGTGTTAGCTAACCGATGGTAGCAGATTTAATTTGGGAATCGTACAGGTCTTTCTCCCTAACTCCGTGTCCCTTTTGCCCTCCTCTTTTCTGACTATCTTGTCTCCTTCCTGGCCATGATACTGGCTTAACATATTGACGTAGAACAGTCTTTGCTTTTCCTGTGACCTGGGGTGTCAAATAATTCATCATGCCAATCCTCTTTATTACACTGTACGGGCCATTGAACCCGGCTTTCAGCAGTTCATCCTGTTCTGGTAGTGGCACTAACACATGGTCTCCTGGTCGAAATATTCTGGCTTTGGCAGGTTTATTCGTCTGTCTTTTCATAGTTTTTTTTTGGACGATTTTAATCGACTGAACCACAGCACATGCTATTGTACACTGCTCATGGAATATGGATATGTTTTCTGACTTGGAGGACGCTTCCCTTTTCTCTAGAAGCCTCTCCTTGATTAACTTTAGAGGACCTCTCACTTTGTGTCCATAAACTGATTCAACGGGACTAAAACATGTGAACTCATTGGACGAGTCCCTGGTAGCAAACTGGAGCAATCCCTTTGTCACAGTCGTCATAGAATTTACAGTGCAGAAGGAGGCCATTCAGCCCATCGAGTCTGCACCGGCTCTTTGAAAGAGCACCCTACCCAAGACCACACCTCCACCCTATACCCATAACCCAGTAACCCCACACAACACTAAGGGTAATTTTGGACACTAAGGACAATTTAGCATGGCCAATCCACCTAACCTGCTCATCTTTGGATTGTGGGAGGAAACCGGAGCACCCGGAGGAAACCCACGCACACACAGGGAGTACGTGCAGAATCCACACAGACAGAGACCCAAGCCGGGAATCGAACCTGGGACCCTGGAGCTGTGAAGCAATTGTGCTAACCACCATGCTACCGTGCTGCCCACAAATGTGGGTACTCATTGCAGTATTCCCTGTTTATGATCTTTACGCTCTTGTGGTACCATTCCAAAACTGCTTCTGACTGTGGCTAGTAGACTAAGGACTTTAGCTGGGTTGTACCTAGATTGCCAATGACCTTTTGAAAAATACTGGACATAAAATTGTGCCCTATTCTGACTAGATTTTGGCAGACAACCTCCATTGTGTGAAGAGTTAGGTTAGTCCCTCCACCATCACCGTGGCAGAAATAGTTTTTAGGAAATGGCCTCTGGAATTTGGATTATTGCACCCACAATGGTTTTCAGCACTGCTGAATGGTTCCCCCAAAACTGGGAGAAATGTAGTAAAGGTGAGGCAGAAACTGCGGATGTGGGAACGATGCTTCCTCTCTATTGCAGATATGAACCTGGTGATCAGGTGTAAAATGCTCTCGGCGGTGCTGTACGTTTTTTCGGCCGTTTTTTTGCTGGTCTTCGACATTCCCCTCCTCTGTGCTGTCTCCCAACTTTTACTGCCTTCGCTGGTCCTAGCACCGGGCGTTAACCCCCGACAATGCCGTTCCTGAACGGGAGCCATCCAACGCGCGGCTGCCTCCCGCCCGCCGTCACCGGATGTCCCCTCCGATGTCTCATTCTTTATACCCCACGCCCCTTGCCGATGTCTCATTCTTTATACCCCACTCCCCTCGCCGAAGTCTCACTCTTTATTCCGTGCTCCCCTCGCCGAAGTCTCACTCTTTATTCAGCGCTCCCCTCGCCGATGTCTCATTTTTTATACCCCACTCCCCGCGCCGAAGTCTCGCTCTTTATTCCCCGCTCCCCTTGCTGATGTCTCATTCTTTATACCCCGCTCCCCTCGCCGAAGTCTCACTCTTTATACCCTGCTCCTCTCGCCGATGTCTCGCTCTTTATACCCCATTCCCCTCGCCGAAGTATCGCTCTTTATTCCCCGTTCCCCTCGCCGAAGTCTCACTCTTTATTCCGCGCTCCCCTTGCCGATGTCTCATTCTTTATACCCCACTCCCCTCTCCGAAGTATCGCTCTTTATACTCTCCTCACTCCCCTCGCCGATGTCTCATTCTTTAATCCCCTCGCCGAAGTCTCACTCTTTATACCCCGCACCCGTCGCCGATGTCTCATTCTTTATTCCCCGCTTCCCTCGCCGAAGTCTCACTCTTTATACCCCGCTCCCCTCGCTGATGTCAAACTCTTTATTCCCCTCCCCGCTCCCCTCGCCGATGTCTCATTCTTTATTCCCCGCTCCCCTGGCCGAAGTCTCACTCTTCATAGCCCGCTCCCCTCGCCGATGTCTCATTCTTTATACCCCGCTCCCCTCGCTGAAGTCTCACTCTTAATACCCCGCTCCCCTCGCTGATGTCTCACTCTTTATTCCCCGCTCCCCTCGCTGATGTCTCACTCTTTATCTCCCGCTCCCCTCGCCGAAGTCTCATTCTTTATACCCCGCTCCCCTCGCCGATGTCTCATTCTTTATACCCCGCTCCCCTCGCTGATGTCTCACTCTTTATACCCCGCTCTCCTCACCGAAGTCTCACTCTTTATTCCCCGCTCCCCTCGACGAAGTCTCACTCTTTATACCCCGCTCCCCTCACCGATGTCTCATTCTTTATACCCCGCTCCCCTCGCTGAAGTCTCACTCTTAATACCCCGCTCCCCTCGCTGATGTCTCACTCTTTATTCCCCGCTCCCCTCGCTGATGTCTCACTCTTTATCTCCCGCTCCCCTCGCCGAAGTCTCACTCTTCATAGCCTGCTCCCCTCGCCGAAGTCTCACTCTTTATACCCCGCTCCCCTCGCTGATGTCTCACTCTTTATACCCTGCTCTCCTCGCTGATGTCTCACTCTTTATATCCCGCTCCCCTCGCCGATGTCTCACTCTTTATACCCCGCTCCCCTCGCCGATGTCTCATTCTTTATACCCGGCTCCCCTCGCCGATGTCTCATTCTTTATCTCCCGCTCCCCTTGCCGAAGTCTCACTCTTTATATCCCGCTCCCCTCGCTGAAGTCTCACTGTTTATACCCCGCTCCCCTCGCCGATGTCTCACTCTTTATCTCCCGCTCCCCTTGCCGAAGTCTCACTCTTTATTCCCCGCTCCCCTCGCCGATGTCTCACTCTTTATATCCCGCTCCCCTCGCCGATGCCTCACTCTTTATATCCCGCTCCCCTCGCCGAAGTCTCACTATTTATATCCCGCTCCCCTCGCTGAAGTCTCACTCTTTATACCCCGCTCCCCTCGCTGATGTCTCAGTCTTTATATCCCGCTCCCCTTGCCGAAGTCTCACTCTTTATATCCCGCTCCCCTCGCCGATGTCTCGCTCTTTATATCCCGCTCCCCTCGCTGAAGTCTCACTCTTTATACCCCGCTCCCCTCGCTGATGTCTCACTCTTTTTCTCCCGCTCCCCTTGCCGAAGTCTCACTCTTTATATCCCGCTCCCCTCGCTGAAGTCTCACTCTTTATACCCCGCTCCCCTCGCTGATGTCTCACTCTTTATCTCCCGCTCCCCTTGCCGAAGTCTCACTCTTTATATCCCGCTCCCCTCGCCGATGTCTCACTCTTTATATCCCACTCCCCTTGCTGATGTCCCGCTCTTTATACCCCACTCCCCTTGCTGATGTCTCGCTCTTTATACCCCGCTCCCCTCGCTGAAGTCTCGCTCCTTCTGCACTGTGTTTGCCTCAACTGCTTGAGGTAGTGAATTCCACAGGTTCACCAATCTCTGGCCGAAGTAATTTCTCCTCATCTCAGCCCTAAAAGGTTCACCCCACATCCTTGACCCCTGATTCTGACACCCCTGCCATCGGGAACATCCTCCCTGCATCTACCATGTGTAATCCTGTTAGAATTTTATAGGTTTTTATGAGATACCCTCCCCTCATTCTTCTGAACTCCAACCGACTCAATCTCTCCTACATCAGTCCGGTCAACCCAGGAATCAGTTGCGTAAACGTTCTCTGCATTCCCTCTACAGCAACAACATAATTCCTCAGATAAGGAGACCAAAACTGCACACACTATTTCAGGTGTGGCCTCATCAAGGCCCTGTAGAATTGCAGCAATTCATGCCTGCCCCATTCGCTGTGAAGACCAATATACCGCCTACCTGACGTGTATGCTTACCCTCAGCGACTGTTGTACGAAGTCACCCAGGTCTTGTTGTAAATCACCCTCTCTTAATTTATAGCCATTCAGATAATCTGCCTTACTGTTTTTGCTACCAAAGTTGATAACCTCACATTTACTTGTTTTCTATCCAACTCAATGCACCACCCCCAATCCCATGTACTTTAATTTTACCCGCTAATCTTTTATGTGGGACTTTGTCGTAAGCCTTCTGAAAATCCAAATAAACCACATCCACTGGCTCCCCATATCAACTCTACTAGTTATCTTCTTGAAGACCTCCAGTAGATTTGTCAAGCATGATTTCCCTTTCAGAAATCCATGCTGACTCTGTCCTATTCCACCCTTGTTTTCTAAGTGCTCTGCTATAAAATCTTTGATAATGGATTCTAGAATTTTCCCCACTACCAACTTCAGGCTGACGAGTCTATGATTGCCTGTTTTCTCTTTGCCTCCCTTTTAAATAATGGGGTTGCATTAGCTATCCTCCAATCTTTGGGGACTGTTCCAGAGTCTATAGAATCTTTGAAGATGACCACCAATGCATCCACGATTTCTAGGGCCATTTCATTAAGATGTAGATTATCTGGCCCTGGGGATTTATCAGCCTTCAATCCCATCAATTGCCCCAACACCATTTCTCTACTAACACTGATTTCCTTAGTTCCTCCCTCTCACTAAACCCTGTGTTTCCCAACATTTCTGGTATGTTTTTTGTGTCCTCCTTTGTGAAGATGGAACCAATTTAGTTGGTCAGCCATTTCTTTGTTCCCGATTATAAATTCCCCTGTTTCTGCCTGTAAGGGCCTTCACCAATCTTTTTCTCTTCACGTACCTGTAAAAACTTTTGCAGTCAGTTTTTATGTTCCCACAAGGTTACTCGTAGTCTATTTGCCCATTTTAATCAATCCTTTGATCCTTCTTAGCTGACTCTAAACTGCTCCCTATCCTCAGGTCTGTTTTTTTTCTGTCCAATTTGTATGTCTCATCCTTGGATCTATTACTCTTGTAAGCCATGGTTTGGCCACCTTTCCCAGACGGGAATAAAGTAGTAAAATCGCCATTGTCCCAGATGATTATGCTGCTTTCACCTTTGAGGGGGAGAGCTGACTGGTGATTGAACCTGAGGATCACCACACCTCTGTCGAGGGGCAAGGTTGAGAAGGCGGGCCTTCGTGAATAACCTCAACCAGTAAAGGATGGAACCAACACTGTTGGCCTCATCTGCATCACCAACCAGCTGTCCAGCCAACTGAGCTAAACTGGCCCCCCTGACAGGAATAAACAGTTCTTGCAGTACACACATGCACTCTTTGAATGTTTGGCATTGTTTATCCACCGTTACCCCTTTAAGCAACATTTCCCAAACCATCATAACCAACTCTCGCCTTAGTTACCTTTATTAAAATTCAGGACCCTAATCTCAGAATTAACTACATCATTGATGAAGAATTCTATCATATTATGGTCACTCATCCCCACGGGTTCTGACACAATTTGGAAATTATTCCGTTCGCATTACACAATACCCAGTCTAGGATGGCCTGTTCTCTAGTTGGTTCTTCAACGAATAGACCCAGAAAAACGTCCCATGTACATTTCCAGTAATTCCTCCGGTACAGTATTATGACTAATTTGATTTGCCCAATCTATATGCAGATTAAAGTAACCCCCTGTTCCTTTATTGCATGCATCACTACTTTCCAGTTTAATGCCATTTCCAACGTCGCCACCACAGTTTGGGGGTCAATATACAACCTCCACTAATGTTTTTTGCCCCTGAGTTTCTCGGCTCTACCCATACAGATTCCAGATCATAGGAGCTAATATCGTTGCTCACTTTGTTTAAATTTCCTCTTTAATCAGCAATGCAACTCCATCTCCTTTTTCATAGAATCCCTACAGGACAGAAAGAGGCCATTCGGCCCATCGAGTCTGCACCATCCTTTTGAAAGACCACCCTAACTAGGCTCTATCCCCCACCCTGTAACCTCACCCGAAGGGGCAAAGTAGCATGGCCAGTCCACCTAAACTGCACACCTTTGGACTGTGGGAGGAAACCGGAGCACCGGGAGGAAACCGCGCAGACACGAGGAGAAAGTGCAAACTCCGCACAGACAGTTACCCAAGGTGGGAATCGAACACTGCGCTGAGGTAGCAGTGCTAACCACTGGCCACCATGCCACCCCTGTCTGTTGTCTGTCCTTTCTAAATATTGAATTCCCTGGATATGCAATTCTCATCCCTGATCACCTTGTAGCCATGTCTCCGTAATCCCGACTCTCATACCTATCTATTTGTGCGATTAATTCATCCACTTTATTGCGAATGCTCCTCGCATTAAAGTACAAATTCTTAAGGCTTGTCTTTTTAACATTCCCTGTCCCATTCCCATTATTTTTCACTGAGACTCTGTTTGATTCTTGGCCCTTTCTGTCTTGCATAGGTTCCCACCTCCCCTGCCATTTTAGTTTAAAGCCTCCCCAACTACAAGCAGATATCCTCCCTAGGAGATTGGCCCTGTCCAGGTGTAACCCATCCAGTTTGTATTGGTCCCACCTCCCCCAGAACCGGTCTCAATGTCCCAGGAATATGAAACCTTCCCCTCACACCATCTCTTCAGCCATATATTCATGAGATACATCCTGCTATTTGTACTCTGACCAGCACGTGGCACTGGTACTAATCCTGCCATCACTGCTTTGAGGTTCTACTTTTCAACGTACATCCCAACTCCCTACATTCTGCTTTTGGGACCTAATTTTTTAAAACTTTATCAGTGTATACCACAACCGTTGACTGTTCATTCTCCCCCTGCCAGAATGTCCTGTAACTCTCTGAGACCTCCTTGACCCTAGCACCAGGGAGGCAATATACGATCCTAGAGTTTTGTTTGCAGCCACAGAAACGCCTATCTATTCCCTTTACAATTGAATCGTCTATAACTATTGCATCCCCACACTTTTTACACCTCTCCATGCAGCAGAGTCAACCGTGGTGCAATGAATTTGGCTGTTGCTGCTTTCCCCTAAGAGGCTATTCCCCTCAACAGTATCCAAAGCCGTATCCAACTGCTAAATCTAAGAGGAAGGAAAGGCGAACCACGGGGGGAACAATAGAGGAGAGCCAGGGAGGAGGAGGGGGGGGGGGGAGGGGGGGCGTTAACGAACTTGGCATCCACAGGAACCGAGAAAAAGGAGACTACAGACGGAAGACGGGAGGGCCGGCTGAAGTGGAAGTGAGCACGAGATGACAGCGGCAGCAAAATCAGTCCGGGAGAAGCAAGGGACAACACCAGCACCAGACCCATTCGAGATTGCCCTCCGAATTATCACTCTGGCACCCAAATGTATATTTGCGCCCCCCCCCCCACACACACACACACAAACAGATGCCTACTTATGTGTGTAAATAATTGATTTTGTATTTCTCTCGTGTTGTTACCTTTTTTCTTTCCCTTTGTGATTTGGGTGTGTGTGCCCTTCTCTCTCTCTCATATTGTGTACATAATGGCAAATATACTTTGTTCAAAAACCCAATAGAAGAAACATTAAAAAAAAAAAAAAAGTTACTGTGAAACTCCCCTAGTCCCCACACTCCGGAGCCTGTTCGGTTACACTGAGGGAGAATTCAGAATGTCCAATTCACTTAACAGCACGTCTTTCGGGACTTGTGGAAGGAAACCGGAGCACCTGGAGGAAACCCACGCAGACACGGGGAAAATGTGCAGGCTCCGCACAGACAGTGACGCAAGCCGGGAATCGAACTTGAGACCCTGGTGCTCACCACTGTGATACCATGGCGCCCCGGGCACTGGAAACGTTCCCAGCGTCCCAGATGGAGCACGAGGAGCACACCACAGCTATGAGCTCTCCTGCCATGACTTACCCTGGAAATTTATTTATAGCGCTCTAGCACTTTGGGATCTTTTTCTGTGCTTAATACATATTTTGGCTGATCTGGCAATTTTAAACTTCCATAAGGTTGTTGTGACTTTCACTGGGCTCCTTCAGCTAAATCCTGAAAAAAACAACTCCCTTGTGGATCATTTGCATATTAGAATAATCATCCTTCCTCAGCCCCAGAGTAAATATTGCTGGTCTCTGACTTTTTCCCATTATGCTATGTGAACTAAGTTGAAACTTGGTTACATAGGTTATAATTTTCCCCACCAGGATCTGATTGTTCAAATATTATCTACTTGAATACAAAATTATAATTTTGCTTTATTATGCAGGGGATTGGAACTTGTATGCAAGGGCGATGGAAGTGGAGACGATGAATGATTTCAAAAGGAAGTTGGATGGGCACTTGAGGGGGATAAACTTGCAGGGTTACATTGAAAGAAAGGGAAATGGGACTCATTGGATTGCTGAATGGAGAGCAGGCATGGACCCGATGGGCCAAATAGCCTCCTTTTGTGCCATAATAACAATGAAAATTCACCTTTGCTTTGAGTGAAGCAGGTTTAAAGACCAAAGGGTAAGTTGGTCCAGGGTGTCCAGATATAATTCAGTATCTATTTTAAGGTTCTCCATTAATTCATTTCATACACATTTCCTTTGTTATTTCCAACGTCCACATTTATTATGGAAATTGTCTGTCAGAGTATAATTATACAGTCTTGTAATGGTGACGCTGCAGCAGCCCCCATGTTTAGATGGACAATTATTTGAATCATGGAATTAGGAATTTTAAATGGAAAAATTCTCAGGATTTGGGCACAAACGCAAAACATTGTTTGTCCAAATATTAAGTCAGATCTGTTTGACCCCCACATGTGCATGATTGGTGGAAAAGTGGCAGGGACATAATTAAGCATCTGCTGCGGGAATAGTTGAGTTTATGGACGACATGCCAAACCAAGTAAGGCACCCAAGGAGCTTCATCAGACACACACAGCCAGAAGCTACTGAAAAGCACTGCGAAGATTTTGGACAATTACTTTCTGTAACATTTGCAGCAAAATTGGATGCTAAACAACGTGTACCAATGTTGGTCTTCAGCTGCAGAATCTAATTTCATTTTCATTATCTTTCCCCCATCATCTTTTGTAACCCGGCCAGCTCTGAAAAAGACCAAACCAATCCGTATCTTGTCCTGCATTTTCTCTTCCTTCTTTGAATTTTTTTTCAAATATTTATTTTCTAAACCAAGGCGCATCTCGTGCTGTAATAACTTCTGAAGAAAACAATTCCTTACCTTTCCCTTCCTCCTTTTGGTGATCATTTAAATTTGTGCCATCGGACTTCCGGTTGCGGCTATGCCTAGGTAGGTCGCACGTTCGGCAGCTCCTGCTGGGAACGGACTTTTGGGCTTTTCAGAGGGGCCCCAAAGGCAATTGTTCGATGGCTCCCAGTGTGGGAAGGTGACAGCACGGTTCCCCTGACACTATATGGATTGGACCAGGAGTGGAGTGGTTAAAAAAATGATCCTGGTGCAGTGGAAAGTGCGAGGGAGGAAAAGCAAAATGGTGGCGGGTGGAGACCAAGCAGCGTGGGTGCAGTGGTCACAGGAGCAGCAGGAGTTCCTTAAACGCTGCTTTGCGGAGCTAAAGACAGAAATGCTGGCGCCAATGAAGGCAGCGATTGAGAAGCTTGTGGAGACCCAGAATGCCCAAGGGGCGCCGATCTGGGAGGTGCGGCAAAAAGCCTCGGAGAACGAGGACGAGATCCTGGGCCTGGCGGTGAAGGTGGAGGCGCACGAGGCGCTGCACAAGAGGTGGCAGGAAAAATTTGAGGACCTGGAGAATAGGTCAGGAGGAAGAACCTTTTGGATTCTGGATCTCCCTGAGGGAGTGGAGGGGCCCGATGCTGGGGCATAGATGAGCACGATGTTCAATTCGCTGATGGGCGCAGGAGCTTTCCCGAGGCCCCTGGAGCTGGATGGGGCTCATCGGGTCCTGGCAAGGAGACCCAAAACCAACGAGCCGCCAAGGGCTGTAGTGGTGAGTTTCCACCACTTTATGGACAGAGAGTGTGTCCTGAGATGGGCCAAAAAAGAATGGAGCAGCAGGTGGGAGAACACGGAGATCCGAATTTACCAGGATTGGAGTGCGGAGGTGGCCAAGAAGAGGGCTGGTTTTAACCGGGCTAAGGCGGTTCTCCATTGGAAGGGGGTGAAGTTCGGGATGCTGCAGCCAGCGCGACTGTGGGTCACGTTTCAAGATCGGCACCACTATTTTGAAACGCCTGAGGAGGCATGGAACTTTATCCAGTCTGAAAAGTTGGACTCAAACTGAGGGTTTGTCGTGGGGGGATGTTTACTGTGTTTACTGCGTTTGGGGAATGTTCTTTTTGTTTTGGTGCTGGGTGGGGATGGGTGAATGGATTTGATGTGGGGGCTGTGGGAGAGTGTGAGTGTCGGCGTTGGAGGGGCACGGCCCGCGGAGGAAGGGGGGGGTGGGTGGAGGCCCGGGGATGGGGAGTTGGGGTAAGGCCGCAAAAAGGAGCTGCGCCAGAGGGGGCGGGGCCGGCTCAGACGGGAAGCGCGGGCTTTTTTCCGCGTTAGGGAAGGATGGGGGCGGGGGGGGGGGGGGGCGGTGCTGGAGAGGAGCGCACACTGACTACCAAGGGGTGGGGGGATTCTCACACTGGGGGGGTCGATGGAATGGCGGGAGAGGCCGGGGTCAGCAGGAGTCAGCTGACTTACGGGAATGTCATGGGGGGAGCAAAATGGCTAGATGAGGATCTGGGGGGGAGGGGAGAGACGGACTGGGTTGCTGCTGCATTGGCCAAAGGGGAGCTGGCCTAGAAAAGGAGATGGCAAGTCGGCGGGGGGGGGGGGGGGGGGGGGGGGTGCGCGCGCGCGAGTAGCCCCCTGATCCGGCTGATAACTTGGAATGTGAGGGGCCTGAACGGGCCGGTCAAGAGGGCCCCGGTGTTTGCGCACTTAAAGGGACTGAAAGCAGATGTGGTTATGCTCCAGGAGACCCATCTGAAGGTGGCAGATCAGGTTAGGCTGAGAACGGGATGGGTAGGGCAGGTCTTTCATTCAGGGCTGGATGCGAAGAACAGAGGGGTTGCAATACTGGTGGGGAAGCGGGTGTCGTTTGAGGCACTGAATATTGTAGTGGATAATGGAGGTCGATAAGTGATGGTAGGTTGCAGGAGGTGAGGGTGGTACTGGTGAACGTATATGCCCCGAATTGGGATGATGCCGGATTTATGAAACGCATGCTGGGTCGGATTCCGGATCTGGAGGTAGGAAGCTTGATAATGGCGGGGGGGGGGACTTCAACACGGTGCTGGACCCAGCAATAGACCGTTCTTGGTCCAGGACGGGTAAGAGGCCGGCTGTGGCCAAGGTGCTCAGGGGGTTTATGGACCAGATGGGGGGGGAGTGGATCCATGGAGGTTTGCCAGGCCGCAGGCCAGGGAATTTTCCTTCTTTTCCCACGTCCACAGAGCCTACTCCCGGATAGATTTTTTCATTTTGAGTAGGGCGCTAATCCCGAAAGTGGAGGGAACAGAATGTTCGGCCATAGCCATCTCGGACCACGCCCTGCACTGGGTGGAGCTGGAGTTGGGGGAGGAGAGGGATCAGCGCCCGCTGTGGCGCCTCGATGTGGGACTGTTGGCGGATGAGGGGGTGTGCGGGCGGATGCGCGGGTGTATTGAAAGATACTTGGAGGCCAACGACAACGGGCTGCAGGTGGGGTTAGTCTGGGAGGCGTTGAAGGCGGTGGTTAGGGGAGAGCTAATCTCCATTAGGGCCCACAGGGAGTAGAGAGGGAGAGGTAGGTGGAGGCGATTTTAAGGGTGGACAGGAGTTATGCAGAGGCCCCCGAGGAGGAGCTACTTAGGGAGCGACGGAACCTCCAGACGGAATTTGACCTGATGACCACGCGGAAAGCAGAGGCACAGTGGAGGAAAGCGCAACGGGCGGCGTATGAGTATGGGGAGAAGGCGAGTCGGATGCTGGCACATAAGCTTCGTAAGAGGGAGGCAGCGAGGGAGATTGGTGGAGTCAAGGATAGAGGGGGGAATACGGTGCGGAGTGCGGTGAGAATAAACAAGGTATTTGGGGACTTCGATGGGGATCTGTACAGGTCTGAGCCCCCAGCGGGGGAGGAGGGGATGCGACAATTCCTAGATCAGCTGAGGTTCCAGAGGGTGGAGGTGGAGCAGGTGGCTGGTTTGGGGGCGCCGATTGGGCTGGAGGAGCTGGTTAAAGGATTGGGGAACATGCAGGCGGGGAAGGCCCCGGGGCCGGATGGGTTCCCGGTTGAATTTTACAGGAAATACGTGGACCTGCTGGGCCCGTTGCTAGTGAGGACTTTTAATAAGGCGAGAGAGGGGGGGAATGTCCAGGGCGCTGATTTCTTTGATCTTGAAGCGGGACATGGATCCACTGCAATGTGGGTCGTATAGACCGATCTCGCTCCTCAATGTTGACGCTAAGTTGCTGGCGAAGGTGCTGGCTACGAGAATTGAGGACTGTGTCCCGGGGGTGATTCATGAGGACCAGACAGGATATGTGAAGGGGAGGCAAGTAAATACAAATGTGTGGAGGCTTCTCAATGTGATTATGATCTCCTCGGTAGAGGGGGAAGCGGAGGTCATGGCAGCTTTGGACATGGAGAATGCCTTTGATCGGGTGGAGTGGGAGTATCTTTGGGAAGTGTTGCGGAGGTTTGGGTTCGGGGAGGGGTTCATCAGTTGGGTCAGGCTGCTATAGAGCCCCGGTGGTGAGTGTGGCTACGAACCGGCGGAGGTCGGAGTACTTTCGGCTGTACAGGGGGACGAGGCAGAGGTGCCCCCTGTCCCCCTTGTTGTTTGCACTGGCAATTGAGCCTCTGGCCATGGTACTAAGGGAGTCCAGGAAATGGAGGGGACTGGTCCGGGGGGGGAGAGGAACACCGGGTGTCGTTGTATGTTGATGACCTGTTGCTGTATGTGGCAGATCCAGTGGAGGGGATGGCAGAGGTCATGCGGATCTTTAGGGAGTTTGGGGACTTTTCGGGGTATAAATTCAACGTAGGGAAGAGTGAGCTCTTTGTGGTGCATTCAGGGGACCAGGGAAGGGGGAAAGACGGGCTACCGCTGAAGAGGGCGGAAATGAGCTTTCGGTACCTGGGGATCCAAGTAGCTAGGAGTTGGGGGGCCCTGCACAAGCTCAATTTGACGCGGCTGATGGAGCAGATGGAGGAGGATTTTAAAAGATGGGATATGCTGCCACTCTCACTAGCGGGTAGGGTGCAGTCGGTCAAAATGACGGTCCTTCCGAGGTTTCTCTTTGTGTTCCAGTGCCTTCCCATTTTGATCCCCAAGGCCTTTTTCAAACGGGTAAGCAGGAGTATCATGGGATTTGTGTGGGCGAATAAGACCCGAGGGTGTTTCTGGAGCGTAGCAGGGACGGGGGGGGCGGGCCTCGCGCTGCCGAATTTGTGTGGCTATTAATGGGCAGCCAATGTGGCGATGATCCGTAAGTGGGTAATGGAGGGAGAGGGGGCGGCATGGAAGAGGCTAGAGATGGTCCCAATCACTTGGTTCGATATTCTCCAATACTGGAGCGATTCCTTGATCGAGGGGTGGTCGTTTACCTCTCTTTGTGTCGGCTCCTGCTGGCGCCGAAAGGTCTGGGTCGGCTTTGTGTTGCTAATTTGTAGCAATTGTTCCCGGGGATGGCTGCTTAGTATGCAGATTGCTGGGGTGTTGAGATGTTGATGGCTGCAGGTATTGGTTTGGTCTGGCTTTTTCCAGAGGCGAATACACTGTTTTACCTGCAGCTGTCTGTTTGAGTCCTGTTGGCTGATTTTCCCATCAGCCTCTTCCGTTCGCCATTTTAGATCGGAGTTTGGCCATTCTAATCGGGAGTCAGCCATTTTACATGGCTACAAGTCCCCTAATGTGGAAGCTTGGATCAATGACATGGCAGAGTTCATCAAGCTGGAGAGGATAAAGTTTGCCTTGCGAGGGTCCGTGCAAGGGTTTTTCAGGCGGTGGCAACCATTCCTAGACTATCTCGCGGAGCGTTAGGAGGAAGTCAGCAGCAGCAGCCCGGGGGGTGGGGTGGGGGGGGGGGGTTTCTTTTGGGGTGGAGTTTGGGTTAAGGTGTTTTTTTTTCCTTATTTGTGTTTTTTTACTGTTATATGGGGGGTTATTGTATATGGGGGAAATCCAATGTATAATATCTGCTTGTTGTGTTCTTGTTTCTTTCTTTCTTGTTGGGGGGGAGGGTTTTGTTGAAAATCTGTTGAAAAATTTGAATAAATATATATTAAAAAAAGTATATATAAATTTGTGCCATCTATATAATTCGACAGTCAATGAAAGTTTTTTTTCCTGATTTAACTTCGCAAACTATTCATAATTTTGAACACCATTTCATATTGCAGAGGCCATGTTTTTCATAGCTAAAATCTCAATTCATGCTCTTGGCATTCTTCTTAAAAGTAAGGTCTTCTAACTGGGCACCGTATTCAAACAGGTTTAATGTGACTAATTAATTGGCTTTCTTTATTTTTAATATATGGTATTTCATATCTTCATCTGTTTGATCAATTTGTCCCTCAACTTTTAAAGTTCCCTTTGCTTTTCTACTTCAAAGATTTATCATTTTTTCCTGCATTTTTCTCTCATCCCTCAAATGTGTCGCATCACTTTACTCTGCAACGAATTTCAAACATCTACCCAATCACTGCTACCAGCTTGAACTTTAGAATCATAAAAACCTTACAGTGCAGAAGGAGGCCATGCGACCCATCAAATCTGCACTGGCCCTTGGAAAAAAGAGCACCCTACTTAAGCCCACTATCCCTGTAACCCCACCTAACCTTTTGGATACAAAGGGGCAATTTAGCATGTCCAATCCACCTTAACTGCACATCTTTGGACTATGGGAGGAAACTGAAGCACCCGGAGAAAACCCACGCAGACACGGGGAGCAAATGAAAACTCCACACAGACAGTGTGACCTGAGGCCACAATTGAACTGGGATCCTTGGAACTGAGGCAGCAGTGATAGCCACTGTGCCGCTGCCTTATTGCGGGACAGGAAGTAATTTGCAGTAATTTTTAGGACGAAGCTCTACCACTACCGGTGTTTTACAGTAAAGGATGCCAGAGCCATGATGATAATGGTTTTCGGAGAAACCATTTTCCAATGAAGTGAGAAGGCACCTGTATACTATTAAGTGATAAATAGGAATATCATAATCACTGCCGCTTTGGATTTGTCAGATGTATGGCACTCGTGCATTATTGTTTACTATCTTCTAAGATAATAATATTAACTTTGTACAAATGTTTTTCCTTGTGTCATGTGAGAGAACCTTTAAGAACTGGGTGTTTATTAAATAACTAGTGGATGTACCTTTAAGAAATGGGTGTTTATCGATTAGCTGCAGTGATGTCCGAGTGTGGGTGGAGCTGGGCTGGCTGTCTTTCATTTTTGCGTTGGGCTGGCAGCTACAGGGGTGTTTAGTTTCGTTTTGAGAGCTGGATAGCTGTAGGAAAGGCAAGCAGCTGTATAAGGATCTCTCTGCAATCTAAAGACTGTCTCCAGATCATTTGAGGATTTCAAAGTGATAACTGCTCTCAGTAATGAATTTAGACCTGATCTCTGTGTTAAAAAGGGTATTTTGTCTTATGGATGTTGTAAGGAAAGATTAAGGATTACTTATAGAGTGCTGTATTCTTTGGTGGGAGTGTTTTAGTTGATGGTTGCTAAGATGTTTACTGTGTGTTTAAAAATGTTAATGGGATTCGGAGAATAAAAAATTTTTTTGTTTAAAAAATACTTTTAGTTCTCTGTTGCATCACACCTGTTATGCTCCCCATAACCCCAATCTATTCAAAGTATGGGTCAGGTGAACTCCATGATACACTTTGGGGTTCTCTGAACCCTGGCCCGTAACATTTGTAACTAGTGTGATGAATTAATGTTATTGCTCTTAGTCCTGCACTTTGTTTTTAACTGGATTTTAACCATAAGACATAGGAGCAGAATTAGGCCACTCGGCCCATCGAGTCTGCTCCGCCATTCACTCATGGCTGATATTTTCTCATCCCCATTCTCCTGCCTTCGCCCCATAACCCCTGATCCCCATATTAATCATGAACCTATCTATCTCTGTCTTAAAGACACAGTGAATTGGCCTCCACAGCCTTCTGCGGCAAAGAGTTCCACAGATTCACCACTCTCTTGCTCAAGAAATTCCTCCTCATCTCTGTTTTAAAGGATCGTCCCTTTAGTCTGAGATGGTGTCCTCTGGTTCTAGTTTTTCCTATAAGTGGAAACATCCTCTCCACATCCACTCTATCCAGGCCTCGCAGTATCTTGTAAGTTTCAATAAGATCACCTCTCATCCTTCTAAACTCCAACGAGTACAGACCAAGTGTCCTCAAACGTTCCTCATACGACAAGTTCTTCATTCCAGGGATCATTCTTGTGAACCTCCTCTGGACCCTTTCCAAGGCCAGCACATTAGATATGGGACCCAAAACTGCTCACAATACTCCAAATGGGGTCTGACCAGAGCCTTCTACAGCCTCAGACGCACATCCCTGGTCTTGTATTCTAGCCCTCTTGGCATGAATGCTAACATTGCATTTGCCTTCTTAACTGCTGACTGAACCTGCATATTAACCTTAAGAGAATCATGAACAAGGACTCCCAAGTCCCTTTGTGTTTCTGATTTCCGAAGCATTTCCCCATTTAGAAAATAGTCTGTGCCTAAATTCCTCCTTCCAAAGTGCATAATCTCTCTCTTTTCCACATTGTATTTCATTTGCCACTTCATTGCCCACTCTCCTAGCTTGTCCCAAGTCCTTCTGCAGCTCCCTTGCTTCCTCAATACTACCTGTCCCTCTACAGATCTTTGTAACATCTGCAAACTTAGCAACAGTGCCTTCAGTACTTTCTTCCAGATCATTAATGTATATTGTGAAAAGTTGTGGTCCCAGCACAGACCCCTGAGGCACACCACTAGTCACCGGCTGCCATCCTGAAAAAGACCACTTTATCCCCACTCTCTGCCTTTTGCCAGTCAGCCAATCCTCTATCCATGCCAGGATCTTACCCTTAACACCGTGGGCTTTTAACTTATTTAACAGTCTCCTTTGCCGCACCTTGTCAAAGGCCTTCTGGAAATCTAACTAAATCACATCCACTGGTTCTCCTTTGCCTAACTTCCTTGTAACCTCCTCAAAGAACTCTTAACAGATTTGCCAGACACCACCTCCCTTGCTGACTCAGTCCTATTTTACCATGCACTTCCAAGTACTTTGTGATCTCATCTTTAATAACAAACTCTAAAATCTTACCAATACCGAAGTCAGGCTAACTGGCCTATAATTTCCCTTCTTCTGCCTCCCTCCCTTCTTAAACAGTGGTGTTACATTAGCCACCTTCCAGACCTCTGGGACGTTTCCTGCTTCCAGTGATTCCTGAAAGATCATCACTAATGCCTCCACAATTTCTTCAGCTATCTCTTTTAGGACCCTGGGATGTAGTCCACCCGGTCCAGGTGACTTATCCACCTTCAGACCTTTCAGTTTCCCCAGAACCTTCTCCTTAGTAATGGTCACTGCACTCACCTCTGCCTCCTGGTCCTCCTGGAGCTCTGGCATCCCACTGGTGTCTTCCACAGTGAAGACTGATGCAAAGTAACTATTCAGTTCGTCTGCCATTTCTTTGTTTCCTATTATTACTTCTCCAGCTACATTTTCCAGTGGTCCAATGTCTATTTTTGCCTCTCTCTTACCTTTTTTATATGGAAAAGATCTCTTCCTATCTTACTTTATATTACTAGCTAGCTTGCACTCATACTTCATGTTCACTCCCCTTATTGCTTTTTTTAGTTGTCCTCTGCTCGCTTTTAAAGGCTTCCCAATCCTCTGGTTTCCCACTAATCATCGCCACTTTTTATGCTTCTTCTTTAGCCTTTATGCTGTCCTTGACATCCCTCGTCAGCCATGGATGCCTTGTCCTCCCTTTAACATGTTAAACCTTAACTGGGAACTATTGTGACATTGCTGGTTATCTTTATTCCCCTCCCGTGTGGTCAAGTGTTTGTTTCTACCCTCCCCCAAACTGACTTTGCTTTGTTCAAGAATGTATTGTTTTTAAGAAATTGTGTTGCTGCATTGTTTACCTCATAAATTGGTCCCACTGGGTCTATGTTATCCTGCAGTTTGTTATAAGTTAGTAGTTCAAGGACCTGAAGCCGCTTTTACAATGCTAATCATTTAGTTCAGATACTAGGAGACCAATATCCAATGCACTTTGTCAATATTATTTGACGTCATTTTTCTTGGTCTGTGATTACTAGAATATCGATAGCAGTTGTGCGCTCTATAAAATTTGACATCAGATTACCAGTGTGGCATCTGCCACTTGGTTTCAGTGTGTATCTGACCATGAGTAGCCTGTTGGGTTACAGGCACTATGTGTTTACTGAGAATAGGATGTATTTTATAACTCGCTTTATCCTTTAAATCTGTGCACATTCGTCAAGATAAGTGAAAGTGAAGGAGTATTGTATTATAGTCAAACTTTTCATGATTAATAAACATTTTTATTGTTGTTAAAAGCCAATTGGCAGACCTGATACACTGTTCATCCACGTGTTCTGAAAAAAAAAGTTAGTCTTTTGAGCCAGGGTTCCATTCTGGGACCTTCTTGTCCAGTAGTAACATCAACTAGGATCTTAACAATTGTAATTATATGAGGCCAAAATCACTGATTCTTGTCACACTCCATAAATTGCAACCTGTAGGGCTGTACAGTGGCGCAGTGGTTAGCACTGCTGCCTATGGGGCTGAGGACCCGGGTTCGTTCCCGGCCCTGGGTCACTGTCTGTATGAAGTTTGCACATTCTCCCTTGTCTGCGTGGGTTTCACGCCCAAAACCCAAAGATGTGCAGGTTAGGTGGATCGGCCACACTAAATTGCCCCTTAATTGGGGGGAAAAAAAAATTGGGTCCTCTAAATTTATTTCTTAAAAAAGTCACAGCCTGAACACTTGAAAATTACCCATTTAACCCTACTCTCAACTTTGTGTCTGTTGACCAATCTTAAATCCATGTGAATATCTCCCCAAATCCACAGGCCGTTTATTTGTATTAATCTTTTATGTGGCATCTCATCGATTACCTTTTGGAAATCCAAGTATACTACGTCTGGTGGTTTCCCTTTTATCTACCCTGCTCGTGAGTTTGGTTGTGAAGTTGACAGTGGTAGAAAGCAGGGAGTGGCGATGAACAGTTCTTTGGACTGGAAGGAGGTTTATAGTTGGGATCCCTGGGTTAGGTACCGGAATCACTTTTCTTGATGTATATATTAATGACCTAGACTAGGGTGTACTGGCTACAATCTTAAAAAACGCATATGACACAAAACTTGGAAGTATAGAATTGTGAGGAGGATGCAGAGAGGCTGGTGGAATGTGTGGAGATAAGGCAGATGAAATTAAATGCAGATGTGTAAAATGAGAATTTTTGGTATAAACAATGAGGAAAGAATTTATGAAATAAAGGGTGTGTATTCTAAAGGGGTTGCAGGAACAGAGGTACCTGGGGTTATATTTGCACAAATCGTTGAAGGCTGAGCAGGTTAAGAAAGTTGTTAAGGCATGCAAGATCCTGGGCTTTATGTGTAGAGAGGCACAGGATAGAAAAGCAAGGAAGCTATGATGAACCTTTGTAAAACACTAGCCTGACCTCAACTGGAGTATTGTGCCCAATTCTATGCAACACGCTTTAAGAATGATATGAAGGCTTTATAGCCTCTATCTATCTTTGTTGCGCAGTGATTGGTTAGAATCGGGAAAGCATTACCTGAGAGTGTGGAGAAGACGGATTCAATCCTGGCTTTCAAAACGCCATGAAATAAGCAACTGAAGAGAAAGGCTTTGCAGGGCTGTGGCGAAGGGACTACAGAGTTGTCTTTTCAGAGAGACAGCATGTACATGACATGCTGAATGGTCTCCTGTACCGTGACCATTTAGTTCTGTAATTTTTGATAAAAGTCTGGCAACTTATTGCACCTGGATTACTGTTTCAAATATCGAATAACATCATTTGAACATGACTGTCACTAGTTTCTCTTCCTACAGTTATATTTAATTAAAAAAGAAACCCTGGCTACTTTTGAAGTTTCAATGTACCACACTTCCAATATATTGAACCGTCACACATCCAACGATACATGAAACTTCTGATTTTAATATTGATTTCTGGATCTAAAATAGTAGGGTGCCTTTCAATGCCTGACTTAAGTAGTCTTTGAGCATTAACAAAGTATTTCACTGTGAATCATCGCAGCTGAAGATGTTACCGGCTGACACAAACATATGCACTTTCCAGCAAAAGTCACTGGGTGGTGAGCAAGAGTTACAATTCAGAATTTGCTACTCTTCAGTACCAGACGAGGGAGTAAAACCGACTGAATGATGGACAGTGAGTCGTTTCATGTTTAGAATTTATCACTTAAAAATCAAGAGGGAGAATTGCTATTTCAATGTAACAGTAGAGGCACCAAGCGTGGTATTATTAGCTACTGATGTTGCAGTGTTTCACTCCATCCATATGGATCTGTGATATGGAAATGGCAGCTCTTCCACTCAACTGTCTTTGGCTGCTGTTACTTATTTTCAGGTGTGATGTATTTATTGATACATTTTATTTAGTCATCAGTTTCCCAAATGTCAAATTTGGAGCAAGGAATTGCTGGTCCAAACCTTTCAGGATTAGTAATTCAATTCTGTAATATAATTTTATGGCAAAGTTGTGTGCAAGTGTAGACATTGAAGTTTTGATTTACTTTAGCAGTACTTTCACAGTCACCTAATTTGGCCGTAAGCATTTTCTATGGAAAGGATCAGTTTAAATCCATGCCAATCCAGTTGATTTTGCCTCTTTTAAATAGTTGGGGGCTAGGATTTTGATTTTCAAATCTTGACAAGAACCTTTTTTCCTCACTCCCATAGTCCCAAAAGAGGAACAGCTGATCTCTCATCAGATACCTTTTCCCAATAGTTCCATTAAATAGTGAATTTAGTGGAATTAAGAATTTTCCAATCTATGGTGATATGTTGATACTGTAATACACAAAGCCACTTCACTGTCCTAGCAGTGTACCATCAGCTGAATTAAATGGAAATAGCCTGGACAGCAGATTAATATGCTGTTTGACTCTCCTTCACAGCATACTACAAAAAAGATGTACAACAGAGGGTAGAATGGAGGTTGAGAATTGGTGCATTTAATTGTCACAGTGAAATGTGTACACACATTTTCATCAGGCAGTTGAGTTAGTTTAATCTGTTGTAACATGGCTTATTGATTTAAACTTTCCTGAGTGGAAAGTTAGACCAGCGTAATACCAGATTTCTCTCTCCACAATTTTTTTTCTACATGCAAAGCATTGGGAGAGGTGATGCCTGCCTGGAAGAAGCAAGATATTTATTAAAAGAGGTTAATCAGCCCCCACTGCCTTGCATTGTATTTCCCAATATTCATCTTCATCCATATGGAGTGACAACCTGGATGCTCATAATGCTAAATATGCATAAATGAACAAAGAGCATGAACTATTTTTCATGTTTATAGATTCGGGTTTTTTTGGTTATCTACTGGCCCTTGTGTTTTGATCGCCTGAAGGAGGCCATTCATCCATTCCTTAACCTTCCTACAAATGTTTGTTCTTGGATGTGGGCTGCACTGTTAAGACCAGCATTTATTGCCCAACCCTAATTGCCATTGAGCTTTGATGAGCCACCTTCTTGAGCCATTGCTTCCCCCAGTGCTTTTCGGTAGGGAGGTCCAGGAGTTTGACTCAGCAATGATGACAGAATGGCGATATAGTTCCAAGTCAGGATGGCGTGCGATTTGGAGGGGAATTTGCAGATGGTGGTCTTCCCATGTCCCTGCTGCCTTTGTTCGAAGCCATAGAGGCTGCTGGTTTGGAAGGTGCTATTGAAGAAGCCATGGCAAGTTGCGGCAATGCATCTTATAGATGCTACACACTGCAGTCACATTGAGCTGGGGGTGGAGGGAGTACCTGTTTAAGGTGGCATATCGGGTGGGTGCTGATCAAGCATGCTGCTCTGTCACAGGTGATGTTGAGTGCCTGATTATTGTTGGAGTTGTGCTCATCCAGGCAAGGGCAAGTATTCCATTATGTGCCTGACTTGTGCCTTGTAGATGGGGGAAAAATCTTTGGAAATCAGGAGGTGAGTTACTTGCCACAGAATGACAGAACTGTGCTGTGTCTTTTTACTGGTAGCTTTATTTATTGCCAACACCAGGAAATTCTTGCGGGGGGGGGGAGGATTTAAGAAAACATTTCAGCCACCGTGATGAGGCACAGGGAAAGGATGCAAGTGTTTTTACATGATTGATTTTTGGTGACAAAATCGTGGCTTGCGCTAAACTTATAAATTAAGCAATAATTAACCAAATGATGATTTGAGTTAAAAATATGATGATGGATTTGATTAATCCACATCTTAATGTACTTCATTCAATAATTCACTTAGCAGTACAGCATATACTGTATGTGGCTGCACTACTGTATATTTACTGAAGTGGGAGCTGTTGTTCGAAATATTGAATTCTTTTCAGTGATATTGTTATACAGCATGAGAACAGTTGAATATTCCTATTTATGTAAAAGATTAGCAATTATTTAATGCCCTTATTACTTAGGCTACTGTTTTCAAAATAGGTTTGATATCAAAATTACTGATTAGTTACATTCAGTTTCAATCTGTTTGTGTTTATATAGGCATTTTGTGTTCCTCTAGATGTTACAGAATTATTCATTAATTTAAAAAATGAAATCAATGCTGTTACCCTTGGATGGATTAATGGTGTAGCCAATTTAGTCAGTAAGATTTGACAAACAGCATATAAGTTGACTAACCTGTTTTTAATGGTAAAAAGAAATTACTGCGGATACTGGAATCTGAAACAAAAACAGAAAAGACTTGACAGCTCAGCAGATCTGACCGCATTGTGGAGAGAAGGGAGCTAATGTTTCGAGTCTGGATAACTTTTGTCAAAGTGTTGGTGGAAGGAAAATGTTGGCCAGGTCACTTGTGAGAACATCTATTCTTCTTTTCACATAGTACCGTGTAATCGTTTCTGGGTCCACCTGCTCCATGGGCAGAGGAAGCCAGGGCCATAGTTTAATGTCTCATTGGAATTGCTGCACCTTTAACATTGAATTCTTCCAATACTGCAGTAGAGTTAAGAGTATTTATTTTTCATTTTGTTTTTTCCATATCTGTCATATCACCCGATTTGGCCCCTGTCCCAGCTCATCTGTTGTTGAAACCCTCAATCATTCCTTTGTTTCCTCTCGACCTGACTATTCCAGCATACATATGGTCTACCACATGCAACCCTCTAAACTTGAGGTCATCCAAAACTCTGCTGCTTGTGTCTTTACTTGCAGTAAGTACAGTTTGCCTTATTATCCATATGCTTACAGATTTACATGAGTTCCTGGTCAAGATACATTTTGATTTTAAAATTCTCACCCTTTTTTCAAATCCTTCCATGGCTTGGCATCTCCTATAATCTTCTCAGATCCACAATCCTCCCAGATATCAATGCCCCCTCCAATTCTGGATTCTTGAGCATCCCCAGTTTTAATTGCTCCATCTTTGGAAGCTGCGCCTGTGCTAAGCTCTGGAATTCCCTTCCTACACCTCTCAACTTCTCAACCTCACTTTCCTCTTTCGAGGCACTCTTTAAAACCTAGCTCTTTGACCCAGCTTTTGCTCATCTGACCTAATATCTCCTTATGTAGTGTCATATTTTGTTTTATAATGCTCCAGTGAAGCCTTTTGGGGCACCTTATTAGATATGATATAAATATAAGTTGTTGGTTGGTACTCCTAAAGCAGTGATCCTTGTTCAACATATTGTTTCCTTTTGCTCATGCATAATGCTGTAAAGTTACACTGTTAATCTAGTATGAGAGCTTCAACATTTCTGTTAACCAGTTCAAAATAAAACATACAGCTGGGTTACATAATACTTGAATTTAGTTTTCTACCAATTTGCATGTTCAGTGACAGCTGAAGATCAGTTATAATATTTTATTTTCCTCTTCCACAGGCACCCCCATCCATGGTCAGTCATGAACAACGTCAACATGCAGAACACATATTCCTGTCATTTAGAAAATCAAAATCACCATTTGCAGTATGTAAACACATATTAGGTAAATCTGTCCTGTTTCTATCTGCTTAAAATCAAGATTACTAAAAGTGGGATAATTTTCAATTCTCTGCTTTTTAATTGTGTTTGCGCATTCTGTATAAAGCCCAGCGGAAATCATCCCTTCATCAGTTGTGAAAACATACTCAAGTGTGTAAAATAACAAAGCCCCTGCGTCAGCATTTTGTTTTAACGGGATTGTCAAATTTGATATATTTTGTTTCTCCCCATGTTTGTCTCGCTGAGCCACACACATGCTACAGTATGAGGGAATAGGTAGGCAACCTACTGTCAGCCCTCTGCCATTTGTTAATCTTCAGATAGTCATTAGATTCGCTGAAGTAGTCTGGTGATAACTTCCCATTGTTTTTTTAAATTCTCCCCACCATGTCTAGGCACATAACTTTCAACAGTTTCCCACACCAGCATGGTTAGGTTAGAATGTGGCAAGAATTGAATTTGTTCCTCCACCCCTGTTCCTGCAGATTGCTGGTGCAAAGACTTTTTCCGTCGATGTGTGGCAATGTTTTTGAATTTTGAATACAGCCCACAAGTCCAAATTGGTATTTGCTTTTTATGTATCATATGGGCAATAATGTTGACCGTTTTGCTCATCAACTGTTATGATTTAGGTTCACAGACATACAAAAGATGATAATTGAGTAGCTGTGCAGGCTGTAAGATCTTTTTAAAAAAAAAAAGTAAATATAGAATACCCAATTCCTTTTTTCCCAATTAAGGGCCAATTTAGCACGACCAATCCACCTACCCTGCATATATCTTTGGGATGTGGGGGTGAGACCCATGCAGACACTGGGAGAATGTGCAAATTCCACACGGACAGTGACCCGGGGCCGGGATCGAACCTAGGTCCTTGGCACCGTGAGGCAGCAGTGCTAACCACTGCATCACCATGCTGCCTGACTGTAAGATCTTGTGAAATAAGTCTTAACTTATTGAAATGTCCCACAATTTGCCTTAAGTTGGAAATTATTAATGAGGTCACAAGGATGATAGCTGTGTGTGGAAAATAAACAAAATTGTTTTGATAAACTAGCAGTTGCTGATCTAATGTTGCAATTGAAGTACATTATTGGAACAAAGTAGAGGGACTTGTAGCTGACCTGAAAATTCTGGCTGACTCTGTTTAAGAAATAGGAATTAATTAATTGGAACAATTGTTGGTTCTGTGTGTGAGACTCTGAACTTCTATAACATAGCTCAATGCACAGAGATCTGGATATCAGATACTGATGAATCTAAATCCAAATAACAGTGCAAAGGGCCATCAACCTTAAGTTTGTCAGCATAACTTAAAAAGCTTTTGCACACTAGACTTCAGGAAATAAGTAATTTCTTCCCCATTCCTTTTCTCACCTGCCATACCAATTCCTGACAGAGCTGATCAATGACCTTGCCTCGAGTTTCTCTAGTGCGGTTCTTTAAACAGCTGGTGGTGAGGTTATGAACATATTTAATTTAACTGTGTTCAGTTTCCCTTTGTACTTCGGGTGAATGGTCTCCTCAACTGTCAAGCTGAGAAAGGCAGCTGAAGTAGCCATGTGAAGAATTGTGCACTTTAACCCAGGAAGGAGCACGTTAATGTTGTCTGATTCCTGCCTGTTTTTCCTCATTGCCTGTTTTGCTCTAGATATTGGTGCATAATGTAGTTGATGAAATATTTCCCACTATTGATTGTTATGTGGAATTTACCAGTGTTTAGATACAATCATACTATTAATTGATAATAAGGAACAACGATTGTTGTCTGAATTGTTTTGGTGTCTTCTTTGCAGAAACAAGTAAAGTTGACTACGTTCTTTTTCAAGCTGCCACAACCATAATGGAAGCAGTTGTGCGAGAATGGGTGCTCTTGGAAAAAAACAGCATTGAGTCGCTACGGACATTCCTATTAACTTACGTCTTACAAAGGCCTAAGTGCGTACCATGTAAATTGAGTCTTTGGATACAATCAGAATTCAGTTAGTGTACTCCAGCGGTTTTCCTAAGATTTCATGAAATAGTTTCTCTTACTGTTGAAAGTGGTTTGACTTCAGAAATCCTGTTGAAGTTATGTGATAAATTCTAGTTACCAAATTATAGGTGACTCTGACTATATAAGAATGTTAACTGGTAATCGTTATTCAAGTTTATATTTAAAAAAAAGAGAAAGAAATGTTAGTACGAGTTACTAATTAGTTGTCATTCTGATTTCTCTCTTTATAATGTGACCAGAAGTTGAAAAATCTAGCAAATGGTGAACAGATGGAATCAAATTCTACTTTTGGGGCAAAGTTTCTGTGTTACTCCACCATTCCTGAAATCCATTAGGCCTACAATTTAATGTTGATGTAAAATGATGCCTTTAAAATTAATCCAGTTTTCATAAGTAGGAGGAGAATGTGCCTTACTCCATAACACTATGTTCACCAAACAGCAGTAAAAATTGAATTGACCGATGGTATTTCATTGGCGAACAATGGAATTATCTAATAATGAGGTATAATTTGGCAGAATATGTGGGGAGGGGCCATATTAATGTTTCAGGTTAATGACCTTTCATTTTTATATCATATTTCCAGCATCTATATTTTGCTTGTGATCAGGTAAAGTTTGATGCTTGAACTTTGCTAAAATCCATTTGCTGATACAAACTCTCGAGTATATTTGTCTCACATTCTACTCTACCTTGATTGGCACCCCTCCCACAAACATTAAATCCCACCACCACCAATGAACAGTGACAGCAGTGTGTACCATCTACAAGATGCACTACAGGAACTCACCAAAGCTCTAAGGCAGCACCTTCCAAACCCGCATTCGTGACCTTCAAGAAGGACAAGGGCAGCAAATACCCTACCTGGAAGTTCCCTTCCAAGTCACTCAGCACCTTGACTTGGACATATATCAATGTTCCTTCACTTTCGCTGGGTCAAAATCCTGGAACTCCCCTCCAAACAGCACTGTGGGTGCACCTACACCTCAGAGATTGCAGTGGTTCAAGAAGTCAACTCACCACCACCGTCTCTAGGGCAACTAGGGATGGGCAATAAATTCTGGCCTAGCCAGTGACGTCCACATCCAGTAATTGAATAAAATAAAATAGCTGCATTATAATAGGAACTAAGCAAGTATGCTAACTGAACTTGATTTTTGCAACTTTTCCTTTTTTGTAATGGATTTCACGTTTGGTTGGAGTATATTTCAATAACTGTGATACATGCTTCAACTGATTCTCTCTCCATGTAGTGTCCTCATTGTTTGAGGGTTATGCCATAATATCCCTGTGGGGTAATGTGAGGAGGTAAGCCCCAAGAGCTGTTTACATCAGGACGGGGGCTGAACTCATGTGTTTGGTGCGATTCTGTGTAACATTCTAGCCATCTAGCCAACTAGCCCCCTTTTCCAACTGATTACTCTTTATTATAAGCCAAGTGAAAAACAAGCATTTGTCAAATTAATTAATTAGACTATTAATTTGAATCAATTTAGTGGGTTTTTCTTTAATGTTTAAACGTGCAAATCAGAGGAAATGTTCTTTTTGGGGACCGGCCTGTTTAATACTCAGTCATATCAGTGATCTTGAGTTGTGGCTGTGTCGTCTTTCAGACCGCTCCCAAGCCAAGACCAACAACTACCACTGTTGAACTGCGACCACTAAGACAGCTGGAACCCCACCTAAGAAAAATTGTCCCATTGCAATAATATATGATGGTTGAACAAAATGCTATGGAGCTTTTTGTAAAGAAATTTCCCATTGTTCAGTTGCCTGGTGGCACAGTCGTTGTTGCATGGTGACACAGTGGTTAGCACTGCTGCCTCAGTGACAGGGACCCAGATTCAATTCCGGCCTTGGGTGACTGGCTGTGTGGAGTTTGCACATTCTCCCCATGTCTGCGTGGGTTTCATTGGGGTGCTCCATTTCCTCCCACAGTCCAAAGATGTGAAGATTAGGTGGGGATGGGGCGGGGGATTGGAACTAGGTAGGGTGCTCTTTCAGAGGGTGGGTGAATACACTTTTTTAATATAAAAAGTTTTTAGAGTATCCAATTAATTTTTTCCAGTTAAGGGGCAATTTAGCGTGGCCAATCCACCTACCCTGCACATCTTTGGGATGTGGGGGCGAAACTCACGCAAACACGGGGAGAATGTGCAAACTCCACACAGACAGTGACCCCCGAGCTGGGATCGAACCTGGGACCTCGGCACCGTGAGGCAGCAGGGCTAACCCACTGCGCCACCGTGCCGCCCAGGGTGGGTGAATACACGATGGGCCGAATGGCCTCCTGCACTGTAAAGATTCTACTTGGGCAGTTGTTTTAAATTTAACTGACAGTTGGTGAATCTATGCTTGAATACATGTTTGTAGAACATGTATTACCCCTTTCAGTAGAAATTTTGTATGGACATTAGGAAATATTTTATGTTACTGATGTTCAGCAGCTGGGCTGAGTTGCCTAGAAGAGTCATCAGGTTAGGACACGGCCCGTTTAAGGAATGAATATGTGCTGTAATGGGAAGATGGTAGTTGGTATTTTGGAAAGTGAGTGCAAATTAGCTAAAATAACATGGATGTGAATTTCTTTTAACATACAATTCTTTGCATTATATTATATGGTATGCCTACCATCATTTTCCCTTGAAAGTAGCTAATGTGTCTGTTGTTTCTTTATAGCCTTCAGAAATATGTTCGAGAGCAGATATTATTAGCAGTAGCAGTAATTGTAAAGCGAGGCTCATTAGACAAAACCATTGTCTGCAACAGCATCTTCCATGAAGTCAGCCACTTAATAAGCAGTGGTAACCCAGCAGTGGTAAGTATTCAGTGCTGCCATTTGGTTTTTACATTGTTGCTGTAATTGCTACTTTTGCAAGTAGTGTGTTCCTTTTGCTAGTGGTGTTTTATTTCTGTGCAGTTTTGTCACATCTAAGATGGTTTTACTTTTGTTTTTCTCTCTTTGCCACTTTTCTCCCTGTAGCCCCTGTAGGGCCAGAGGCAAGAAATCCTTTTCAGTTGCCAAATGTTGAATATGGGAACAATATCCCAATGTGTTCAGGATGAAGAACCGGTGGCAATTCTACAGCCTCTCACCCATCTCCACAAATCCCTTATTGTATCCAACTCTTTCATGAGAGCCAACAAATTTCCCAACAGTAACCTTCTCAACCCCAGCTGTGTCTCCAATCTGACATTGTCAGCTGTTCACCTTGTCTCATATTGTTTTAGCTCCTGAACATCCAGCATCTTGTTTTTAGAAGATAACGAGGGCATTGTAAAAAAGGCTTTAATCATGGGGGATTTTAATCTTCATGTGGATTGGGGAAATCAAATTGGCAAAAGTAGCCATGAGGAAGAATTCATAGTGTATTTGGGACATTTTCCTCGAATAATATGTTGTGGATCCAATCAGGGTTCAGTCTATTTTTGAATATGTTATGTGTAATGAGGCAATCTCTTCCATGTCTAGGGGGTGACATACATGTCCTACCAGCCTCCATCATCTCTTGACCACGGTGTCCTACAGATGCCTCTTCTTATCAGTCCTCTGTAGCATTTCTTCGTTGTTGATGCTGTCTTTTTGTGATACTCTGGATTTTGCGTAGGGAGCGCTGGTAAAAAGTGTCCAATTGGCGTAACATTTTGCTGTTTCATGTCTCACTGGCATATAATGCAATTGGTACTATGGACATTTGGAGCAGGTTCAGGAATTGTTAATGGTGTTGGATGCTGAGGCCACGTGGAGCCATTGGAAGACTGATACTGCTTTTCTAATTCATGGGTAGGGAAAGTGGTCGATGTCCTTGATGTTCTGTTGCCTAATGGTGATGGGAGGGCCTTGTTGCCTTCCAGTTGTCATTGCCTTGTGTAGACCAACCTTGGTGCTGCTACTGCCAAGTCCGCGCCGATATCTTGGTAAATTCGGACCTGATTCCCCTCCCATTCGCAGTTTCACTTCTCCTGGCCCACCGCAGGTTCTTTTCCTTCTCCAAAACTTGTAGGGTCTCATGATCACAGCCTGCGGCAGCACCCCGCCCTCGGCTTTTGTCTGAGGGATCTTTGCACCCTGTCCACCTCTGGGGCCTTGTCCAGCACCCTCTCTGCCACCAGCCTCACCAGCATCCTCAAAACGTATCTTGTGGCACTTGTACCTTCCACACCCCCCAGCAGGCCGAGGATACGCAGATTCTGCCTCCTGAACCCATTCTCCTCCTCTACCTTTGCCCTCAGCGATTTGCAAAGGTCCCCCAGAATCCCCATCTCCGCCTCCAACGACACACACCGACCACTATGGTCGGACACCACCGTCTCAATTTTCCGTATCTGTGACCCCTGTGCCTCAAGACATTTCTCCACTCGTTCCATCCTTTCAGGGGTGCTACTGCTCTCTCTATGCTCTACGACCGGTCTTTGTGCATCTCCTTTCTTTTGCGGAACTCTTTGATAAATGCCATCAACTGCTCCATCTGGGATTTTCCAACTCGTGACAAACCTCTCTCTCCGCCATCTTCACAATTGTGCCACAGGTCTCCCCATATTCCTTGGCCAGGTCCTTAACTGTTTTTTTGTCGGGTCTGGTAATCAGTAGACATGCCACTCATGAGGGGAACTTCTTCACACCTTATACTACACTTTACTGCTGGAACAACCCTACTTTCAGGTAAAATGAGCTCAAACCAATGCCTTTGAGCTGGAGCTGCCCTGTGTGTGACTACTCACTCCATGACTGTCACTGGAAGTCCCCTTTTGTTGGCTCCCTCACCACCTGCCGCAGTCTCAATCCAGCAGCTATGTTCTTTAGGACCCGGACCGCACAGTCTGTGGTGGTACTACAAAGTCCCCCACCCAGAGTACATTCTGTGCCCATGCCACCTTCAGTGCATCCTCCAAGCAGTGTTCAACATGGAATACTGATTCATCAGCTGAGGGGGGACAGTACGTGGTAATCAGCATGACTTTCCATGACCATGTTTCGCCTGGTGTCACAAGGCATCACTTGGTCCAGAGTCGATGTTGAGAACTCCCAGGGCAATTCCCTTCCGACTGTATAGTGTCGCCAGTTCTGCTGAGTCTGTCCTGCCAGTGGGTCAAGACATACCCAGGAATGGTGATGGTCGTTTCTGGGACATCATCTGTAAGGTATGATTCCAAGTGTGTGACTACATCAGGCTGTTGCTTGAATTGTCTGTGCGACAGCTCTCTCAATTTTGGAACAACCCTCCAGATGTTAGAAAGGAGGACTTTGCAGGGTCGACGGGATGGATTTGCCGTTGTCATTTCCGGTGCCTAGGTCCGTCCAGTTGCATTCCTTTTTGTTTCATTTGTAGCGGTTGAATGCAACTGAGAGGCCATTTCAGAGGGCAGTTAAGAGTCAACCACATTGCTGTGGGTCTGGAGTTGCATGTAGGCCAGACCAGGTAAGGACGGCTTAGTGAGCCAGATGGGTATTTATGAAAATGGGCAATGTGGTTTGACGGTCATCATTAGTGTGGTAGCACGGCCCTTTAAGGGGAATGTCCTCGCAGTCCATGTGACTAGCTCTGGGCCTATTGTGCAGGACCATGTGAACCCCGATCAGTGAGAAACATGCGGGCCCAGGAAGCGGGAGTTCTGGTCAGAGTGAACCTGGGAGCCAGAGCGTTAATGCCCATATTAGAGACTCTATGCCTGTACATTAGTTACCATTGTTATATGCCAATAAAAATTTGTTCTTTAATACGACTGTCTGCCTGGTATTGCCTCGAACCATCACATTGGCGACAAAGATAAACTGGTTGCAAGCCCTGAGTCGTCAAATTACAGACGGGAAGGAAAAGCCTCAAAGACAAACAGAGTCAGAAAACGTTAATGATACCAGAAAACAGTAAGTGAAAAATGTCCATGATTGGGAAGTTAGACCTATTCAATCGGGGGGTCAAGACTGGAGCCAGTATATTGAGCGGGTCCGTTACCCCATCACGGCAAATGAAATAACATAGGGGGATTAACAGAAAGCTATCCTGTTAACAGTTTTGGGCTAACAAGAAATTTGTCATCCCCTGAGGCTCCAAACATGAAGTCATTTCATCAGTTGGTGAAGCTGGTCAGAGAGCATTTCAACTCAAATCCTCGATCGTACTGCAGTGATACGTTCAACTTGGCTGTCAGGGACCCAGGAGAAACTTTTCTTTTGTTGCCAAGCATTGCGAGTTCAGTGCAACACTGGGTGACATGCTGCGTGATCGTTTAGTATGCTGTATTAACAACAGTATGCAAAAGAGGCTTGTGGCTGAAATGAAGATTATCCTAGATAGGGCGATTCAGATCGCCCAGGCGACTGAGTGTGCTAAGAGGGGCACGTTAGAGCTTCAAAGCGTACAAAAGGGCAAGGTGAACCAGTTGTGGGGCGGTATGACTGCAAGGCTCGCAGCCAAGTTGACAGGCACAGAGGGCGTTCAGCCATGATCCCAGGAACTGGATCGTAGTCAGTGGCAGGGGAAAAATTGGGCCATCAGCTCGGAGTCGAGGTGACTGTTGTCAGTGCGGGGGAGACCAGCCCGAGGAATCGTGCCGCTGCGGGGGAGACCAGCCCGAGGAATCGTGCCGCTGCGGGGGAGACCAGCCCGAGGAATCGTGCCGCTGCGGGGGAGACCAGCCCGAGGAATCGTGCCGCTGCGGGGGAGACCAGCCCGAGGAATCGTGCCGCTGCGGGGGAGACCAGCCCGAGGAATCGTGCCGCTGCGGGGGAGACCAGCCCGAGGACTCGTGCCGCTGCGGGGGAGACCAGCCCGAGGAATCATGCCGCTGCGGGGGAGACCAGCCCGAGGAATCGTGCCGCTGCGGGGGAGACCAGCCTGAGGAATCGTGCCGCTGCGAGGGAGACCAGCCCGAGGAATTGTGCCGCTGCGGGGGAGACCAGCCCGAGGAATCGTGCCGCTGCGGGGGAGACCAGCCCGAGGAATCGTGCCGCTGCGGGGGAGACCAGCCCGAGGAATCGTGCCGCTGCGGGGGAGACCAGCCTGAGGAATCGTGCCGCTGCGGGGGAGACCAGCCTGAGGAATTGTGCCGCTGCGGGGGAGACCAGCCCGAGGAATCGTGCCGCTGCGGGGGAGACCAGCCCGAGGAATCGTGCCGCTGCGGGGGAGACCAGCCCGAGGAATCGTGCCGCTGCGAGGGAGACCAGCCCGAGGAATCGTGCCGCTGCGAGGGAGACTAGCCCGAGGAATCGTGCCGCTGCGGGGGAGACCAGCCTGAGGAATTGTGCCGCTGCGGGGGAGACCAGCCTGAGGAATCGTGCCGCTGCGGGGGAGACCAGCCCGAGGAATCGTGCCGCTGCGGGGGAGACCAGCCCGAGGAATCGTGCCGCTGCGGGGGAGACCAGCCCGAGGAATCGTGCCGCTGCGGGGGAGACCAGCCCGAGGAATCGTGCCGCTGCGAGGGAGACTAGCCCGAGGAATCGTGCCGCTGCGGGGGAGACCAGCCTGAGGAATCGTGCCGCTGCGGGGGAGACCAGCCTGAGGAATCGTGCCGCTGTGGGGGAGACCAGCCCGAGGAATCGTGCCGCTGCGGGGGAGACCAGCCCGAGGAATCGTGCCGCTGCGGGGGAGACCAGCCCGAGGAATCGTGCCGCTGCGGGGGAGACCAGCCTGAGGAATCGTGCCGCTGCGGGGGAGACCAGCCCGAGGAATCGTGCCGCTGCGAGGGAGACCAGCCTGAGGAATCGTGCCGCTGCGGGGGAGACCAGCCCGAGGAATCGTGCCGCTGCGGGGGAGACCAGCCTGAGGAATCGTGCCGCTGCGGGGGAGACCAGCCTGAGGAATCGTGCCGCTGTGGGGGAGACCAGCCCGAGGAATCGTGCCGCTGTGGGGGAGACCAGCCCGAGGAATCGTGCCGCTGCGGGGGAGACCAGCCCGAGGAATCGTGCCGCTGCGGGGGAGACCAGCCCGAGGAATCGTGCCGCTGCGGGGGAGACCAGCCCGAGGAATCGTGCCGCTGCGAGGGAGACCAGCCTGAGGAATCGTGCCGCTGCGAGGGAGACCAGCCTGAGGAATCGTGCCGCTGCGGGGGAGACCAGCCCGAGGAATCGTGCCGCTGCGAGGGAGACCAGCCTGAGGAATCGTGCCGCTGCGGGGGAGACCAGCCTGAGGAATCGTGCCGCTGCAGAGAAGTTATTTGTATTCGGTGCAATTGGAAGGGCCATATCCAGAAATGTTGCCACGCCTGTCAGACCACGCCAATGCAAAAAGAAAAGCAGCAAACTATAGCACCAATGAACAGTGATGAAGAATTCAGATGAAACATACAGATTAAACATGGTGAGAATGAGTAAATCAGCCCCAATTGAGATAGTCCTCACAGTAAATGTTAGACCATTAAAGATGGAGGTCAAAACTGGAGTGTCGGATATAGTCTTGGATGAATAAACATTTGAATATCTTTGAGGAGGTGTTCAGACCTTGGACTTGAGTGAGACAACAGCCAAATTGGTACCATATACGGGGGAGAGCCAAACAATGTTAGGAACAACCGTGTTATATCAGCAACAAGGTGCCAAGTTATCTATGATTATTGTCGAGGGACATTGACCAAGCCTTATGGGGCAGGATTGGAGGGACATTGACCAAGTCTTATGGGGCGTGATTGGAGGGACATTGACCAAGCATTATGGGGCGGGATTGGAAGGACAATGACCAAACATTATGGGGCGGGATTGGAGGGACATAGACCCAAGCATTATGGGACGGGATTGGAGGGACATAGACCAAGCCTTATGGGGCGTGATTGGAGGGACATTGATCCAAGCATTATGGGACGGGATTGGTTGTGTCAAATCAATGTTGAAGTGGTAAGAAATTTTTTAAATCTCAGGCAGCATTTTTCGGGAGGCCTTGAACTGATACAAGGATGTATTGCAGAATGAGTTGGGTCAAATAAAGGGAGTAAATGCCAAAATATATGTCGACCCACATTCAACACCCAAGTTTTTCACAGCAAGACCAGTCCCTTGCGCCTTGCACCGAAAAATGAAAAACAAGCTTAAACGTCAGAAAAAACTGGGAACGATCAAATGCATGCAGTTTTAAGAATGGATAGCCCCATCATTCCTGTATTAAAGCCGGACCCCTTCATTAGGATATGCGGGGACTACAAACTTGCAATCAATCAGGCAGCCCGAGTAGATAAATATCCAATTCCACTAATTTATGAGAAGTTGGTGGGGGGCCTCACATACTCTAAGCTCGACCTCATATATATCTGCAAATAGAGCAAGATTAAGATTCCCGAAAGTTTCTGACGATTAAAATGCATAAAGGCCTGATTCAATGCACCACGTTACCTTTTGGCATCTCATCGGCCTGTGCAATATTCCAGTGCAAGATGGAGAATCTCCTCCAGGGCATCCTGAATATTGTGGTGTACTTGGATGACATTCTAATAACAGGAATGTCACATGAGAAGCATCTAGCAGCATGGAAGAGGTATTGAGAATATTCAGAGATGCAAGAATCTGATGCGAGTGTGAGAAGTGCACTTTCCAAGCTAGTGAGGTCACATGTCTAGGGTTCAAAGTGGACTCAAAGGGCCTGCACGCACTTGAAGACAAAGCGAGAGCCATAAGAGAAGACCCAATACCTAAGAATGTGGCAGAATTAAAGTCCTTCTTCGGGATGGTAAACAATTATGGTTGTTTTATTCCAAACCTCGCAATGACATTGGCACCATTGCATATGCTTTTGAGAAAACACCAGTGTTGGCTTTAGAAGGAACCACAGAAGCAAGCTTTCCACCACGTTAAGCAGATCTTAAAATCAGCAAGCTTACTGGTCTATTTTGACCCGAGAAAACTCATCGTTTTGACCTGCGACATTTCGCTGTATGAGATAAAAGGCAGTTCTATCCCATAAAATAGAGGATGGATCAGAGAGGCCAATTGCCTTTGCCTCCATTCGCTGGGTGTAAATACGCGCAAATTGAGAAGGAAGGCCTTGCCATAATCTATGGAGTCAAGAAATGTCACCAGCATGCTTATGGGCGATGTTTCACAATTCTAACGGACCACAAGCCCCTGTTGCGGCTCCTTTGAGAAGATACGCCGATACCACCTCTGCCAGAGTGCAACAATGGGCCCTGTTGTTGGTGGCCTATGACTACATCTTTCAGCATAGGTCAGGTACATAGATTTTGCATGCTGATGCATTGAGTCAGCTCCCGCTTCCAAAGCACCTCTGCCAGTACCTCAAGAAATCGTCTTAGCACTGAACTTTTTGGACATCTTACCAGATTTGGCCGGCCACGTAAAGAATTGGATACAGTAGGACCCAGTTTTGTCTAAAGTAACATGCATGATCCTAACCAGGTGGCGCCACGATAAATCTGACCAATTAAGACTATGCCTTGCCCATAAAGACAAATTCAGACTTGAGGATGGAGTCATCCTTTGGGGTTCGTGACTGGTAATGCCACCTCTAGTCTGCATGCCGTTGTTGCAAAAATTAGATAGTGCTCATTCAGGCCAAAAATGAAAATGCTCAGGGCAGCATGGTGGTGCAGTGGTTAGCACTGCTGCCTCATGGTGCCGGGTTCTCAGGTTCGATCCCGTCTCTGGGTCACTGTCCGTGTGGAGTTTGCACATTCTCCCCGTGTCTGCGTGTGTTTTGCCCCACAACCCAAAGATGTGCAGGGTAGGTCGATTTGGCCACGCTAAATTGCCATTTAATTGGACAAAATGAATTGGGTACTCTAAATTTAAAAAAAAAAATGAAAATGCTCACTCGCAGTTCCATCTGGTGATCTGGCTCAGTCAAGGACATTGAAAACATGGTGCGCCTGTACGACCCTTGCTAGACACAGCAGACACTGCCCCCTATATCCAACCTCCACCGTTGGTAATGACCTGAGCTCCCATGGATGAGAGTATATGTGGACTTCGCTGGTCCTTTCACGGGTAATATATTCCAAGTTTTGGTCGATGCCAGCTAAGTGGTTGGAGGTTCATGAGATGGAAACAATGGCCTTGGCAGCCACAGTGGAGATGCTTGCCACGTTTGGTTAACAGAGCGAGTTATACAAATATTTAATACAGCCACCAGAGGGAACATAACACTTTGTGAAGGGGAGCAGATCTTTCTTTCCAAGTGGGCGACCTGGTCCTTGTCGGAAACTTTAGCTCGGGCCCACTATGGTTACCAAGCCAAATTGTGTCCCAAGTCGGGCCCAGTTTCATACGTGGTGAACTTGGGTGGCAGAACAGCAAGAAAACACATTGACCACGTGAGAAGCCAGGGGACCACAACACCAATCTAGGAACAGTTGGAACCGGCAGGCTGCACTGGTTCTCCTGTTGTGGATGCAGAACAAAAGGATCCCGAAGTCTCAAGGAGGCTCTATCGATGGTCCAGGAACAAGCTGCAGAATGGAATAACCCTACAGGGTTGATTCTCAGGAACATACTGTTGAGTGACGACCTCGTTACCTCGGAGTTGGAGCAGCCAGCTGGGGGCTTAAGATGATTTGTGAGACCCAGGAAATCCCCTAATAGGTTAATGTTCTGTTGGACTGTTTGGGCTCTTTGTCCCTTTTGTTTCCTCAATCTTGAATATAATTATTGTATATAGATTGTTTCTACATGTTATTTGAGGGACTTAAGGGGGGGGGGGGGCAGGGATCTTGCAGTGCATGTAAATGGCTCTGAACATATCATATAGGAGCGTGTGAACACCCAACCAATGAGGGAAAACTGCAGGGCCTGGGAGAGATTTTGTGCCTGACAGAGGTTATCCATGTTAGTTGCAAATAAACACCGTGCTCTTCATTTCTACCATCTACATGGTACCTTGAACCACCACAATTAGATCTTTTTAATTGCAGATATTTTATTGAGTTTTTACATTCCATCATCTGCTGTGTTGGGATACGAACCTGGGTCCCCAGAGCATTACCCTGGTCTCCGGATTACTTGACTAGCGACAATACTATTGTGCCACCACCTCCCCTACACGAGTGTTTCATATTAATTCATATAAAACAGGTGACTTTGTTCAGTATTCTGCTCAAACTAATGTTGGGTAGTGCTACAAAGAAAAAGTAGTATCATATTCGGTGGAACCGACAAAAGAACTACAATACAAAAAATGGCTTAGAATATATGTATGTAAACGCACGAAGTGTGGTGAATAAGGTTGGTGAGCTATAAACATAAATTGCTACTTGGAAATATGATAAAGTGGCAATATCGGAATGATGGGTTAAAAACGGTAAGAACTGGACATTTGAATATTCGTGACTACAAAGCGTTCAGAAAAGATAGGGGGCAGGATTTTCTCTCATCCCGCGGCAGAGTGTCCACGCCGTTGTAAACGCCGTCGCGTTTTCCGACGGTGTGAACGGGCTGCTCCCAGGACTAATTCTGGCCCCTAAAGTGGGCCAGCACGGCGCTGGAGCGGTTCACGCTAGTCCAGCTGCCAATCCCGGCGCAAACTGGGCGCCGCGGGATCCGCGCAACGCAGTGGTGCCGCCGCCAACGCGTGCATGCGCAGTGGCTTCCTTCAACGCGTCGGCCCCAACGCAACATGGCGCAGGACTACAGGAGCCGGTGCGTAGGAAATAAGTCCCCCAGCCTGAGAGGCCAACCTGCCGATTGGTGGGACCCGATCACGGGCCAGGCCGCATCGGAGGCCCCCCAGGGGTCGAGCCCCCCAGGTCACCACCCGCCCCTTCCACGCCAAGTTCCCGCTGGCTGAGAGCAGGTATGGACGGTGCCAGTGGGACTCAGCGTTTCCATGACGGCTGCTCGGCCCATCCCGGCCCGAGAATCGGCGGGCCGGCCATGTAGAGTGGCTCGCGACCGGCGTCACGCTAACGCCAATGGCACCGATTCTCCGCTCTGCTGAGAATCGCGTGTCGGGGCGGCGTGGCCCGGTCGCGGGGATTCTCCGGCCTGGCCCAGGGCTGAGAGAATCCCGCCCAGGATAGGAAGAAAGGGAGATAGGGTGGTAGTACTGATTTGTGAAGATGTTGCATTGGAAAGAGACTATGTCTTTGACAGAATCCATTTGGTTAGATTTGTGAAGCAAAAAAGGTATGATCACAGTATGTGAGATACGCTATATAGGCATCCAAATGTTTATGGAGAGAGCGAGCAGGGCAAATCTGCAGGCAAATCAGAGGTGCAAGAACTATAGAATGATTATATCGGGCAACTTCAATTACCCAAATATTGTTTGGGTGATAGTAAAGTTAAGGAAAAAGAAGGAGAATTTCCGAAATGACCTTTGGAGAATTTCCTTGAACAGGTTGTTCCCGGTCCAACTGGGAAGGGGGAATTGCTGGATCTGGTGTTGGGAAATGAGTTGGGCCAGTTGGACCAAGTGTCTGTAGGGGAACACTTGGGCAAGACTGGTCACCCGTATCAACATTATTTACCCAGTCCACCTGCATATTGAAGTCCCCCATGATCACTGTGACCTTGCCTTTCTGACATGCCCTTTCCATTTCGTGGTGCATTTTGTGCCCCTGGTCCTGACCACTGTTAGGAGGCCTGTGCATAACTCCCATTATGTTTTTTTTGCCTTTGTGGTTCCTCAACTCTACCCACACAGACTCCACATCATCTGACCCCATGTCGTTTAGTGCTATTGATTTAATTTCATTCCTAATTAACAAGGCAACCCCGCCCCCTCTGCCCACCTGTCTGTCTTTTCAATAGGTTGTGAATCCCTGGATGTTTAAATGCCAGTCCTGAATCCCCTGCAACCATGTCTCTGTGATGCCTACCACATCATACCTGCCAGTCACAATCTGGGCCACAAGCTCATCTACCTTGTTCCGTACACTGCGCCCATTTAAATATAGCACCTTTAATTCTCTATTGACCATCCCTTTTTGTTTTCTTAGTGTGGTGGACCTTGGTTTACTGAGCCTTTCCATACACTGTGTCATATTTTGTGAGATGGGGACTATCGTAACCTCTCCTGAGTTCTGTCTTTTTGTGCTTTTTTTGTATTCCTAAGCAGCTACGCTTCCCACTGATTACTTCACCTCTTGGTTCCCTGACTTTCCCCTTCCCCCCAATCTCTAGTTTAAAGTCCTATTGACCACCCTATTTACTCTTTTTGCCAGAACACTGGTCCCAGCTCGGTTCAGTTGGAGACCATCCCAACGGTATAGGTCCCCCCTGTCCCAAAACTGATGCCAGTGTCCCATGAAAAGGAACCCCTCATTCCCACACCACTCTTTCAGCCACGTGTTAACTTCCCTTATTCTTGCCTCCCTATGCCAATTTGCACGTGGCTCGGGCAGTAATCCGGAGATTATGACCCTTGAGGACCTGTTTTTTAATTTGAATCCTAGCTCTTTATAATCTCTAAACAGGTCTTCTTTCCTAGACTTGCCTATGTTGTTGGTACCGACATGGACCACAACAACTGGATCCTCCCCCTCCCTCTCCAGTATCCTTTCAAGCTACAGTCCCAGATGACCATCGGCTGCTTTCCCCTTGAGGGAGGAAAGCTGACTGGTGGTGATTTAACCTGAGGATCACCACACCTCAACAAAGACTGACAGGAAAAATTGTTGTGAAACAAAGGGTGATCTTCAAAGAGGAGATTGTTATAAATGACCTGAATGTTGGAATACCGAGTAAAATTTACCAATATTCTTCCAGATGCAAAGGAGATTGAGGAGAGATCTGACTGTCAGATCTAGATAAAGTAGGTAAAAGCTGTTTGGCTGATTGTACAAAGATTAGAGGACACAGATTTAATGTTTTAGGCAAGAGGTACAGAGGGAATGTGAGTGAGGATGTTCTGTCATGTCATGCGTGATAATGACCTGGAACTTACTGCCTCTGAGGCTGATGAAAGAAGAGACGACCAAAGATTTCAAAAGGAAATTGGTTAGGAAATAAACTTGCAGGAGTATGGGGATATATTAGGGAAGCCGGATTGTGACTGGATTGTTTCTTTTTTTTAGAAATTATTTTATTGAGGCATTTATCATTTTTAAACATCAAATTTCAACAAAACCACAACAAAATAACCACCAAAACCCCCGGGCACAAACCCCATCCAACCCTCCCCGGCTCACGGGTCTTCCGACACACCGAGGATCACCACCTCTGGACTCTGAACCACTCTGACATGACGTCAGAAAATCCCTGCCAGAAACCCCTCCGCCTCGGATACGCCCAAAACATATGGACATGGTTCGCAGGAACCCCCCGCAGAGCTCCCACACCTATCCTCCACCTCCTCACAGAGCCTGCTCACCCAGGCCACAGTCATGTGTGCCCTATGGACCACCTTAAATTGTATCAGGCTGAACCTGGCGCACGAGGATGCATTAACTCTCCTCAGGGCCTCCTCCCATAACCCAGCCTCCAACTCCCCACCCAGCTCTTCCCACTTTCTCCTCACCTCCTATCGGGGCTCTCTCCCACTCCATCAGCTCCTTATAGATCTCTGAGACCTTCTCTCCTCCTGTTGTTGACACTACCTTATCCTGGAGCGGCAGATGTGGGAAGGTCAAAACCTGCCTCCACACAAAATCCCTCACCTGTAGATACAGGAACCCATTCCCACCTGGCAACTCAAACTCCTCCTCTAAGCTCGGGAAACCCTCATCGATAAAGAGATCCCCAAATCTCTCGATCCTGGCCCGCTGCCACCTCCGAAGCCCCCCCTGGAGCGAACCGGTGGTTATCACATATCGGTGCCCACACAACTCAATATCATAGTGGGTAGCTCTGTTGCTTCATAGCTCTAGGGTCCCAGGTTCAATTCTCGGCTTGGGTCACTGCCTGTGTGGAGTCTGCATGTTCTCCCCGTGTATGCGGGGCTCCGATTTCCTACCACAAGTCCCGAAAGATGTGCTGTTAGGTAATTTGGACATTCTGAATTCTCTCTCTACGTATCCGAACAGGCGCTGGAATGTGGCGACTAGGGGCTTTTCACAGTAACTTCACTGCAGTGTTAATATAAGTCTACTTGTGACAATAAAGATTATTATGAAGTGCTGCCCCTTACCGAACCCCGTCTGGTCCTCCCCTATTACCCCTGGGACACAGTCCTCGATTATTCTGGTCAGGATCTTCGCCAATAATTTGGCATCCACATTTAACAGGGAAATCGGCCTATACGACCCACAACTTTCCGGATCCATATCCTGTTTTAAAATGATGGAGATCAAGACGCCTGTGACAACTTTGTGGGGAGCACTCCCAACTCCTTTGCTTCATTGAAGGCTCTTACCAACAGCGGTCCCTATACCCCCGAGAACTACTTATAAAATTCCACCGGGTACGCGTCCGGTCCCGGGGCCTTACCCGATTGCATCGCCTCCAACCCCTCTGCCACTTCTACAAGCCCAATTGGGGCTCCAAAGCCCTCCACCAACTCCCCATCAACCTTCGGGAACTCCAACCCTCCCAGAAACCTCCTCATCTCTCTCTTCCCCCCCCCCACCCGGCTGGGGGTTCCGACCTGGATAATTTGCTATAAAACTCCCTAAATACCCCATTCACCCCCTCCGGGTCCAAGACAGTGTGTCCTCCTGTTTCCTTCACTTTCCCAATTTCTCTCGCCACCTCCTATTTCCTTAACTGGCGCGCTAGCATCCTGCTTGCCTTCTCCCCATACTCGTATACCACCCCTCTCACCCTACGCAACTGCCCTACCGCCTTACCCATGGATAATAACCCAAATTCCATTTGCAGCCACTGGTGTTCCTTTAACAGCCCTTCCTCCGGAGCCTTTGCATATCTCCTGTCCACCTACACCCTCCCTGACTTTGTCAAACAACACCCGCTTATTGACCAAAATCGTCACCCCCCTCATTTTAAATTCCAACCCTGAATGAAACATTTGCCCAACCCATCCCTTCCTCAGCCTAATCTGATCCCCCACCTTCAGGTATGCCTCTTGTAGCATGGCCACATCCGCCTTCAATTGCTTTAAGTGTGCAAACACACGGGCCCTCTTGACTAGCCCATTCAATCCATGCACGTTCCACTTGACCAGCCTGGTCGGAAAGCACCCTGCCGATCAACCATAGCCCCTCTTGGGCCAGCCTCCGGCCTGTGTCCCACACCTCCCCAGGCCCGCTCTCTGGTGCCCACGGCCATGGATCCTCCACCCCTTACACTTTATATACCTGACCCCTGTCAGCAGTACCCCCCACCCTCCTCCCCCGAGTCCCCAGCAACAACCCCATTCCCCCACTGACCTTCCATTCACCCCCCCCCCCCCATTGCGCTTCCGTGAACCAGCCCGCCCGTAGCGCCTAGCATCCTACCCCCCCGCTGATTCCCCTCGCCACTGCTCGAACATTAGTGCAAACAAACGAAAAACCAACCCTTCCCCAAGCTCAAACAAAGAGACCAACCTCCCATCCCTTAACAAAGGACAAAGAACAAACCTGAAGCCGAAAAAGAAAGAAAACCTACGAAGGCCACCCACAGACGTGCCGTGTACAATAGCCCAAACCTCACCGCCAGGGGCTGATTTAGCACACTGGGCTAAACAGCTGGCTTATAATGCAGAACAATGCCAGCAGCGCGGGTTCAATTACCGTACCGGCCTCCCCAAACAGGCGCCGGAATGTGGCGACTGGGGGTTTTCACAGTAACTTCATTGAAGCCTACTTGTGACAGTAAGCGATTATTATTATTGTAGAGCGCTGACTTGACCTTGTTGAAGCTCACTCTCGTCTTGGCCAACTCTGCACCCAGGTCCTGGTACACTCAAATTTCATTGCCCTCCCAGGTGCAGCGACTCATCTGCCTGACCCATCTCATAATTCGCTCCTTGTCCAGGAACCGGTGCAGCTGCAGCACCATCGTCCTCAGCGGCTAGTTCCCTGGGGCTTCCCCATTAGCGCCCTGTGCGCTCGATCCACCTCCAACACCGTGCAAATGCACGCTCTCCAACCAATTATTCCAGCCTCCTCCCACGTGTGCACCAGCTTCGGCTCCTTCACACCCCTCCGGCAGGCCCACAATCCTTATATTCTGCCTGCGTGACCGGTTCTCTAGGTTCTCCACCTTCTCCTGAAGCCGCCTAATGTCAATGCTGGTCTCGCATCAGCCCCATCTCCGCTGCATCGAGGCAAACTGCTCCCTGTGTTCCCCTGCCACCACCTCCATTTCTGGATCGCCTGACCCTGGGACGCTAGCTTTGTTACGACGCGGTCAACCACCGCCCTGATCGAATCCACAGCCCGGGTCAGGTCCTCCAGACTCTCCTTCCGTTACTGGGTGAACATCTCGTCCGTCGACACTGAGCTGGCAGGGCCGCTCCCTGCTCCTCCGCCATCTCCAAGTGCATCGCAGGTGCCGCACCAGCTCCAACCGACTGATTCCCTCTTTTTCGACTGGTTCTGCCCAGCTCCGTACATCAAAGGGTCAATCTTTTCCCCTCGCTTTCCTGCACCTATATTCCACCTCACATCCACCTGTTAACCAGGGAAAAGGTTAAAAAAAAACCCGATAAACACGAGTGGGGGCCACCAAATGTGCGACCACTCACTCCATGGTAGCCGCCCGGAAATCGTGATTGGATTGTTCTACAGAGCTGGCAAGGACTCGATGGGCCGAATGACATCCTTCTGTGCCATAATGGCTGTATGACTATGTAAATGTGTGGCTGAAGTCAGATCTGCTTCACAGAGGTCGTGATTTTAACTCCCAAGATTGGAGTAAACATTTCTGCAGTCCTTCCACAAGACTTTGCTGTAACACAGCTGCACCAAATGCAAGTTTTAAACTGTAATGGAAGGGAGACTGTTGAGCATTTATCAATGAAAACTGAAAGCACCAAACCCAATCTGCATCTTTGCATAAGCGCAATATCTTTAATATATAATATAAAGTAATTATTTGGATGCTGGAGCAAATATCTCCTTGGAACTAATTTCCTATTACATCATGGATAATTGACATTAGCCATAGGGGCCAGTTGTTTTATTAATTACATTTTCAAATTGACTGACACCTTAACACCAGGAGCAAGAATTTCCTTTCAACACATGGCAAAAATATAAATGTGTTCATAAACAATGGGGTTATAATATTTTTATACTGCACTTAGGAGAAACGCCTTTGGGCAGCATGGTGGCGCAGTGGTTAGCGCTGCTGCCTCACGGCGCCGAGGACCTGAGTTCAATCCCGGCCTCGGGTCACTGTCCATGTGGAGTTTGCACCTTCTCCCCGTGTCTGCGTGGGTCTCACCCCCACAACCCCAAAAGATGTGCAGGGAAGGTGGATTGGCCCACTAAAATTGCCCCTTAATTGGAAAAGATAATTGGGTACTCTTAATTAAGGCCGGGGGCAAGGGAATTTTCATTCTTCTCGCACTTTCATAAGGCCTATTCCCGGATCGACTATTTTGTTATGAGCAGGGCGTTGATTGCGAGAGTAGAGGATACCGAGTACTCAGCGAAAGCCATTTCGGATCACGCCCCGCATTGGGTAGACCTAGAGATGGGGGAGGAGAGTGACCAGCGCCCGTTGTGGTGCTTGGAGGTGGGGCTGTTGGTGGACGAGGAGGTGAGCGAGCGGGTCCGAGGAAACATAGAGAGATACCTGGAGGCCAACGATAACGGGGAGGTCCGAATGGGGATGGTCTGAGAGGCGCTGAAGGCGGTGGTTAGGGTAGAGCTGATCTCCATTAGGGCCCACAAGGAGAGGAGATAGGAGAAGCTGGTGGGGGAGATGGTGAGGGTAGACAGGAGGTATGCTGAGGTGCCGGAAGAGGGACTGTTGAGGGAGAGGCGTAGCCTCCAGGCCGAATTTGACCTTTGACCACCAGGAAGGCGGAGGCGCAGTGGAGGAAGGCCCAGTGGGCGATTTATGAATATGGGGAAAAGGCAAGTCGGATGCTGGCGCATCAGCTTCTGAAGCGGGACGCAGCTAGGGAGATTGGGGGAGTTAAGGATGGGGGGGTGGGGGAAAGAGTGTGGTGCATAGTGGGGTTGGCATCAATGGGGTCTTCAGGGACTTTTATGAGGAACTGTATTGGCCCGAGCCCCCACTGGAGGAGGGAGGGATGGGCCGTTTTCTGGACCAACTGAGGTTCCTGAAGGTGGAGGAGGGACTGGTGGCGGGATTAGGGGCCCCGATTGGGCTGGAGGAGCTGGCCAAAGGAATAGGGAGCATGCAGGCAAGGAAGGCACCGGGGCCGGATGGTTTCCCGGTCGAATTTTACATGAGATATATGGACCTGTTGGGCCCGTTGCTGGTTAGGACCTTCAATGAGGCAAGGGGGGGGGGGGGGCTTTGCCCCCGACGATGTCTCGGGCACTGATCACCTTGATCCTGAAGCGGGACAAGGATCCCCTGCAGTGTGGGTCTTACAGGCCGATTCCGTTGTTAAATGTAGATGCCAAGGTGCTGGCGAAGGTCTGAGCCACGAGAATTGAGGATTGGGTGCCGCAGGTCATCCACGATGACCAGACTGGGTTCGTGAAGGGAGGTAGTTGAACGCGAATGTGCGGAGGCTCCTGAACGTTGTTATGATGCCGGCGAGGGAGGGGGAGGCGGAGACAGTGGCAGCGATGGACGCTGAGAAGGCCTTCGATAGGGTAGAGTGGGGGTACTTGTGGGAGGTGCTGAAGAGGTTCGGGTTTGAGGAGGGGTTCATCAGGTGGGTTAGGCTATTGTACGAGGTGCCGATGGCGAGTGTGGCCACGAACAAGAAAGAGTACTTTCAGTTGCATCGAGGGACGAGGCAGGGGTGTCCCCTGTCCCCCCTGCTCTTCGCACGGGCGATTGAACCCCTGGCTATGGCACTGAGGGAGTCGAGGAACTGGAGGGTGCTGTGGCTGGGTGGGGAGGAGTATAGGGTGTCGCTCTATGCGGACAACTTGCTGCTATATGTGGCGGATCCATGGGGGGAATGCCGTAGGTAATGAGGATCCTCAGGGAGTTCGTGGATTTCTCAGGGTACAAGCTCAACATGGGGAAGAACGAGTTGTTCGTGGTTCACCCAGGGGACCAGGAGAGGGGGATTGGCGAGCTCCCACTAAAAAGGGCGGAGAGGAGCTTCAGGTATTTGGGGGTCCAGGTGGCCAGGAGCTGGGGGGCCCTGCATAGACTTAATTTCACAAGGCTGGTGGAGCAAATGGAGGAGGAGTTTCCGAGGTGGGACGCGTTGCCGCTGTCCCTGGCGGGTAGGGCGCTGTCAGTCAAGATGACGGTGCTCCCAAGTTTTTTGTTCTTGTTCCAGTGCCTCTCCATTCTTATCCCGAAGGCCTACTTTAGGCGGGTCAACAGGAGCATAACCGGGTTTGTGTGGGCGGGAGGGACTCCGAGTGTGAGAAGGGTGTTCCTCTGGAGCGGAGTAGGGATGGGGGGGGGGATGGTGCTGGCCAACCTCTGCGGGTACTACTGGGCCGCCAATGTGGTGATGGTGCGCAAGTGGGTGATGGAGGGGGCGGCATGGGAGTGGCTGGAGGGGGCGTATTGTGAGGGTACGAGTCTGGAGGTGCTGGCAACGGCGCCGTTGCCGCTCCCGCCAATGAGGTATACCGCGAGCCCAGTGGTGGCGGCTACCCTCAAAATTTGGGGGCAATGGAGACGGCACAGGGGGGAAGCTCTGTGCCTCGGTGTGGACCCCGATACGGGGGAACCACCGGTTTGTCCCAGGGAGAATAGATGGAGGGTTTTCGGGGTGGCACTGGGCAGGGATAAGAAGGTTGGGGGACCTGTTTGTGGATGGGAAGTTCGCGAGCCTGGGTGAGCTGGAGGAGAAGTACGGGCTTCCCCCGGGAAACACCTTTCGGTATCTACAGGTAAGGGCGTTTGCCAGACGGCAAGTGGTGGAATTCCCGCTGCTGCCGCCACGCACGATACAGGACAGGGTGCTCTCGGGGGTGTGGCTTGGAGAGGGGAAGATCTCGGCAACATACCAGGTGATGCAGGAGGACGCCTCGGTGGAGGAGCTGAATGGTAAGTGGGGGGAGGAGTTGGGGGAGGAGATCGAGGAGAGGACATGGGCAGATACCCTAGGGAGGGTGAACTCTTCCTCTTCGTGTGCGAAGCTCAGCCTCATACAGTTTAAGATGCTGCACAGGGCACACATGACCGGGACAAGGATGAGCCCAGGTGTGTTAGGTGCTCAGGGAGACCAGCAATTCACACCCATATGTTCTGGGCATGCCCAGTGCTGGAGGTATTTTGGAAGGGCGTAGCGAGGACGGTGTCGAGGGTGGTAGGATCCAGGGTCAAACCGGGCTGGGGGCTCGCAATATTTGTGGTTGCAGAGGAGCCGGGAGTGCAGGAGTCGAAAGAGGCCGGTATTCTGGCCTTTGCGTCCCTGGTAGCCCGGCGAAGGATTCTTCTTCAGTGAAAGGATGCAACGCCCCCAAGCATGGAATCCTGGATCAACGATATGGCGGGGTTTATTAAATTGGAGAGGGTGAAATTTGCCTTAAGGGGATTGGTGCAAGGGTTTTTCAGGTGGTGGCAACCGTTCTTAGACTTCCTGGCAGAACAGTAGACAATGGTCAGCAGCCCGTGTGGGGGGGGGGGGGGTTCTATATTATTTTTGTTTGTCTATACTGGGGTATTTCGGCGGGTGTTAATATATTATTTATGTATAGGGGGAGGGGGGCACTGGGTTGTTTTGTTTTGTATTTAATTCTATTGGGTTCCTTTTACATTTTGTTGTTGATATTTTGTGAAAACTTTAATAAAAATTAGTTTTTTATTAAGCACCATATTTCCCCACCCCCTTTTTCAAGGACCTCACTATGTCATACCAAAGGATGTCTGATTTTAGATTTGCTTATCACAAAATTAACTCATGACTTTTACTGATGTTAAAACTATTAGCTTATTATAATCTTTATTATAGTCACAAGTAGGCTTACATTAACATTGCAATGAAGTAACTGAAAATCCCTTCGTCGCCACACTCCGGTGCCTGTTCGGTTACACTGAGGGAGAATTCAGAATGTCCAAATTATTAACGGTGGAAGAATTATGAATGAACTATACTTTTCACCGAACCAATTGTTTTATGAAGAATTATGAGGTATTGCCCTTGCGTCCCATTTTAAAATTTGGCTCCTATTCCATGCCACAAAGATAAATGCTGGTGTGTCTTAATATTCTGTGACTGGGCCTGAATACACTTAAACTCAACTTAAGCTACCAAGGTCAAGGTATTATTCATGAATGGCATTTCTGAACTGAAATGTTGCAGCTGACCCAACAGCATTACTTCAGCTGTTGTGTGCAGCTGTATAAATAGAAACACACTGGTATCATACTTGCAGAGTACAGTGATTAACTAGGTAGGAAGACGCACAGCAATGTCCCTCCAGACATTAGCTTCACAGACATAGCTTTGAACATTAACACTTCTGTGGACCCCACCTTGGCACCATATGGTCTGGGCTTCTAGCCAGTCACTTTGAAGTTGGAACAATGCTAACAATGATCTTGGGATAAATCTACAGGGGGAGAGGAAGCATTGCGATTGATTCAAAATTGGCGTTCCAAGAATGCACCAGTTTCCCCCTCAAATTGTTGCATGACTGACGCATGATGTCACAAATTGTGTGGGCAACACTATAAAACTGCAACAATGCCTCAATCCTCTTGTATTCAGCTGCATTATCTTCATAATTTATTGGGAAGGGACAATTTAAAATCATATTTTAAATTTCTGCCAGCGTATATTGATGAAAGAGAAAATGAACCCCATGATTTAAGTCCAGGTGAATTCATGGGATTGGTATTCATTGGTGCAGACATGATGGTACAAACACTTTTTTAACATCGTCCAAAACTCCTGTTGCTTCAGCTGTTTTTTTTTTTTTGGCAACATTGTGCACACTTATATGCCAACAAGTGTTTTAAAATCTTCTGCCTCTGGTCACCTCTGCATCCCATTCGTCCTCTGTTCTAATTTCAGTAGTAGAATCATCAGCTGCCTGTCCTGACACTATAGAACTCTTCCTCTAAATTAAGCTGCCTTTCTGATCTTTGAAAGATCTTTACAAAACTGATCTTTCGCCATAGCCTAATCACTTGCAGTTTTATTTTTCTTCAGCACCATGGGACATTTACTACATTTAAAGACACTAATACAAATAATTAATTTAATATGTTGCGGTTTCACTGTTCTCGTTTGTGATTGAGGTGCAGCTTTTGACACAGTAGCCCACAGCATTCTCATCCAGCGTCTCTTCCTCATTGTCCAGGTTATTGACCCCCCATGATTCTATTGCTACCCTACTCAGATGTAGGCAGAGCTGTCCAGCACTAACTCTGCTTTCCACTCCTGTATCAGTATCTAGCTACCCCCCCCCCCCCCCCCCCCCCCCCCCCCCCCGGCGCAAGAATTAATTCTTGCTCCCCAACTTACCATGATGCTGTGCCTTGAAGGTATCATTGAAGAACTGAGGTATGCTGCCTCTATCACCTCTTAGCTCCCTACACTACTGTGGTGATGTTGCATTGCCTGTCCACATCAATTTTAGGTCAGCAATATTGCAGTTAAATATTAGGAAGACCAAAAGCTGTCATCTTCAGCCCAGTTATAAACTCTGTCCCCTCAGCATGGATCCTTTCATCCTCCTGGATATGGTGAGGTTGAACTGTCTGTTTTCAACACTGGAATCCTATTTTACCCTGAGCTGAGCTATTACATCATATCTTCTTTACAAAACTGGTTTACTTCCACCTCCGTAACATTTATCTCTGCCTGTACTGTAAGACCATAAGACGTAGGAGCAGAAGTAGGCCTTTCGGCACATTTAGTTTGTTCCGCCATTCAGTGGGATCGTGACTGATCTAATATAATCCTTCACTTCACTTTCCTGCCGCATCCCCATAATCCTCGATTCTCCGACTGATTAAAAATCTGTCTATCTCAACCTTGAACATACTTAATGATCCAGCCTCTCCAGTTCTCTATGTTAAAGAATTCCACAGATTCATTACCCTCTGAAGGAACAAATTCCTCCTCATCTCGGTCTTAAATAAGAAATTCCTTACTCTGAGATTATGCCCTCTGACTCTCACAAAAGGAAACAGCCTCTCAGCATTTACCCTGTCAAACCCCCTGAGGTTTCTACATGTCTCAATAAGGTTGCCTTTTGTTCTACTAAACTCCAATTAGTACACGCCCAAACTACTCAACCACTGCTCATAAGAAAATCCTCCAAACCTGGGATCAATCTAGTGAACTTTCTCTGGATCAATCCAATGCTAATATATCTTTCCTTCGATAAGGAGATCACAACTGTTCACAGTATTCCAGGTGTAGTCTAACTAGTGTCTTGTATAGTTTTAGCAGGACTTTCCCTATCTTTACACTCCATTCCCTTTAAAATAAAGTAAGAAGTCTTACAACATTAGGTTAAAATCCAACAGGCTTGTTTCAAATCACTAGCTTTCAGAGCACTGCTCCTTCCTCAGGTGAATGGGGTAGGAGGTCCTGTGGAAGTAGCAGTGCTCCGAAAGCTAGTGATTTGAAACAAACCTATTGGACTTTAACCTGGGTGTTGTAAGACTTCTTACTGTGCTCACCTCAGTCCACCGCCGGCATCTCCACATCATGACTCCCAGTTTAAAATAAAGGACACCATTCCATTTACCTTCCCAATTACCTGCTGAACTTGCATGCTAACTTTTTGTGATTTATGCACAAGGACCCACAAATTTGTGTTGCAGTTTTCTGTAGTCTTTCTCAATTTAAATAATTTCAGCTCCTCTATTCTTCCCTACCATGTGCATAACTTCACATTTTCCAATATTATATTCCATCTTCCAAGATTTTGCCCTCTCACCTAACCTGTCTTTAACCCTCGGTAGACTCTTTTTGTCACCCTCATCACTTGCCTACCCACCTATTTTTGTCATTCACAAACTTGGCAATAGTGCAGTGTCATGCGAGAGTGCCTTTAAGAACTGGATGTTTAAGCAATGTACCTTTAAGAAAGCAGTGATGCCGGAGAGTGGGTGGAGCTGGGTTTTAGGTCAGCCATTTTGCAGTTTGGTTTTTAGTTTCAGTTTTGAAAAGAGCTGGGTGTGTGTCTGTGTTTTGCAGTGAACTGGATATCTGCCATGAAAGACTATCTCTGGATCATTTGGGTGATTTAAAGTAAAGCCTTTAACCTGATGTGATACTGTTTAAAGGTGTTAAGTCTCTTGGAAGTTTGAAGGAACATTTTAGGGAATTATTTACTGTTGCAATATTTTCTGAGTTATCTTTGAAGTAAGGGGTGTTAAGCGATCCAATGTTTATTTAAGGTGTTAAGTTGAGTTCATGGAATAAACAGTGTTTTGTGTTTAAAAAAAACCATTTGTCCATAATTGTAATCCCACACCTGGGGAAAAAGCCGTGTGCTCGGAAAAGCAACAATACATTAAAAGGGACAGGTTGGTTGAACTCCATGATACATTTTGGGGTTCGGAAAACGCCTCCCCCATAACAATTGGGGGATCGTCCGGGATAAGAGTCTATCTATTGGATTGGCTTTTGTGAACTTAAAGACAGTGAAGGATTGTTGTTTTTCTGGTGTGGTATTTTAGTTTAAGTGGGGAGAGTGTTGCGAACAATGGCTCTTTCAAAGGCTCAGAAGATTCTGGGGGTGGAGAAAGTCACATGTAGTACTTTACGGACAGAAACGAAAAGCAGACTTAGATTTGACAAGAACATTGCAGTTAACATTACCTGACAAAATGCGAAAAGATGAGGTAATTATGGCGGTGGTTAAGCATTTAAAGTTGCCTGAGATAGAGTTTGACTCATTGGAAATGGCAAAAATTCAGTTGCAAATTAAACAAATGGAACATGAGAAAGAATTAAAGCTGCTTGAATACGAGAGTGAGAGAGGAAAGAGAAAGAGAGAGAGAGGAAAAAAAGAAAAAGAGAGAGGTAAAAGAAAAGGAGAGAGAAGAAAGGAGAAAAGAAAGAATAGCCCTAGCAAAACAAAAAGAAAACGAAAGGGAGATACAGATCAGGGAAAAAGATAAAGAGAGGGAGTTTGAACTTCAGAAAATGGCCATGAAACATGACAATCAGTTACAATTGGCAGACGTAAAGGGAAGCGTACAGTTGGATGATAGTGATGAGGATTGTGAGAAATAGCGTCATAGTCGAAGGCTTGGTGGGATTCTATTTAAATATGTCCAAGCATTGCCAAGTTTGACGAGAAGGAAGTGGAAGCCTTTTTCATTTCATTTGAGAAGGTAGCTAAACAAATGAAATGGCCACAGGACATGTGGGTGTTACTGATTTCAAACAAAGCTGGTAGGTAGAGCTAGTGAAGTGTTTGATTCACTACCGGAGGAGGTATCTGGAACGTATGAGGAGGTGAAGAAATCCATCTTAAGTGCATATGAGCTAGTGCCTGAAGCTTACAGACAAAGGTTTAGACATTTAAAGAAAGAATTTGGTCAAACATACATGGAGTTTGAAAGGCTCAAACAGAGTAATTTTGAGAGGTGGATAAGGACTTTGAAAATAGACCAAACGTATGAAGCTCTCAGAAAAATTATACTTTTGGAGGAGTTTAAAAATTCAATTCCTGATGTAGTGAGAATTCATGTGGAAGAGCAGAGGGTTAAAACTGCGAGATTAGCAGCGGAAATGGCAGATGATTATGAATTAGTTCATACATCAAAGATTGGTTTCCGACATCAGTTTCAGCCGGTGAGGGATAGAAACTGGGGACATGAAAAATACTCAAGTGGTAAAGATAAAGATCTGATGGGAGACAATAAAGAGAGTGTACCTCAGATTAAAAAAGAAATCCAGGAGGGTGGTAAAGAGATGAAAAGTTTCAAATATTTTCACTGTAATAAACTAGACCATGTGAAGTCAGTGTTGGTGGTTGAAGAAAAGCACTGGGAAGGCTGATGTGGTCAAACAGGATAAGACACTGGGGTTTGTTAGTGGTAAAGGAAAGCCCAAGGGAAACGAAGGAGGTGCAAACGATTGTACAGCCTGTTCAAGAAGTAATTGTTAAGAAGGTGCCAGATGTATTTAAAGAATTTACTTGTGTTGGTAAAGTTTACTCATGTGTATCAGGTGGAGCAGGGAAAGAAGTCACAATTTTAAGAGATACAGGGGCTAGTCAATCTTTAATGGTAAGAGATGAGGAATTATGTAGTTTGGGAAGAATGTTGCCAGAAAAGGTGGTGATATGTGGAATTCAGGGTGAGAGGAGTAGCGTTCCATTATACAAGGTAAGGTTGGAAAGTCCAGTGAAGAGTGGTGAAGTGGTAGTAGGAGTAATAGATAAGGGATTAGATTATGACGAGAGGTTGAGTAGACTGGGACTGTACTCATTGGAGTTTAGAAGGATGCGGGGGGGGGGATCTTATTGAGACATATAAAATTATGACGGGAATAGATAGGATAGATGCGGGCAGGTTGTTTCCACTGGTCGGGGAAAGCAGAACTAGGGGGCATAGCCTCAAAGTAAGGGGAGGTAGATTTAGGACCGAGTGTAGGAGGAACTTCTTCACCCAAAGGGTTGTGAATCTCTGGAATTCCTTGCCCAGTGAAGCAGTTGAGGCTCCTTCTTTAAACGTTTTTAAGAAAAAGATAGATGCCTTTCTAAAGAATAAAGGGATTCGGGGATATGGTGTACGGGCCAGAGAGTGGAGCTGAGTCCACAAAGATCAGGCATGATCTCATTAAATGGCGGAGCAGGCTCGAGGGGCCAGATGGCCTACTCCTGTTCCTAATTCTTATGTTCTTATAAACTATCTTGTCCAGGAATACAGTTTATTTTGGGTAATGATATAGCTGGATCGCAGGTGGGAGTGATGCCTACCGTGGTTGATAAGCCAGTAGAAAATCAGTCAACTGAAGTGTTGAAGGACGAATATCCCGGGATTTTTCCGGATTGTGTAGTAACAAGATCGCAAAGTCACAGGTTAAGACGAGGAGAAATCAAAGAGTGAAGTTGAAGTGCAATTATCAGAAACGATTTTTGATCAGATGGTTGAAAAAGAACAAGAATAGGTGGAGGATGAGGCGGATATTTTTAGTTCAGGAAAATTGGCGGAGTTACAACAGAAAGATGTAGAAAGTAAACGGATATATCAGAAAGCATATACGGAAGAGGAATCTGAGAGTATACCAGAGTGTTATTACCGTAAAAATGATGTCTTGATGAGAAAATGGAGACCTGTACATATGCAGGCGGATGAAAAGTGGGCAGAAGTTCATCAAGTAGTATTGCCGGTAGGGTATAGAAAGGAGGTTTTGCGAGTTGCACATGAGGTAGCAGTGGGAGGTCATTTGGGAATAAGGAAAACTCTAGCCAAAATCCAGAAACATTTTTATTAGCCTGGACTACATAAAGATGTAGTTAAATTTTGTCAATCATGTCACACATGTCAAGTGATAGGGAAACCTCAAGCAGTGATAAAACCAGCGCCCTTAATACCCATTCCAGCATTTGAGGAACCTTTTACAAGGGTCCTAATCGATTGTGTAGGACTGCTTCCTAAAACAAAAAGTGGGAATCAATATCTTTTGACTGTAATGAATGTGTCTACTAGGTTTCCAGAGGCCATCCCAGTACGTAATATGACAGCTAAAAGGATTGTGGAGGAGTTACTTAAATTCTTTACTAGATATGGACTACCCACAGAAATTCAATCGGATCAAGGAACAAATTTTACTTCAAAGTTATTCAAGGAAGTTATGGATAGCTTAGGAATAAAACAATTTAAATCAACTGCGTACCATCCAGAATCGCAGGGAGCGTTAGAAAGGTGGCATCAGACATTAAAGACAATGTTGAGGGCGTATTGTCAAGATTATCCAGAAGATTGGGATAAAGGAATCCCATTCGTATTGTTTGCAATTAGGGATGCACCTAATGAGTCTACCAAATTTAGTCGTTTTGAACTAATTTTTGGTCATGAGGTAAGAGGACCACTTAAATTGATTAAGGAAAAACTGGTGGGTGAGAAATCGGAAATTACACTATTGGATTACGTGTCAAATTTTAGGGAACGATTAAATAGAGCAGGTGAGCTGGCTAGACAACATTTGAAAGTTGCACAAAATGTGATGAAACGGGTAGCGGACAAGAAATCCAAAGTTTGTAGTTTTGCCAGTGGGGCTAAAGTTTTACTGTTGTTACCAGTGGTAGGGGAGCCTTTAAAAGCTAGGTTTTGTGGACCGTATCAGATTGAAAGAAAATTAAGTGAGGTGAATTATGTGGTAAAAACACCAGATAGAAGGAAGACTCACTGAGTGTGTCATGTGAATATGCTTAAAAGGTACTTTGAAAGGGAAGGAGAGAAAAAGGAGGTTTTAATGATTCTAACTCAAAGTGACGAACCAAATCCAGATGACTGTGAATTTGACATACCTCAAATTAAATTGGAAAATGAGGATGTTCTTAAAAATTGGGATGAATTGTTCAGTTACCTTCCAGAGGAATAACAAACTGACCTGAAAGAGTTATTGATATCACATGGGCAAGTTTGTAGAGATAAATTGGGAAGTACTAATATGGCTATACATATTAATTACATGGGAAATGCTGTTCCGCTCAAACAACATCCAAAAAGACTTAACCCGTTAAAATTGGCACAGGTTAACAAAGAGATTGAGAGTATGCTTACAAATGGCATAATTGAAGTGGGTTGCAGCCAATGGAGCTCACCCATAGTGATGGTACCTAAACCAGACGGTACCCAACGGTTGTGTGTGGACTATAGAAAGGTGAATGCAGTTACAAGAACGGACTCTTATCCTGTCCCACCATTGAAGGATTGCATGGAGAAAGTGGGACAATCTGCTTTTATTTCCAACTTCCAGACATGGAAAGAACATTTTAATGTACCTTTAAGAAAACAATGATGTCAGAGAGTGGGTGGAGCTGAGTTTTAGGTCAGCCATTTTGCAGTTTGGTTTTTAGTTTCAGTTTTGAAAAGAGCTGGGTGTGTGTCTGTGTTTTGCAGTGAACTGGATATCTGCCATGAAAGACTATCTCTGGATCATTTGGGTGATTTAAAGTAAAGCCTTTAACCTGATGTGATACTGTTTAAAGGTGTTAAGTCTCTTGGAAGTTTGAAGGAACATTTTAGGGAATTATTTACTGTTGCAATATTTTCTGAGTTATCTTTGAAGTAAGGGGTGTTAAGCGATCCAATGTTTATTTAAGGTGTTAAGTTGAGTTCATGGAATAAACAGTGTTTTGTGTTTAAAAACCCACGTGTCCATAATTGTAATCCCACACCTGGGGAAAAAGCCGTGTGCTAGGAAAAGCAACAAATACATTAAAGGGAGAGGTTGGTTGAACTCCATGATACGTTTTGGGGTTCGGAAAACGCCTCCCCATAACAACAGTCACGTCCCTCGTATTTAGTTCATGTAAACTCTGGACTCAATTCAATGCTCTGTTGGGTGGTCTCCCATCCTTCACTTTTTATTAACTGCGACTCAACCAAAATTTCTATCTATGTATTAGTTACCCTATATTTATCATCCCTATTGTCAGGGGGATGTACCTTTTTAAAAAATGGGTGTTTATCAAATAGCTGCAGTGATGTCAGTGTGTGGGTGGAGCTGGGCTGTCTGTCTTTCACTTTCGCTTTTGAGCTGGCAGTTGCAGTGCGTTTTTGGTTTTATTTTCAGAGGTGGAAAGCTGCATTCAAAGCTAGCAACTGTACAATGATTTCTCTCTCTACATGCTAAATAATGTCTCCAGATCATAGGTGATTTCAAAGTAATACCTGTTTCTATAGAGCATTTAAACCTGCTGTTTTTATTTTAAAAAGGATTTAACTTCTGGATATTGTGTGGGAAGTTATTAAGGGTTACTTATAGAATATTGTATTTGGGAAAGTATCAGTGTTTGTAGTTGATGAGATTTTTACTGTGTGTTTATAAAATGTTAACTGGATTCATAGAATAAACATTGTTTTGTTTTAAACATACTTGAGCTCTCTGTTGCACCACACCTGTAAAGTGGGCCCTTGTGCTCCCCATAACCAAAATCTATTTAAAGTTGTGGGTCAGGTAAACTCCATGATATACTTTGGTGTTCTCTAAACCCTGGCCCATAATATTATAGTTATTGATTTGTATTATCATAGAATCATAGAATTTACAGTGCAGAAGGAGGCTATTCAGCCCATCCAGTCTGCACCGACCCTTGGAAAGAGCACCCTTCCTAAGCCCACACCTCCATCCTATTCCCACACCTCCACCCTATCCCTGTAACCCCACTTAACCCAACCTTTTTGGACACTAAGGGCAATTTAACATAGCCAATCCACCTAACCTGCTCATCTTTGGACTTAAATGGTTCAGATTTAAATCCTTCCATGGCCTATCCCTTTAAGCCACTCCAGCCTTTCAATCCTCTGCATTCCTTTCACTCTGCATCCTTATGTACCTCTGCTCCCCACCACCAACCTTTGTTTCACCATTGATGGTTGTTCCTTCAGCATTTAAGTTCCTATTGGTTCTGCAACTGCCCCTCTAAACTTCTCCAACACTTCCTCCTTTTGGGACTTTCCTTAAAGCACAGCTCTCTGACAAAGCTTTTAGTCCTCTCTCCTAATATATTTTTACTACTTTATTTACCTTTGATTAGTCTTTAATGGACTGCCATGGGACAAGGTGCAATCAAAATGGAAATTGTTGGTTTCTGACTGATATCTAACAACAATAATAATCTTTATCGTCACAAGTAGACTTACATTAACACTGCAATGAAGTTACTGTGAAAAGCCCCTAGTCGCCACACTCCGGCGCCTGTTCGGGTACACAGAGGGAGAATTCAGAATGCCCAATTCACCTAACAACATGTCTTTCGGGACTTGTGGGAGGAAATAGGAGCACCCGGAGGAAACCCACGTAGACACGGGGAGAATGTGCATACTCTGCACAGACAATGACCCAAGCCGGGAATCGAACCTGGGACTCTGGCGCTGTGAAGCAACAGTGCTAACCACTGCTAACGTGCTAATGATTCATGTAATGTTTGACTAAAGGGGCTGTCATAGTGGAACTGAGTTTTACCTTGCTCCAATGTCCATGCACGCAAATCTCGAGCAGGGTGCCTTAATAGTGGTTTCTCTTAAGGCAAGGAACTATGATATCAGATATAGTGTTCAAACTGCCATGCTTGCTGATGTCTATGGAACTAACCTATGTCAGTTGATTTGATTACCGTAATAAAGAATTTTAGATAAGTGTTACCTCTTTTAACCTTGATGCCAAAACTTATTAATAACTCAGCATTTATATTCTTGAATTTCTTTACTTGAGAAGTAATTTTTGCTCAAATTGTCCTGCATCCTGTATATGCCTGGTTCAATTTCGGCTTGGCTGAGATGACTGGTTGCACACTCACTTCTGCATGACAGGATCTTTGATTGGATTCTCGATTTGTGACTTGATTTGACGAGCTAAGTTGATACTCCAATGTTGCACTACCTGAATTGGTATTGTCTTCCAGTTGGACATCAAAACAGTTGTTAACATGATGTTCAAGATACATGATGTTCAAGATACAATGGTGATATTCAAAGAATTTGATTTTCTTCCAGTGTTCTGGGTGACAACATTCCTGCTTCTAACTATCAACATGAATACAAAATGATTACCACCTGGATTTTTTCTGTGTAAAATTACTAACATGTTTATCTACATTAATGTAATCACTCCTACTGAGATGTGTACATTTTACTTTCCAGTTTCCAGTATTTGATTATTATAGATGAAACACACGGCAGCTATCATACCTAATCAGTTCTAATCGTATCCATTTTATAAAATGCTGACCTAATATTAAATATCTCAGTTATCTTTAACCATACTAAGTTTACACTACCCATTGCTGCAATTCTTCTCCAGAACAGTTACATTTTCTGAGTGTAATCACATTTGTAAAAATTGGGTATCAACTAAATGTCTGTATGTAAATTCACTTTCTGAATGAATGGTTTAAATTGGGAGCTTTTAATTAACCAAATTTTAAGAGCCAGAATTCCAACAGCGAGTTGTTTGAGAGTTACACTCTCACTATAAGGCAACTGCATGTTAAATTTTTAAATCAAAATATAAGGTGTGTTTATGTCAATAATGTGTCATATGATGTGTTCTGTAAAGGTAGCACTTACGATCATAATTTTCTCTTTGTGCTGTTGAAGTAGGACCAACAAATGTAATTAATGTAAATACTTGGCTCCCAGTGAGTTGTTCTATCTCTTTCTTGAAGGTAGATGGCACTATGACACTGTTCTCTATACCCCCTGCCTGGAGGTCCGCGAAAGTTACAACTATCGCCTGTCACTGCCTTTACCATTTAATTCTAACTGTTAAAGGTCCTTCCCACCTCTTGACCTTTCTCTCCCTGCCCTTACCTCTTTTCCCTTCGACCCTTTTCTGAGCACTATTGCTTTCATCTTCCAGCAGTTACCTCCAATGCTGCTGCCTTTCCTCCTTCCATTCTTGGGATTTCAAAGATGATGTTACCAAAAGGCACTTGCAATATTTGTTGTCTGTATTGTTTTTTTTAAGTTGTAGTACTGCAATTCAAATTTTAATATTAATTGAATTTATCTTGCAGCAGACATTGGCCTGTTCAATCCTAACAGCATTATTAAGTGAGTTCTCAAGTTCCACTAAAACCAGCAATATTGGACTCAGTATGGAGTTCCATGGAAGCTGCAAAAGAATATTTCAGGTAAAGTTTGTGTGCCAATATGCATCATCAAAAAATTAAATATACTATATATTTTAGGAAATAAAACTGAATATCTCAGTGGACAAACCTTTGAGTGGACCATTATTTCTGACTTGAGACCTGAAATTTATAATGATTATCCTTGAATATTTAATATTCATTTATATTTGAAAGCATTGCAATATGATGCTTTTTGCCAGCCAGCACTCATTATTGAATCATCATTAGACCAGGGTACAAGTGTGCCCAGGACTTTGCAGGGTGCACTTGTCTCCTGGACTTGAGCTTATCTTTTCACTTTTCATGTTATCCTAACTGCTGGCATATCTGGAAGCTGCTGCAACAGTGACAGAAAAACTAGGCCTGAGAAGGAGCTAAATGTTTTGAATTAACTAGTGGGAAACTAAATAAAGGTTAGGAGCAGCTGGAGTGACCTTGGTTATTTTATCCTCTGGTAGTTTTGAAATATGAACGTATACAGAACCCCAAATGGGAGAATGCCATTCAGCCTATTGTTTCTTTGTTGCCGGCACCAGATGTTATTGGAGTTATCTATCTTAATCACATTTTGCTGCACCTTATATTTTATTTTATGATAAATCATGTAATTCCATATAGTTTCGTGATTTTTGCTTTGACTTTTCGTAATATTTGTAACATACTTCAGAGAATGCCATACCAAGATTTTGTAAAGACTATTTAACTGCAGGCTGCATCACTGGAGGAACCAATCCCATTGATTATTAGTTATCAAGTACAAGAATCCTGCATAGTTTTTCCCTCCTGGGCTAAGGGCGCACCATGGTCAATTATAATGGCCCTGCTTTTATCCGGGCTGAAATCAGCGAATTCAGCGCAAGGCCAGGGATTAACCAGTGTATTTGGCTGATCTTTATGGCTCAGATATTCACTTGGTGAATTAGGTTAGTTCTCTTTCCATGGCAGCTGATCCATAAAGGGAGGGCGACAACCTAATTCGCCAAAAACTCGACAGTGTAGTCTCTATAATGCTGCATATCGCCTATTTGAGATAGGAATGAAGGAGAAAAGGGGAGATGCATGCGGAAACAGGCCATAATATATATCGTTATACTTGTGTTTGCAACAACCATTTCAGGTTTTATCCGGTGATGCAAATTTGTTTTCACCATTTTTTACATTTTCTTTAAAATCATTCATAGAAATATTCAGGCACATAGACAGGATCACCATTGTAGAAAGTTTTTAAACCTAGCTTTAAAAACAAAATCACAAAGTCAGAATCAAAATAATTATTAGTATTGAATTTAACAAGATCACGTGTGTGTTTATTTTTATTCTTGTTACTGAAAATATAGGAAGATGACCTTCGCCAAATATTTGTTTTGACGGTTGAGGTGCTTCAGGAATTCAGCCGACGGGAAAACCTCAGTGCTCAGATGTCTTCTGTATTTCAGCGTTATCTTGCACTAGCTAATCAAGTCTTGAGCTGGAACTTTCTTCCACCGAATTATATCCTTTTTTGGCTTAATTTTTATACTTGGGTATGGGGGATATGGTTTATTAATTTGTTTATTTTGTGATTGGAGAGATGATTAGCTGTGTTTTAGAGAACCTTTTTGAAACCAATTTTGATTGAGGTGAAATTCCACTTTCACACCTCCATTAGCTTGGAAATAAATGCACCATCTTTAAGCAATATGCACCGCAATGTTCCCAAGTAAAATTTCTGTACTGCGCCGTTAGATTATATCGGCTAAAGTGGCAGATGGGCCATTGCACCCTTGACTGGAGAAGGATAAATGATCTGGAGTTTCAACTCCAGATTAATGATCTCCTTCTGATGGAATTCTTTTGTGTGTGGATAATTGGGTGAGAACAGGATAGGATTTCACTGTTATGGCCTCCACCCAAAATCAAATAAGCAGCCAATACCCAAATCTGAAAGTACGGACTTAGATGGAGGGCAGTATATGCCTTGTGGAGCAGTACCAAGCAAGGAATCAAGATCAAATAGAGAGCAAATAGAGGAGAAAGCATTGTAAATTCAACAGGTTGGCATATTTTAACTAACCATTTAATTTGGTTATATTAACTATTTTCTAATGGTTAGAAAAAAACTATAACTAGGATTGAAAATTGCTTGACACAGTGCACAGACAAAATGGATTGCTCGAAAATGTTGGATTTAAAAAGTACATGAAGTATTTATTGCGTTAGAAACAAATGCTGCTGTCCCTTACGTTGGATTGCATTATTACAGGCAGAAATGTCATGGTATTTCTGTTAATACTTACTCTGATCACTTATTTCTAAACAACTAGCAATCACTCGTCCTTTGTGAGTTGTTGTGAACTAAATAGTTTAGTAATCCTCTGGTGCCAATATTGTCATCAGTATATTAGTATGAATTGTCTTGCTAAAAATAACAGGATGTGACTGCTAAATATTGCGGCTGGTTAAAATAGTGCCAATAAATCTTAACTGCTTTGAAGCGATCACAAGTTATCTTGTGTAGTTCTGATCATTTGAGGCAAGTGAACGCACTAAGATTTGATAATTTTGCCTTTAATTCTGGTTGGTAAGATTTCTGTAATTTAATGCTTTTCACCTCATTAACGAGGGAAGTGTTTTTTGTCTATGTTTTAACAAAACGAGAAATCTGTGACTTTGTGCACGTGAGCAGCTGTCTGAAGTGATCATTGGGAAATTTTATAGCTTTATTACATCCCAGATATCCTAAATGATCTTTGTTATAGTTTAATTCAACAGTTGGTATTCAGGTTAAGTATTGATTGTATGGCTCCAATTTTCATTTTAGACCACTTAATTAGAGCTTTGAAATAAAAATCTGTGATTCTTAAATTGATGTTTTTGAGAAGAGGGATTTTTGTTTTAACTTGAATTCACTTGAAGGCAGTTATTTGTGATATAATGTTATGTCTTGGACTTTAATCGTGAAATAATTGCATGCCAAGTGTCGATGTAACTTAAAAGGGTGGAAAACTATTGCCATTTAAATTACTACCTGCATTCTTGGCTAAATGAGTGCATAGATTTTGACAGAGCACAATAACATCTATGGAATGCCTCCCAAGTCAAAAGAGCCAAACAATGCATGAATGCAGTAGACCCAAGCTATATATAGGTGTTCCTTTCAAGTAGGATGCTCTTCAGCTGTGCTGTTATTATTATGTGCACTTCACAGTTTTCTCTAAACGTATAAAGTAATTATCACGTAACTTCAGCCAGAGGTAAAATTTGCCAGACCTCCAGAAGCAATAGTCAAGAGATATTGCTAATAGGTACGTAGGATTTTTACTTTTAGATTTTCCATCACAAAATAAGTTTAACTTCAAAGATTGATGTCTGACCCATATGAAATAGCATGTTAAAATCAATTTTAGCATTCACTAAAGAAACCTAATTATATCTTCTGTTTTTACTGTGCCAGGCAGCATTTTTACTGTTGGTCATGTTGAGCAACTATTCCTTGAGGAGCTGAAGTATTGATACAAAATTATGTTGGTCATTTGCCTGTCTGTTTTGTTTAATAAAACATTGGATTTTATTTTTAAGTCAGCTATAAATAATGGCAATCAGACAGTGTAATTTGCCTTTCCTTGCCATCACTGTGACTGTAGTGACTGTAGTGTTTGTGTGTTGTATTTTGTACTAAAATGAAAGTCCAAACTATGCTGGCAAATCACTTGAAACTCCATGTGTGTAACTTTGTGTGTCTGTGTGCTTGAAGTCTGCCTTTTGTAACAACCAAATTACATATTTTAAGAACTTTTTGAAAATAATCACATGTGAATCCAAGATTGATCCAAACCGTATTTATCAAGAAGGATTAATTAAAGCTGGTATTTCACTTTCCTTGAAAGTGCAGGTATATTTTTCTAATGTAGAAAAGCATGGCAATCATTGTGCTTAACATGGTCCCCAAAACAGCAATCAGATAAATAAATAGATAATTTGTTCTTTGGGATGATTTCAGGTTTAAATGTTAGCCACTGAAGAACTCTGCTGCATAACTTAACTTAATTTTCTGAGAATTCACCCGTCCCCCTAAGAGGGCACGTGGAAGGGCCTCAGTTTAAGACTTAATAAGAAAGCCTGCGGACAGCACAGTGGTGCTGTGGACGCGAGCTCGATCCTGGCCTCGGGTCACTGTCTGTGTGGACTTTGCACATTCTCCCCTTGTCTGCGTGTCCCACCCCAACAACCCAAAGATGTGAAGGTTAGGTGGATTGGCCGTGCTAAATTGCCCCTTAATTGGAAAAGTATATATGAATTGGTACTTTAAATTTCAAAAAATAAATAAATAAACAAGAAAGTGCGCATCTCTGACAGTGCAGCACACCCTCAGTATTACAATGAATTATTCATCTTGATTATGTATGAAGTCTCTGGAATGGGGCTTGAGCCTCTGACTCAGGCAAGAGTACTACCACTGAGCCAAGACTGACACCTGTTGTATGTACATAGAATTTTGCATAGAATTTACAATGCAGAAGGAGGCCATTTGGCCCATCGAGTCTGCACCGGCTCTTGGAAAGAGCACCCTACCCAAGGTCAACACCTCCGCCCTATCCCCATAACCCAGTAACCCCACCCAACACTAAGGGCAATTTATGTGCAGTGTCAAAAAGGTGCCTGCAGACTAATGACTGCAGCGTGTCATTAATAAGTAATGTTTAACCTCTGAATATTAGAAATGATAATGGGACAACAATGGAAAAAAACTTTGTACTACCATTTATAAATCACACCGCCTGTTAATTAAAGCCCTGTTGCCACCACCATTACCCCCCCCCCCCCCCCCCCCCCCTTACCGTTTCAGATACTGTGGTTATTCATGTGATCATATCACAATGGAATGCCACATGATTGTAATCAAACTTTTATCTTGCGACCATTCATGGGTCTTGTTTCTGAACAGTTAAATGCTTTTATTGCTTGGCCTCATGCTGTAGTTATTCCATGTATTTAACATGGCTTAAAGTTTATTTCCATTACACTCTCCCTCTGAACTCATGTTAGTTGTAGCTAAGAAGTATATTCCCTTGTAATGCTCCTCTATTGACCTTGACTCCAGATAACTGGGCAGGCATTATATAGCTATGTTTGAATCCTCCCAAAATGTGATGTTAAAGCCAACAGAATCCTGGCGAGAGACACTTCTGGACAGCAGAGTTATGGATCTCTTTTTTACAGTAAGTAGTATTCCAAATTTATATTCAGTAATTGAGTGGCAGACCAGGAGAAGCTGTATCATTGTAACTTCTGCATTATGTTTCAGCTATTGAACGTGTGTTATGTTAGAGGAGGTCTTCCTGTCCCTTGAGTGTTCTTTGTAAATTATTGTTTAAATATTTTGTTAGAAATTATAGTACAGTAAGGAATGTTTTTGTGTATCTATTTATTCTAGAAGCTTAAATTTATGGTACTGGATGACATACAGTAAGATAATTGTGCCTGTGAATGATTCGATTGGTGTTAATTTTGTACCACAAGTTATTTAGTATGAAAACAGATCAGCGTAGATCCTATAACTTTTACTGTAATTAGTCTACATTTATATGGTGTAATAATGTCAAATATTAGAAGCTGTAAAATTCTTTCGCACCTTGAAGTGCTGCACAATTAATCCCAAATTTTACAAAGCTGCCAAAAATCAACTGAGAAACAGACATTTAGTTGAAATAGCACCTCTGTTTTTTTTAAGGTTATATATTTTTTCCACTCCAAATGCTTCACTATTTACTTTAGTATGTGCTGCCCATCATAGAATCCCTGCGGGCAGAAGGAGACCATTTGGCCAATCGGCTTTGCACCATTTACTGCAAAATATAAGTGCCAAGAGTGTTTCAGGGGTGAAATAAATCAGAGATGACCCGAATGTCCAGAAATTGAGTTTCCATGTTGTATTTTTTCAAAAATATACATCTTGAGAACTACTATTGTAACTATGAGTCATCCACTTTACATCCCACCATTAATATCACTTTCAGGCTATTAGATTTAAATCTGAATTCAAAATTGCTTCATGTCTTCAGGTACGGGGTTAGTTAGAAAAGGTAGTATTTTGGAAGCCATCCATTCATGCTATAATATATGATAAGTAACTCTAGTTAAAGTCATTAATGGCACAGAAGGAGTCCATTCAGCCCAGGCCTGTGTAAGCTCACTGAAGAGCAAGTCAGTCTATTTCTCCTCTCTCTGCCCAAGGCTTTTAAGTTCATTTCCTTCAAATGCCCATTTAAATTTCTTTTGAAATCATTGATTGTCTCCGCTTCACCGCCCTTGGTCATTGCTAGTAGCTGCATAAAAATGTTCTTCCTCACGTTTGCCTTGCATCTCTTGCTTAAAACATTAAATTTGTGTCCCCTAGTCCTTGTGCCATCAACTGATGTGAACAGTTTTTCCTCCAACTGTCATAATCTTGTACACTTCAATCAAATTTCTCCCTAGCTTCGCAAAGCTAATCTTGTAGCTAAAATCTCCATCCCTGGATTTACACCAGTAAATCTCCTCTGCACCCTCCCAAAGACCCTTGCATTTTCCTAAAGTCTGATTATCAGAACAGGGTGCAATATTCCAGTTGGGGCCTAACCAGAGTTTTATAGAAGTTCAGCATTAGTTCTCCTCTTTTGTACTCAATACATCTATTTGAGGCCCAAGGACCCCATCAACATCCTGGGGTTACCATTGACCAGAAACTGAACTGGACTAGCCATAGAAATACTGTGGCAACACGAGTAGGCCAAGATGTCGGTCTCTTTCACCCCCTGAATTCCCGGGTCATCTGACACCCCAAAGATCGCCACCTCTGGACTCGGCACCACCCGTGTTCCTAGCACCTTGGACCATTACCCTGGCAAACCCCTGCCAGAACCCTTCAAGCTTCGGGCATGCCCAAAACATATGGACATGATTTGCTGGGCTACCCGCACACCTCTCACATCTGTCTTCAACTCCAAAAACCTTGCTCATCCTCGCCGTCGTCATGTGTACCCGGTGCACCACCTTAAACTGTATTAAACTGAGCCTGGCACATGACTAGGAGGAATTGACCCTACTTGGGGCTTCCGCCCACAATCCCGGCTCTAACTCCCCTCCTAACTCCTCCTCCCACTTGCCTTTAAGATCCTCCACCGGGGTTTCCTCCGCCTCCAACAGCTCCTGGTAGATATCCGTCACCTTCCCCTCCCCCACCCAGGTACCGGACACTACCCTATCCTGTATCCCCCGTGGTGGCAGCAGCTGGAAGGCCACCATCTGCGTCCTCCAAAAGGTTCGCACTTGTAGATACCTAAAACCGTTCCCTGGTGGCAATTTAAATTTGTCCACCAGCGCCTGCAGGCTGGGAAAGCTTCCGTCTATAAACAGGTCACCCATCCTTCTAATATCCGCCTTCTGCCAGCTCTGGGACCCGCCGTCCATCCTACCCGGCAGGAACCGGTGGTTATTACATATCGGGGTCCAGACCGACGCGCCTTCCACCCTCTTGCGTCTCCTCCACTGCCCCCAGATCTTCAATGTCGCCACCACCACCGGACCTGCGGAGTAGCGGGCCGACGGGAACGGCAGAGGTGCTGTTACCAGCGCTCCCAAACTGGTGCCTTTGCATGACGCTGCCTCCAACCGCTCCCATTACGACCCCTCCCCCAATACCCACTTCCTGATCATGGCAATGTTGGCCGCCCAGTAGTAGTTGCAAATGTTCGGCAGCGCCAGCTTCCCCCCCCCCCCAAAACTGTGTTCCAGCAGCGCTCTCTTTACCCGCGGAGTCTTGTTCGCCCACACAAATCCCAAGATGATCTTATTAACCCGCTTAAAAAAGGCCTTTGGGATGAAGATAGGAAGGCACTGGAATACAAATAAGAACCTGGGGATACCGTCATTTTCACGGTCTGTACCCTCCCCGAAGTGACTGCGGGAGCATGTCCCATCTTTTAAAGTCCTCTTCCATTTGTTCCACCAGCCGGGTCAGATTAAGCTTATGCAACAAATCCCGCTTCCGGGCCACCTATATACCCAGGTAATGAAAGTTCTTCTCTACCCTCCTCAGCGGCAGCTCCCTCAGTCTCTTCTCCTGTCCTTTAGCCTGGATCACAAACAGCTCACACTTCCCCACGTTCAATTTATACCCCAAGAAACTGCCAAATTCCCTTAAGATCCGCATGACCTCCCCCATCCCCTCCAGTGGGTCCGAGATATACAGGAGGAGATTATCCGCGTAGAGCGAGACCCAACACCCCCCCCCCCCCCCCCCCCCCCCCCCCCCCCCCCCAACCCGGACCAGCCCCAGCCAGTTCCTTGAAGCTCTCAACGCTATGGCCAGCGGCTCAATAGCTAGAGCAAATAATAACATGGAATGGGGACATCCTTGCCTCGTCCCTCGGTACAATTTAAAATACTCCGACCTAAGCCGGTTCGTGCGTAAGCTTGCCACAGGCGTCTGGTACAGCAATCGCACCCACCGGATAAAGCCCTCACCAAACCCATACCTATCCATCGCATCCAACCGGTACAGAGGCTAGAAATCCTGCAGTGAATAACTCTATTCCTGACTCCCCAAAACCTGTCCACAATCTACAAGGCATATGTCAGGAGTGTAATGGAATACTCTCCATTTGCCTGGATGAGTGCCGCTCCAACAACACTCCAGAAGCTTGACAATATCCAGGACAAAGCAACCTGCCTGGCACCCCATTCACAAAGGCTCCCTCACGGATGTTATTCTATTCTCGTATTCTTTCGCACTTTCTTCTTTCCTCTCAACCTGTTGCATTTGATCTTGGTCTTGCTTGAAGAATTAACCTGACATGCATTGTAGATCCCCCTTTCTTTCATCATATTCTGTCTCCCTAGTTGGCCAAGGAACTTTGGCCCTCCACCATATACACCATTGGTTCCATAACAGTTTTTCCTCTTGGTCTCTAGTTCCATTTTACTCAGACTAGATCCCTTCTCATCCCACTGAAATTAGCTCTTCTAATTTTAACCTTACTATACAATGAACCTTGCTATACAATGAACACTTGCCCAAGTGTTCACTTGCACATCTTTTGTGATTTTCCTGTAGATTTGCTGCTCTATCTTGCTCTGGTAATGAGGAGGAATATAGAAGTAACAAGGGCATACCCTCATGCTTCTCAACTCTTAACCAAATGGATTCTGTCCTTGACCCTTCCAGAGCGCGCACTCTTTCCAACACTGTACTTACCTTCGTAATCAGTCCTGCCACCCCATGTCTCTTTTTTTGCTTCCCTGTCTTTTCCGAGCATTCTTTTTGTTATCATCCCAGTTGATATAACTGAATGGGAAGATTCCAGAATGGAACCCTGGCTCAAAAGACCATAACTTTTATTTAATTTTTAATAAAACATGGGGGAATAGAGTCACATAACCGTTAATTAGTTTTAACAATGAAAAAATCATTTATTAAATGTAAAAATTTGCATTATGATACAATGTGACTACTCCCCTTTATCTTAAATTTAGTTCAAAAAGGTTAGGTGGGTTATGTGGATAGGGTGGAGGTGTGGGCTTAAGTAGGGTGCTCTTTGTTAAGGAACAGATTAAGAAACATTCCAATTAGATGTCTCATTGATCCAATAATTGGCACTGATATGTAAAGAGGCTACAGGTGGCCTTTGGGGCATGTGATGTGATGATGATAGAGTTTGGTGCTGAGTGCTCAAAGAAAAATAAAGGTGTTTGGGAAAAGGAGCAGATCTCTTGTCTCTTTACTAAACAACAGCCAGCGGCTAACACTCTTTGCAAGGGCTGGTGCAGACTCGATGAGCTGAATGGCCTGCACTGTAAATTCTATGATTCTATCCCCCGGCTAATTTAGATTAAATCCTACCCAACCAGACTAGTGAACCTCCTCGTGAGGACCCTGACCCAGTCCTGCTGAGGGTCAGGTGCAATGCATCCCTTTTGAATCCCTGCATCAGAACTGGACCCAATGTCCCATAAATCTGAAGCGCCTCCCTCTTGCACCATGCCAGCATGCAACAGTGGGAGTAATGCAGAATTATTTCAAAGTCCTACTTTTTAACTCCCTCCTTAGCTCCTGAAAATCTGCCCATAGGACTCAATACCTGCCCGCCTTTCCATCTGTACTGATATGTTCCACAACTTATAGTTCATATCCTTTACCTGACACCAGGGAGAAATTGTGCCATGTGGGACTCATGATGCTGGTTCCAGGAATCCCTGTCTGTCCATTTGATTATGGAATCTCCCATAATGTTTGATTTTCTACTCTTTTGTTCTTCCTTCCTATGCAGTTCCATGCCCATTAATGCCAGGGTCTGAATTGCTCCTTCAAGTGTCTCCACTCCCAGCAGTCTGAGTACATGCTCCCATGGATCTCTGATAACCATTGATTCCCTTGCCTAACAAGAATCTATCTACCTCTGATTAAAAATATTAATGAACCCACTTTAAGTTGGCATACACCCCAAAGAGTCTTGCATTGCCGGGTTCTTCCTTGTGATTTCCGCGTCCCCGTCCCTCCCCGTCCCCCACTCCCGAGAGGTCAGCGAGCCAGTCTGCAGCTTTGGGTGGTGCTGCCGAATGACAGCCGAGCAGGATTCTCCGGCGTGCGATTAGGGAAGCAAAAGCAAGGGCGTTAGCCCCCTCCAGTAGCACGGTAGCACAAGTGGATAGCACTGTGGCTTCACAGCGCCAGGGTCCCAGGTTTGATTCCCCGCTGGGTCACTGTCTGTGCGGAGTCTGCACGGTCTCCCCGTGGGTTTCCTCCGGGTGCTCCAGTTTCCCCTCATACTCTAAAGACGTGCAGGTTAGGTGGATTGGCCATGATAAATTGCCCTCAGTGACCAAAAAGGTGAAGAGGGGTTATTAGGTTACGGGGATAGGGTGGAAGTGAGGGCTTAAGTGGGTCGGTGCAGAGTTGATGGGCCGAATGGCCTCCTTCTGCACTGTATATTCTATGTTCCCCATGGTAGCTCAGCTGGAAACACTTCTGATGCATGTCCCTCAAAACATGTGAAAATTGTCCTTGCATTCCCACATGGTGTAGGAATGGGAAGCAGCAAGTCTCGGATACCCATCCACGATCAATTAAAAAAAATTGTGATTACCCTTTTTACAATCTAGTATCTTGTTTAAACTGTTGATGTCAATTGATGCCTCTAGTATTCACTTACTGATGCACTAATCCTGATTGAACTTTTTAATTTCCAAGCTCCTACTTTGAATGAATGCCCAAGTTTAGAGAGAAAATATTCACCAGCCAATCACTTATCTGTTTTCCGGAGACGTCACACCTTTGGTTTAAAAAAAATAAAGTTGGTTGACTCTGAGCCACCCGAGCTCTCCTCTCGTCAGCCTTGCTGTCTTCTCGCTATCGGGTCTGATTTTATCCTTGTGCTAGTCTCACTGTTTTCTTACATTTGGGACAACTCTTTTACCATTGTGGTAATCTTGCTGTGCTCTTGCTCTCAGGCCATCCTCGCGCATGTGATCTTGATTTTTGGAATGCTGCTTGTTTATCCTCTCACTGGTCTTGCTGTGTTATTTAAAACAAATATGTTTATTGAAAATGTTTCATTATAAACAAAATAACATAAAACAATTCAAGTTACAATGATAAAGAACATGATAAGCAATCAAAGGCACAAATTAACTAAACCCCTTAACAATTGACGGTGACTAGCTCTTTAAATAAGGAAATGAACGGCTGCCATCTTAGGTAGAACCCTTCTGTCGACCCTCTAATGGTGTCCTTGGCCGTCTCCAGATGTAAGAAAGACATGAGGTCACCCAACCAAGCCGAGGCACTGGGCGGAGTAGGATACTTCCACCCAAGCTAAACGCGCCTCTGGACTATGAACAAGGCAACGGCGCGGGTGTCCACTTTCACCCCTATCTGCAATATTGGTGAGTCTGATACCCTGAAAATGGCCACCAGTGGACATTGCTCCAGATCGACATTAAGTACCTCTGACATGGTGTTGAAGAAAGAGATCTGCAAGCTTATTAACTTGGGACAAGACCAGCACATAAAAGTGTGGCTAGTCGGCCCTGAAAACAACGCTCACACCTGTCTTCCACCCCAGAGCAAAGTCCACTTGTCCTCACCTTGCTCAGATGAGCCCTGTGCTCTACCTTGAACTGATTAGACTAAGCCAAGCACAAGAAGTCGCGGAGTTGACCCTGTGAAGAGTCTTGCTACATACCTCACCTTCCAGAATAGGACCCAGTTCACCTTTCCATTTCACTTTTACCTCTTTCAATGGAGCCAATGCCGCTGATAGGATCTGGCCGTATATGCACAAAACCTTCCCCTCCCATGTTGAGTCTACACCCGCTGGTAAAAAGAGGTGATTATTGCAGATAGGGGCCAGCAAAGACATGGAACGAAGTTTAAAATGCTCGCTGAACCGGTTCCAGTTTCTCAGAGTGGACACCACTACCAGATTCAAGCAAAATCTTGCTGGAGAGAACGGCAGTGATATGGTTACTAATGAATGCACTAAGGCTAGAACTCTGACAGGAACTCGCCCCCATTTACCCCTTTTGCAACCCTGATCATGAATCCACCACTGTATCTTCTCGATATTGGCTACTCAATAGTAAAATAATAAATTGAGTAAAGCCAAACTTCCTGATTGCCTATCTCTCTGGATGCTACCATCTCTGGCCTAGTTAAATATTTATTAGGTGGGGATGGGAGTGCCGCCGTGGCTAGGGCCTGGAGGAAGGTCCCTCTGCAAGAGCTCTCTCCATAAGCATCCACTCGACTTGTGGCTCCTTTCTCCACTCCTTTACCCTCTCTGCGGTTGCCGCCCAGTGGTGATATTGCAGATTTGGAATGGCTCGTCACCATGGATCTGGTTCTCTGCAGTGCTCTCTTTGGAATCCTTGCATTCTTCCCGACCGCACAAACACCAAAATCAGTTTGTCTAGTGAATTGAAAACAGCCTTGGGGATGTAGATTGGGACGGCTCTAAACAGGAAACAGGAACCTGGGCAGTACGTTCATCTTGATCGTCAGCACTCTCCCTGCCAGGGAGAGTGGGCATGTGTTCCATCTCTGCAGGTCCTTTTTTACTTCCTCCGTCAGGCTAGTCAGGTTCCATTTGTGGATTCCTATCCAGTCATGAGTGATTTGGATCCCCAGGTAGCGGAATATGTGTCGGGCATGTTTAAAAGGCAACCCCTCCAGCTCTGCCCCTCCTTGTGGGTTCACTGAGAAGATCTCGCTTTGCTCCGGTTATGTTTGTAGCCCGAGAATGTTCCAAACTCTTCCAAGAGAGCCATGATTCCTTCCATGCTGCTTTGTGCGTTCGAGATGTAGAGGAAAAGGTCATTTGCATAGAGCGTGACTCTGCTCTCTGTCTCCTCTTCGGAACCCTATCTGGTTCCTTGCTGCCCTGAGCGCGATCGCTAGTGGTTCGATCGCCAGGGCGAACAACAGCAGGGATAACGGGTATCCATGCCTTGTGCCTCTGTGCAGCTGGAAGTACTTAGAGCTGGTGGTATTTGTCCGAATGCATGCTGTGGGGGCATTGTACAGGAGTTTCACCCAGGCAGTGAACCCTGTTTCTAGCCCGAACCGCTCCAGTACCTCTATGAGGTACTTCCATTCAACTCTGTCGAAGACCTTTTCAGCGTCCAGAGAGACGATGACCTCTGGTGTTTTCTCTCTGGATGGGGTCATGATCACGTTCAGCAGGCACCTGAAGTTCGATGTCAACTGTCTACCCTTGCCAAAGCCCGTCTGTCTTCTGCTACCACCTCTGGTACGCAGTCTTCCAGCCTTTTGGCGAGGATCTTGGCCAGTAGTTTTGCATCTTCGTTTAGAAGCGAGAAGTGTCTGTAGGACCCACATTCTGTGGGTCTTTGTCTTTCTTGGGTATCAGCGAGATTGAGGCTTGTGTATGCGGCAGGGTGCCCCTCGCCAGTTAGTGTAGGCGGCAGTGTGTCCCTCGCCAGTGAATCCGTGAACATCTCCCGCAGGTTCGGAGCTTGCCTGTATGGAGCTGATATTCTCCATGATTTCTCCCAGTTCTAGCGGTGCTTTCAGGCCCTGTCTCCTATCCTCCCCCATGACTGGCATGTCCAGTCCATCGAGGAACTGCTTCATCTTCCAGTTCCCTGTTGTGGGCTTGGAGGTGTACAGCCTCCAGTAGAAGGTCTTGAATATATCTTTTAACTTATCCGGCTCTGCTACTGAGTTGCTTTTCCTATTCCTAATCTGGGCTATTTACCTTGTGGCTGTCTGCTTTCTCAACTGTAGAGCCAGAAGTCGGCTGGCCTGTCTCCGTGTTCATACAGGGTCCCCCGTGCCTGGCAGAGTTGGTGCACTGCTTTCCTTGTGGAGAGCAAGTCAAAGTTCATCTGTAGCTTTTTCCTCTCCGCCAGGAGCTCTGCGGTCGGGGCCTCGAAGTATTGCCGGTTTACCTCCAGTATGGAGTCGACTAGCTGTTGCCAGCCACCCTCTCATCCCTGTCTCTTCGTGCTTTGTAAGCTATCATTTCTCCCTTGATCACAGACTTCAGTGCCTCCCAGAACGTGGAGAGTGAGACATCCCCAATCTTGTTATTACTCATCTATGTACTCATCTATGGCCTGTGATATTTTCTCGCAAAAGGCCTTGTCGTCCAGGAGGGCCAAATCCACTCTCCAAAGGAGGGGCATTGGGCATGGCCCTTTTCCAAACTCACATCTGTATAGTGTGGAGCCTGGTCGGAGATTACAATCGTGGAATATTCCGCTCTTTCTAGCCCTGGAAGCACCGATTTCCCCACTACAAAGAAGTCGATCAGAGAATAAACGTTATGTACTTGGGAGAAGAAGGAGAACTCTAGTCTATGTCGGGGATTTCCGCCATGGTCTTCTTGATAAACTCTGTGCCGTCCCAGTTGGGAATGTACACATTTACCAGGACTACCGGTGCCCCATCCAGGACACTGCTGACCATGATGTAGCGTCCCTCTGGTCCGTAAACGTCCGTGTCATTATGAATGGCGTCCTCTTATTTAACAGTATGGCTATCCCACCTGGTCCTCGTCCCATAACAGGAATGGTAGGTCTGTCCCACCCAGCCCTTCCTGACCTGCAATCGGTCCTTCTTCCTCAGCTGCGTCTATTGGAAGAAGGCTATGTTGGCTTTCATACTTTTCAGGCGGGCGAAGACTCTGGATATTTTCACTGGGCCATTAGGTCCCCTAACATTCCAGATGACTATCCTCATCCCCCCGCTCCCCGAGGTTTCCCTTTGTCCAGGGGCACCCAACATGGTCGCCAATTGTGAGTATGCCATATGGGTGAGCCCCTACACTCCGGGGTTTCCCTTTTGTTCAGGGACCCTCCATAGTGGTTGCTTGCAGCACCATTTTGTTCTAAGTCACCACGTGTGGCCCGTTGTAGCCAGCCTAATGCCTCAACCTTTCTTTATCTGTATTTCCCTTGCGGTGTTTTCTCTTTTCTCTTCTCTCCTCTCTCTCTCTCTCTCTCTCTCTCTCTCTCTCCCCCCCCCCCCCCCCCCCCCCCCCCCCCCACATGTAGCTGCCTATCCCCCTTTCAACTTCCTCTGTTTCTTCCCTTAGCTGTTCCCCAATTCCCGATGTCAAAGTGGCAAAGATTAGTGGGAGACTAGAGGACTGGGAGATCTTTAGGGGGCAACAGAAAGCTACTAAAAAAGCTATAAAGAAGAGTAAGATAGGTTATGAGAGTAAACTTGCTCAGAATATAAAAACAAATAGTAAAAGTTTCTACAAATATATAAAACAAAAAAGAGTGGCTAAGGTAAATATTAGTCCTTTAGAGGATGAGAAGGGAGATTTAATAATGGGAGGTGAGGAAATGGCTGAGGAACTGAACAGGTTTTTTGGGTCGGTCTTCACAGTGGAAGACACAAATAACATGCCAGTGACTGATGTAAATGAGGCTATGACAGGTGAGGACCTTGAGATGATTGTTATCACTAAGGAGGTAGTGATGGGCAAGCTATTGGGGCTAAAGGTAGACAAGTCTCCTGGCCCTGATGGAATGCATCCCAGAGTGCTAAAAGAGATGGCTAGGGAAATTGCAAATGCACTAGTGATAATTTACCAAAATTCACTGGACTCTGGGGTGGTCCCGGCGGATTGGAAATGAGCAAACGTGACACCACTGTTTAAAAAAGGAGGTAGACAGAAAGCGGGTAATTATAGGCCAGTGAGCTTAACTTCGGTACATAGAACATAGAACGATACAGCGCAGTACAGGCCCTTCGGCCCACGATGTCGCACCGAAACAAAAGCCATCTAACCTACACTATGCCATTATCATCCATATGTTTATCCAATAAACTTTTAAATGCCCTCAATGTTGGCGTGTTCACTACTGTAGCAGGTAGGGCATTCCACGGCCTCACTACTCTTTGCGTAAAGAACCTACCTCTGACCTCTGTCCTATATCTATTACCCCTCAGTTTAAAGCTATGTCCCCTCGTGCTAGCCATTTCCATCCGCGGGAGAAGGCTCTCACTGTCTACCCTATCTAACCCCCTGATCATTTTGTATGCTTCTATTAAGTCTCCTCTTAACCTTCTTCTCTCCAACGAAAACAACCTCAAGTCCATCAGCCTTTCCTCATAAGATTTTCCCTCCATACCAGGCAACATCCTGGTAAATCTCCTCTGCACCCGCTCCAAAGCCTCCATGTCCTTCCTATAATGCGGTGACCAGAACTGTACGCAATACTCCAAATGCGGCCGTACCAGAGTTCTGTACAGCTGCAACATGACCTCCTGACTCCGGAACTCAATCCCTCTACCAATAAAGGCCAGCACTCCATAGGCCTTCTTCACAACCCTATCAACCTGGGTGGCAACTTTCAGGGATCTATGTACGTGGACACCTAGATCCCTCTGCTCATCCACACTTCCAAGAACTTTACCATTAGCCAAATATTCCGCATTCCTGTTATTCCTTCCAAAGTGAATCACCTCACACTTCTCTACATTAAACTCCATTTGCCACCTCTCAGCCCAGCTCTGCAGCTTATCTAAATCCCTCTGTAACCTGCTACATCCTTCCACACTATCGACAACACCACCGACTTTAGTATCGTCTGCAAATTTACTCACCCACCCTTCTGCGCCTTCCTCTAGGTCATTGATAAAAATGACAAACAGCAACGGCCCCAGAACAGATCCTTGTGGTACTCCACTATTAACTGAACTCCATTCTGAACATTTCCCATCAACCACCACCCTCTGTCTTCTTTCAGCTAGCCAATTTCTGATCCACATCTCTAAATCACCCTCAATCCCCAGCCACCGTATTTCCTGCAATAGCCTCCCGTGGGGAACCTCATCAAACGCTTTGCTGAAATCCATATCCACCACATCAACTGCTCTACCCTCGACTACCTGTTCAGTCACCTTCTCAAAGAATTCGATAAGGTTTGTGAGGCATGACCTACCCTTCACAAAGCCATGCTGACTATCCCTGATCATATTATTCCTATCTAGATGATTATAAATCTTGTCTCTTATAATCCCCTCCAAGACTTTACCCACTACAGACGTGAGGCTCACCGGTCTATAGTTGCCGGGGTTGTCTCTGCTCCCCTTTTTGAACAAAGGGACCACATTTGCTATCCTCCAGTCCTCTGGCACTATTCCTGTCGCCAATGATGACATAAAAATCAAAGCCAAAGGTCCAGCAATCTCTTCCCTGGCCTCCCAGAGAATCCTAGGATAAATCCCATCAGGACCCAGGGACTTATCTATTTTCAGCCTGTCCAGAATTGCCAACACCTCTTCCCTACGTACCTCAATGCCATTTATTCTATTAGCCTGGGTCTCAGCATTCTCCTCCACAACATTATCTTTTTCCTGAGTGAATACGGACGAAAAATATTCATTTAGTATCTCGCCTATCTCTTCAGACTCCACACACAACTTCCCATCCCTGTCCTTGACTGGTCCTACTCTTTCCCTAGTCATTCGCTTATTCCTGACATACCTATAGAAAGCTTTTGGGTTTTCCTTGATCCTACCTCCCAAATACTTCTCATGTCCCCTCCTTGCTCGTCTTAGCCCTCTCTTTAGATCCTTCCTCGCTACCTTGTAACTATCCATCGGCCCAACTGAAACTTCACACCTCATCTTCACATAGGCCTCCTTCTTCCTCTTAACAAGAGATTTCACTTCTTTGGTAAACCACGGTTCCCTCGCTCGACGCCTTCCTCCCTGCCTGACCGGTACATACTTATCAAGAACACGCAGTAGCTGATCCTTGAACAAGCTCCACTTATCTAGTGTGCCCAACACTTGCAGCCTACTTCTCCACCTTATCCCCCCCAAGTCACGTCTAATGGCATCATAATTGCCCTTCCCCCAGCTATAACTCTTGCCCTGCGGTGTATACTTATCCCTTTCCATCATTAACGTAACCATCACCGAATTGTGGTCACTGTCCCCAAAGTGCTCTCCTACCTCCAAATCCAACACCTGGCCTGGTTCATTACCCAAAACCAAATCCAACGTGGCCTCGCCTCTTGTTGGCCTGTCAACATATTGTGTCAGGAAACCCTCCTGCACACACTGTACAAAAAACGACCCATCTAATGTACTCGAACTATATCTTTTCCAGTCAATATTTGGAAAGTTAAAGTCTCCCATAATAACTACCCTGTTACTTTCGCTCTTATCCAGGATCATCCTCGCCATCCTTTCCTCTACATCCCTAGAACTATTTGGAGGCCTATAGAAGACTCCCAACAGGGTGACCTCTCCTTTCATGTTTCTAACCTCAGCCCATACTACCTCGGAAGATGAGTCCCCATCTAGCATCCTCTCCGCCACCGTAATACTGCTCTTGACTAGCAGCGCCACACCTCCCCCTCTTTTGCCTCCTTCTCTGAAGTAGGGAAGATGCGGGAATCTATCATCAAGGAAGAAATAGCAAGGCATCTGGTTGGAAATTGTCCCATTGGGCAGACGCAGCGTGGGTTCATAAAGGGCAGGTCATTCCGAACTAATTTAGTGGAATTTTTTGAGGACATTACCAGTGCGGTAGATAATGGATGTGGTATATCTGAATTTCAAGAAAGCTTTTGACAAGGTGACACACCAAAGATTGCTACATAAGATAAAGATGCATGGCATTAAGGGTAAAGTAGTAGCATAGATAGAGGATTGGTTAATTAATAGAAAGCAAAGAGTGGGGATTAATGGGTGTTTCTCTGGTTGGCAATCAGTAGCTAGTGGTGTCCCTCAGGGATCAGTGTTGGGCCCACAGTTGTTCACAATTTATATAGATGATTTGGAATAGGGGACCAAGTTCAATGTGTCCAAGTTTGCAGACGACACAGATGAGTGGTAAAGCAAAACGTGCAGAGGATACCGGAAGCCTGCAGAGGGATATGGATTGGTTAAGTGAATGGGCTAGGGTCTAGCAGATGGAATACAATGTTGACAAATGTGAGGTTATCCATTTTGGTAGGAATAATACCAAAAGGGATTATTATTTAAATGATAAAATATTAAAACATGCCGCTGTGCAGAGAGACCTGGGTGTGCTAGTACATGAGTCGCAAAAAGTTGGTTTACAGGTGCAATAGGTGATTAAGAAGGCAAATGGAGTTTTGTCCTTCATTGCTGGAGGGATGGAGTTTAAGACTAGGGAGGTTCTGCTGCAATTGTATAAGGTGTTAGTGAGGCCACACCTGGAGTATTGTGTTCAGTTTTGGCCTCCTTATCGGAGAAAGGACGTACTGGCGCTGGAGGGTGTGCAGAGGAGATTCACTTGGTTAATCCCAGAGCTGAAAGGGTTGGATTCCAAGGACAGATTGAGTAGACTGGGACGGTACTCGTAAGAAGGATGCGGGGGGGATCTTTTAGAAACATATAAAATTATGAATGGAATAGATAGGATAGATGCGGGCAGGTTGTTTCCACTGGTGGGTGAAAGCAGAACTAGAGGGCATCGCCTCAAAATAAGGGGAAGTAAATTTAGGACTGAGCATAGGAGGAACTTCTTCACCCAAAGGGTTGTGAATCTATGGAATTCCTTGCGCAGTGAAGCAGTTGAGGCTCCTTCATTAAATGTTTTTAAGATAAAGATAGATAGTTTTTTGAAGAATAAAGGGATTAAGGGTTATGGTGTTCGGGCCGGAAAGTGGAGCTGAGTCCACAAAAGATCAGCCATGATCTCATTGAATGGCGGAGCAGGCTCGAGTGGCTAGATGGCCTACTCCTGCTCCTAGTTCTTATGTTTTTGTACAGCGCTGCCTTTACCCTATTAAATTTGGCCCGGTGCTTGGCCAGGTCCGCTCCAATGCCCTGGTAAATCCGAATCCGATGGCCTTCCCAGTTATAGTTTTTGATTTGTCTTGCCCATTGAGCTTCTACAGCTTATGGTCTTAATGGAGTGCTTGAGGGAAATATGGATAGCAAAATGCCTAAAATATTTAGCTATTGGAACTCTTGGTTGAAGAACAGGGTCTTGCATTGATTCAATACGAGTGGTGATGAATTACAGTTAATCCAGGGAGTCCATGGTACTATAGAAACATTCACGTTTTCATGTATGGATAGTCTGGAGCTAAGAATGCTGATGGTAGAGGCTCCAGCTTTCTTTCAAACACATGGATGACCAGGGACCTCGCCCACTGGCATGTGTTGGAAGAATTTAACGGTCTGTTACTTAACCTGTTGGCTGTGTTATGATTGCACCTTCCTTGGCCATCAACTCATGGAGGGGGCCTCAAACCCAGAGCTTTCTGGCTCAGAGGCAGGGCTGCTACCTCATGCACCACACGTGACCTCCTGTTCAGTAAGTAGGAAACTCTAAATTCAAACTTCCAGTGGTTGGTTGGGCGTTTTGTTAAGTCATTGCATCACTGTGTTCACTGTAAGAACGAAAATATAGCACATTGTAAGTTGTGATTGACTGTGAACTGTGACATTCTTACATGGACTGTAACTACTCTAGTATTTTGTTGTAGCAATTCATAACTATTATTTTCAGTTCTCAAAACTAAGATTTCATTAAATACAAGCAAATTACTGTGGATACTGGAATCTGAAACAAAAGAGAAGAGAAACGAAAGTGAAAATGTTTCCCTGCTGTTTGACCTTTCACATCTTTTGTCCTCTCTGGGGACTGCCATTAACACTCTTTCCCCTTGGTTTCTGTGGCCATTAGCACCAGGTTTCCCTGGGTTTCTGTGGCTATGACTCATCTTTCATTCTCACTCCACAGTATAAATATTTCCCACTTTCTCTGTCTGTTAGCTTTGACAAAGTGTCATCGGATTCGAAACGTTAGCTCTTTTCTCTCCCTACAGATGCTGTCAGAGCTGCTGAGATTTTCCAGCATTTTCTCTGTCATTAACTAAACTCTTTGCTCCCTACTCTCTTCCCTTGCTCAATTTAGACTTTTGTTTGGGCAGTATTCTGATGTGGAGACATTGATTTTTTTTCAAAAGGCGTAGCTTGTTTTTAAAAAAAAAAATGCTGACTTGCAAAGTTCAGTCATGAAACACACACATCTGGTCTTTTTCCATGTAATTGCCAAGTTTAGTATGTTTCGTTTTACATCATTTCGACCTTTGTGAATTTGAACTTTGTATGTCACTATTGATATTCATATGTCGCAAGCAGCTCACATTTAAATGTATCATATGCCAGTGTTTTGCAGATTTTTGGTTCGAGTCCGACAATTTGCTATTAGTTGAATGCTAAATAATGGGTATCTGGTCAAAGAACAACTTTCCTTTTTTCTTATGACTTTGAAAAAAATTATTCAGTGAGCAATAACTTACCCGGCATTGCATTGATTTTTATCTGCTGTGATCTAGATGAGAAAACACAAGAAAGACTAATAAACCTCTTTTGCCCAAACTTTTATACATACTGAAAGTTGAGACTTTATTTTCTTCTAGGTACATCGTAAAATCAGAGAAGATTCTGACATGGCCCAGGACTCCTTGCAATGCCTGGCACAGCTGGCCTCCATCCATGGACGTATATTTCCTGATGAGAGAGCGCAGGTTGATTACCTGGCTCATTTTATTGAAGGATTGCTCAATATGATTAATGGGTATGTTTAGAAGTTAGAAAGCGGCAAGATGAATCACATTTTTGTATCTTTACAGAATAATTAAGGAGTAATTTGCTTCTGTGGTCTCAAAACAATAACTGCAAATATAAATCAAACTAACTGATTTTTCAATTGGTATTTTGTGTTTTTGATTGTTTTGTGTTCATGCTTTGCGGTAGTAACTTCTAGTCCATTTAATTTTCTAGAATAGAAATCGAGGATTCTGAAGCGGTGGGAATTTCCAGTGTTTTGAGCAACTTGATTTCAGAATTCCCACGCAGTATCTTAACTGCCATTCCAAGTGAATTATTTTCTTCTTTCATAAACTGCCTCACACATCTCACCTGCTCTTTTGGACGGAGTGCTGCCCTGGAAGAAGTAGTGAGTATTTTTTACTTTACTATAGCATGTTTTGCCTTTACCTTCTGACTTGAAAACAAACAGCCACAACTGACGCATTTCTAATGGTTTTCTGGTTTCAAAATTGCAAGTTTTCAGCAAAATTGTTTTCTATAGAACAGAAAAATTCATCGACTGGCCAATTCAAAATGATCTGAATATTGCCAATATGGTTTGGATATTAATCCAAGTGTGTTTTCCTATATAGTAAATGACACAACCAAAGAGCTTTGCTGCATTTATTTGTGTGGCAGGTGCTATTTTGTTCTGAAGAGGGAAAATTATTTCATAATAAAACATTCTTTGCTTTTAATAGTTTGACATCATGGCATACTAGTCAGGAGTTTGCAAAACAAAAATGTTGGAAGAAAATGGCCCCTCCAATGGCTTGACTGGTTACGGCAGTCAGTAGCTGAGCTATACAGATTGAAACCTGCTGTACAGAGTTGATGGGGTGGCATTTAAATTTTTTTTTTTTTTTTTCAAGTATCCAATTCATTTTCTCCAATTAAGTAGCAATTTAGTGTGGCCAATCCACCTACCCTGTACATCATTTGGGCTGTGGGGGTGAAACTCACGCAACCACGGGGAGAATGTGAAAACTCCAATCGGACAGTGACCCAGGGCCAGGATCGAATCTGGGTTGATGGGGTGGCATGAGAGTTGCAATTGAGGATATGCATTTCAGATTGCCAGTCAAAATCAACTATTGCTGGAAATAATTCATGAAGATATTGAGTGATGGCAAGATTAGACCTGGCTCTGAAATTCCCTGCAGTTAATAACCTGCGAGCACTCCGTCTGAACAACTTTTTCAACAAGGTACTGGAGAGTGCCCGAGTCCCAATAAATCGTATCCCAGCAAGAAATGAATACCTTCAGGCAAAGAGTAGTGAAGGAAATTGGATGGTGGGGGGATAGGAAGGAAAAATTAATGCTTTATCACTGATTTGGTATTTGAATGTAAAATGAATCCTGCTATGTAGAGATGGCTTTCAGTAAGTTTTTTTAACAAACATTTTATTAAGGCATTTATAGTTTTATAACTACAGAAGATACAAATTCAAATGTAAACATAATTCAGTGCGTAACGCCCCCCCCCAGCCAACAACTATACCCGCCAACATAGCTTATACACACAGTCCTCAAGTCCTTCCATCGCCTCTTGCTGATCCCACCTAAATTGAACTAAACTAACCTAACTCCCCATGCCCCCTTATTCCCTAACCCCCCCCCTTTATTGTATCTGCTAACAGTTTAGTTTTCCCCGAAGAAGTCGATAAACTGTTGCCGCCACCTCTCAGGGCAAACTTAATTTTCTCGAGCCTGGGAAACCGAGCCATGTCACTAAACCATACCCCCAATTTCGGGGGCTCCGAGTCCCTCTAATAAGATCCGTCTCCAGGTTACCAAGGAGGCAAAGGCCAAAACGTCAGCATCTCTTGCCCCCTGGACTCCCGGGTCATCTGACACTACAAAGATCGCCATCTCTGGACTCGGTGCCACCCTCGTTTTTAGCATCGTGGACATGACATTGGCAAACCCCTGCCAGAATCCCGTAAGCTTCGGACATGCGCAAAACATGTGGACATGATTTGCGGGCCTTCCTGCACACCTCACACACCTGTCCACTACCCCAAAAACCTGTTCATCCGGGCCACCGTCATGTGTGCCTGGTGAACCACCTTGAATTGTATCAGGCTGAGCCTGGCACATGATGAGGACGCGTTGACTCTACTGAGAGCATCCTCCCACAGACTTGCCACTAGTTCCTTACCTAGCTCATCTTCTCACTTAGGTTTTACCACCCCTACTGGGTTCCCTCCCACTCCATGAGCTCTTTATAAATTTCGAGACCTTCCGTTCTCCCACTCTCGTTTTTGAAACTACCTTGTCCTGTATCCCCTATGGTGGTAGAAGCGGAAAGATCGAAACCTGCTTTGCACAAAGTCCCTCACCTGCAGATAGCGAAACCCATTCTCACCCGGCAATTCAAACTCCTCCTCCAGATCCTCCAAACAAGGAAAGCTCCCATCGATAAACAGATCCCCCACCTCTCAATACCTGCTCTCTTCCACCTCTGAAACTCCCCATCTAACATCCCCTGGACAAACCGGTGATTGCCACAAATTGGAGCCCACACCGATGCTCCCTCCACCCCTATGCTTCCACCACTGTCCCCAAACTTTCAGAGCCGCCACCACCACCGGACTTGTGGAGTACCAGGCCGGTGAGAACGGCAGAGGTGCCATTACAGTGCTCCTAGACCTGTGCCCCTACCCACCTCTACCCTCCCCTACCACCCACTTCCTGATCATGGCTATGTTTGTCGCCCAGTAATAGTTACTAACGTTTGGCAGGGCCACACCCCCCCACCCCCACCCTCCCGACTCGCGGGGTTTTACCCACCATACAGACCCAGAAATCACCGCATTAACCCGCTTTAAAAAGGCCTTTGGTATAAAAACAGGGAGGCACTGGAAAACAAACACAAATCTCTGGAGATCCGTCATCTTTACAGTCTGTAACCTCCCCGCCAGTGACAACGAGAGCATGTCCCAGCTCTGAAAGTCCTTCTTCGCTTGCCCAACTAACAAGGCCAGATTTAATTTATGCAACTGCTCCCATCCCCATGCCACCTGAATTCCCAAGTATCCAGTCCTTTGACGCTCTCAGCACCATCGCCAATGGCTCTATGGTCAAGGAAAACAACAGCGGGAAGAGTGGACATCCCTGTCTTGTCCCCCAGTCTAATCTAAAGTAGTCCGAACTCACCCAGTCCGTGCACACACTCATCACTGGCGCCTGGTACAGCATCCGGACCCAGTCTACAAAGCCCTACCCAAACCGTCCCAGGACCTCCCACAAAAACTCCCACTCCAACCGGTCGAAGGCCTTCTCGCCCATTGTGACCAATACCTCCCCTCTGAGGGCATCATGATGACATTCAAGAGCCTCCTGACGATGGCCGTTAACTGCCTGCCTTTAACAAATCCCGTCTGGTTCTCCCCTATCACCCTCGGAACATAATCCTTTATTCTCAAGGCTAAAATTTTGGCCAGCAATTTGCAGTCAACATTTAGTAGGGAGATTGGTCTGCATGACCCGCATTGTACTGGGTCCTTCTCCTGCTTCAGGATCAATGAGATCGAAGCCTGTGACATTGTTGGGGGAAGAACACCCCGCTCCCTTGCCTCATTAAATGCCCTCACCAGCAGCGGGCCCGGCACCCCAGTAAACGTCTTATAAAATTCCACTGGGTAACCATCCGGTCCTGGGGCCTTGCCCGACTCCAATCCCTCTACTACTTCCACAATCCCGATCAGGGCACCCAGCCCCTCCACCAACCCTTCCTCCATCTTTGGAAAGTCCAAGCACTCCAAGAATTGCCTCATCTCCACCACCCCAGCCAGGGCCTCCGACTCGTGCAACCAATTGTTCACCCCCTCTGGGTCCAAGATTGTGTTCACGCCCCTCTATCCTTCGCTCTTCCTATCTCCCTGGCCGCCTCCCTTTTCCTGAGCTGGTGTGCTAGCATCCTACTGGCCTTCTCCCTATGCTCATATACTGTCCCCCTCGCCTTCCTCAACTGCCCCACCACCTTCCGTGTGGATATCAGCCCAAACTCCATCTGCAGCTTCTGCTGTTCCTTCAACAGTCCCACCTCCGGGGCTTCCGAGTATTTTCTATCCACCTGGAGTATCTCCCTAACCAGCCTATCCACCTCTGCCCGCTCCACCTTCTCCATATGAGCCCGTATCAAAATCAGCTCCCCTCTAACCACTGTCTTCAGCGCTTCCCCTACCGTTGCCGCCGAAACCTCCCCTGTGTTATTTATCTCCAAATAATTTTGGATGGCGTCTCTCACCCGCCCGCACACCACCTCATCTGCTAGCAGTCCTACATCCACTCTCCATTGCGGGCACTGGCCCCCCCCTCCTTACTCACCCGTAAATCAACCCAGTGTGGGGCATGATCCGACACAACAATTGCCGAATACTCTGCATCCAAAACCCCTGCCAGCAAAGTCCACTCAAAACGAAAAAATCAATCCGGGAGTACACTTTGTGTACATGAGAGAAAAAAGAAAATTCCTTCGCTCTTGGTCGTCCAAACCTCCACGGATCTACCCCCCCATCTGTTCCATAAACACCTTCAGCTCCTTTGCCGCAGCCGGCACCCTCCCTGTCCTCGAACTACTCGACCGATCCAATCTTGGATCTATAACCGTATTAAAGTCCCCCACCCCGTGATCAGCCTATGTGTGTCCAGGTCCAGGATCTTCCCCAGCACCCACCTCATAAACTCCACGTCGTCCCAGCTTGGTGCATAAATATTCACTGATACCACCAGCATCCCCTCCAGCTTCCCACTCAGCATAACATTTCTCCCCCCCCCCCCCCCCCCCATCCCGGGAATCTGCCACTATGCTCCCTACTTCGAATGACACCCGCTTATTGATCAATATTGCTACCCCCTAGTTTTAGATTCCCCTGAATGAAGTACCACCTGCCCAACCGACCCCTTCCTCAGCTAGTCTGATCCACTATCCTCAGGTGTATATCCAGTAGCATTGCCACGTCCACCTTCAAACTCTTCAAATGCACAAACATGCGAGCCCTCTTGACCGGCCCATTCAGCCCTCTCATGTTCCATGTGATCAGCCTGTTCGGGGGGCACCCCACCCCAACACCCCTCTGCCGATCAACCATCACCCTTCTTAGGCCAGCCTCCAGCCCACGTCCCGTGCCTCCTCAGGCCCGTCCTCGCGTGTCCACCATCATCGACCTCCAATTTGTCTGCACACGCCAGTCCCTTCCCTGTCAGCAGAACAACCCCCCCCCCGCCCCCCATAAGAATAACAATCCCAACCCCCCTCAACAAACTGATCACCTGCTCGTCCCCCACTATACCTCCGTGAGCTAGCCCGCCCAGCTAACCTGGTAGCCCCCGCCCATGGTGCCAAGCATACTATCCTCCCCACTGATCTCCCTACCCCCCCCCCCCCCCCCACCCCCCCTTGCTCGAACATACATATGCAAACATTACAATCCCCAACACAAAGAAGAAAATTTCACCCACCATCCACCATTAAGAACAAAGATAACCCGCATACAAAACTGAGTCACGGCCCAAATCTTAGTGCAAACAACACATACAAAACCCAAAAAGAACACAGCTACTCGCCCCCAAGTTCAATGTCCTCCATCACCTGCCAGTCCCCTTTATGCTGAACTTAACAAAGTTCATCGCCTAATCTGGCCATCCAAAATAAAGTTCTTGGCCCTCAAAAGTGACCCACAAACGAGCTGGGTACAGCATGCCAAACTTCACCTCCTTCTTAAAGAGGACCGATTTCACTTTATTGAAACTCGCCCTTCATTTGGCCAGATCCGCACCCAAGTCCTGGTAAATACGGAGCTCACTATCTTCCCATTTGCAGCTCCTCATCTGTGGGCCACCTCAAGAACTGTTCCTTGTCCAGGAACCAGTGCATTCGTACCACCATCACCCTCGGCAACTCGTTCTTCAACAGCATCCTTATCAGCACTCTGTGCGCCCTGTCCACCTCCAAGGTACGAGCAAACACACCTTTCCCCAGCAGCTTCTCGAACATACGCGCCACATATGCCCCTGCATCCAATCCTTCGCTGCCCTCCAGGAGGCCAACGATCCTCAGGTACTGCCTGTATGACCTGTTCTGGTGGTCCTTCATCAGCCTCATCTCTGCTGCCATCGCGGCTAGCTGGTCAAAATGCTCAGCAACCGCCTCTTCCACCTTCTTAATTGCCTGGCCCTGGGCTTCCAATCTCTGTTCCACACGGTCAATCCCCGCCGTAATCGTATCCAGGTATTCTTTTCTTTGCTGAGCAAAGCTCTCCTGGAGAAAGACCACCAGCTACTCCGTTGACCACTGGGCCGGCAATTTCGGTCCCTGACCCTCCGCCATATTTTTCTGTGCTGCAGACTCCACTCCCTTCTTCGACCAACGATCTCTCCTTTTCAGACCACTTCTGGTCCACTAATCCATACACTGATGGGGAATCCTACTCCTCGCCCTCGCCAATCTCCTGTTTTGTCGATCAAGTCCCCCATAAGTCGGGGAAAAAAGGTCCACCACGAGGGGGAGCTGCCAAATAAGAGATCACTCACTCCATGGCGGCCACCGGAAGAGAGGCTTTCAGTAAGTTTTAAGGAGGGTGTTTGAAATGTTAGTAATACCAGATTGCACAAACCTGTAAATATATTTTCCAAGAGACAAAATGAAAAAAAAGTAATAAAATTAGAGTACCCAATTATTTTTTTTCCAATTAAGGGGCAATATTGTGTGGCCCATCCACCTACCCTGCACATCTTCGGGTTGTGTGGGTGAGACCCGTGCAGACATGGGGAGAATGTGCAAACTCCACACAAAGAGTGACACGGGGCCGTGCTGCCTGAAGAGCTGAAAATTGTGTATCAGCATATCACAATTTTGTATGCAAGAATATGGAGTGTCTTTGCAGTTCGTGTCAATTATACATTGTTCTGATTTCATATCATGGGTTCGTTGCCAATTTCATCTCTTTATTTTTCTCTCAATTTGTAAAATTTAATGTTAATCTCTATTTGCAGTACATTTTTCTTCCCATAAATTTAGAGTACCCAATTATTATTTTTTTTCCAATTAAGGGGCAATTTAGGATGGCCAATCCACCTAACCTGCATATCTTTGGGTTGTGGGGATGAAACCCAGGCAGACATGGGGAGAATGTGCAAACTCCACACGGACAGTAAACCAGGGCCGGGACTCGGACCCGGGTCCTCAGCGCCGCAGTCCCAGTGCTATCCACTGTGCCACATGCCGCCCCGTGCAGTACATTTTAGTATCATTCACAAATGGTTCTAGTTCTCGATGTGCTGGCTAAAAGAATAGTGCCTACTAATTTCTGTTTTATGGTAACATTCCTACCTACTGCAAAATGTATTTGCAACATGGTCATATGAAAAATGAGCGATTTTGTACTGGCAGGACATTAAGAAACTAGGTTTAGGAGTCGGTTGGGCATGCTTTTTGATAAATTCCCAAGTGTTTGAGTTTACAATACCATCCCAAGATTCTTTCCCAAACAGGAAGGATTAATAGGCAATTTGGTTCTATCTTCACACAACTGCTACCCACCTCACATTGATAGGAGATTGCAAGCATTCTTAAAGAATGGTATGTAGTATTATAGGGAAAGGAGAAATTGGGTTATAAAACACAGTTGAAGAAGCTAAAAATGTAGCTAGATTTGTAAATGAACAAAATCAAATCCACAGATTCTGTTGTACATATAAAAGAAAATTCCTGCTCCCATGTACATTGGCACCATTTCAATTTTGCTCAGACAGTATTAGCAGTCTTTTTCATTTAAACTGAGTTGCATTTTTTAATATGCATACTTATTGTGTAATGACGAGGTTCTGCACTATTTTTAAAACATGTTGGAAATTAAATGTTGTGGGCAGCATGGTGGCCTAGTGGTTAGCACAGCTGCCTCACGGCGCTAGGGTCTCAGGTTCGATCCCAGCTCTGGGTCACTGTCCGTGTGGAGTTTGCACATTCTCCCTGTGTCTGCGTGGGTTTCGCCCCCTCAACTCAAAAATGTGCAGGTGAGGTGGATTGGCCACACTAAATTGCCCCTTAATTGGAAAAAATAATTGGGTAATCTAAATTTAAAAAAAAAAAAAGAAAAGAAATGAAATGTTAAATTGTAAGTATTATATATTATAAAGACTAATGTTCCTTCAAGGCATTCTCACTCCAGCTGCTATTGGTATTTGTAAAATAAACATATCCTGCTATAAATAAGACTTGTGGGTTGGTTTTAATAATCCTAGATTTAAACCTTAAGCATGCTTGTTCATATCTGCAGCATATTTTCGTTTCCAATAGGATCCATGGAGAAAGAGAAACCTAAAAGAAATATGATAAATAAATTGACTTCATTATTTGCTCACTCAAATATATGGAAGATCCAAACTGTTCAAACTCTGAAATCTTTACTTAACACTTATAGTTCTTACAGTTAGGTGGCTTTACATAGAACATAGAACATACAGCACAGAACAGGCCCTTCGGCCCACGATGTTGTGCCGAACCTTTGTCCTAGATTAATCATAGATTATCATTGAATTTACAGTGCAGAAGGAGGCCATTCGGCCCTTTGAGTCTGCACCGGCTCTTGGAAAGAGCACCCTACCCAAACTCAACACTTCCACCCAACACCAAGGGCAATTTGGACATTAAGGGCAATTTATCATTGGCCAATTCACCTAACCCGCACATCTTTGGACTGTGGGAGGAAACCGGAGCACCCGGAGGAAACCCACGCAGACACGGGGAGGACGTGCAGACTCCGCACAGACAATGACCCAAGCCGGAATCGAACCTGGGACCATGGAGCTGTGAAGCAATTGCGCTATCCACAATGCTACCGTGCTGCCCTTATGAACAAATAAATCTACACTATATCATTTTACCGTCATCCATGTACCTATCCAATAGCTGCTTGAAGATCCCTAATGTTTCCGACTCAACTACTTCCACAGGCAGTGCATTCCATGCCCCCACTACTCTCTGGGTAAAGAACCTACCTCTGATATCCCTCCTATATCTTCCACCTTTCACCTTAAATTTATGTCCCCTTGTAATGGTGTGTTCCACCCGGGGGAAAAGTCTCTGACTGTCTACTCTATCTATTCCCCTGATCATCTTATAAACCTCTATCAAGTCGCCCCTCATCCTTCTCCGCTCTAATGAGAAAAGGCCTAGCACCCTCAACCTTTCCTCGTAAGACCTACTCTCCATTCCAGGCAACATCCTGGTAAATCTTCTTTGCACCTTTTCCAGAGCTTCCACATCCTTCCTAAAATGAGGCGACCAGAACTGTACACAGTACTCCAAATGTGGCCTTACCAAAGTTTTGTACAGCTGCATCATCACCTCACGGCTCTTAAATTCAATCCCTCTGTTAATGAACGCGAGCACACCATAGGCCTTCTTCACAGCTCTATCCACTTGAGTGGCAACTTTCAAAGATGTATGAACATAGACCCCAAGATCTCTCTGCTCCTCCACATTGCCAAGAACTCTACCGTTAACCCTATATTCCGCATTCATATTTGTCCTTCCAAAATGGACAACCTCACACTTTTCAGGGTTAAACTCCATCTGCCACTTCTCAGCCCAGCTCTGCATCCTATCTATGTCTCTTTGCAGCCGACAACAGCCCTCCTTACTATCCACAACTCCACCAATCTTCGTATTGTCTGCAAATTTACTGACCCACCCTTCAACTCCCTCATCCAAGTCATTAATGAAAATCACAAACAGCAGAGGACCCAGAACTGATCCCTGCGGTACGCCACTGGTAACTGGGATCCACGCTGAATATTTGCCATCCACCACCACTCTCTGACTTCTATCGGTTAGCCAGTTCGTTATCCAACTGGCCAAATTTCCCACTATCCCATGCCGCCTTACTTTCTGCATAAGCCTACCATGGGGAACTTTATCAAATGCCTTACTAAAATCCATGTACACTATATCCACTGCTTTACCTTCATCCACATGCTTGGTCACCTCCTCAAAGAATTCAATAAGATTTGTAAGGCAAGACCTACCCCTCACAAATCCGTGCTGACTATCCCTAATCAAGCAGTGTCTTTCCAGATGCTCAGAAATCCTATCCTTCAGTACCCTTTCCATTACTTTGCCTACCACCGAAGTAAGACTAACTGGCCTGTAATTCCCAGGGTTATCCCTAGTTCCTTTTTTGAACAGGGGCACGACATTCGCCACTCTCCAATCCCCTGGTACCACCCCTGTTGACAGTGAGGACGAAAAGATCATTGCCAACGGCTCTGCAATTTCATCTCTTGCTTCCCATAGAATCCTTGGATATATCCCGTCAGGCCCGGGGGACTTGTCTATCCTCAAGTTTTTCAAAATGCCCAACACATCTTCCTTCCTGACAAGTATTTCCTCGAGCTTACCAATCTGTTTCACACTGTCCTCTCCAACAACATCGCCCCTCTCATTTGTAAATACAGAAGAAAAGTACTCGTTCAAGACCTCTCCTATCTCTTCAGACTCAATACACAATCTCCCGCTACTGTCCTTGATCGGACCTACCCTCGCTCTAGTCATTCTCATATTTAGGCAATTATTTACTTTTTGCCTTTGTGACAAGTATAACTGTATAGGCAATATCTCCCCTGACATAAATGATCAAACTTCATTCAGTATACATTACTCAGGATTTGTCCTGCCTCAGCGCTTTATAAGGAGGTATTAACAGTGTAGTTCAATTCTGTAGTTTTGACCATTGATATAGGAGAAAGACATTCTTTTTAAAAAAATATATTTTATTAAAGTTTTTAAACACAGTTTTTTCCCTTACAAATCCAAGAAATAGAAATAAAAGTAACATGATAACTGCAATAAAACATTGTGTAACTAACATGGTAAACTAACCAAATAACACGAAGTAATACTCCCCCCTCTCCCCCTCCAAAAACCCAAACAATTTACCCCCCCTCCCCCTCCCCCCTGGGTTGCTGCTGCTGGCCGTCTATCTTCCCTCTAACGTTCCGCTAGGTAGTCGAGGAACGGTTGCCACCGTCTGGTGAACCCTTGAGCCGATCCTCTCAGCGTAAGCTTCATCTGCACTAGTTTTATGAACCCTGCCATATTGTTTATCCAGGCCTCCAGTCCGGGGGGTTTCGCCTCCCTCCACATGAATAAAATCCTACGCCGGGCTACTAGGGACGCAAAGGCCACGACATCGGCCTCTTTCGCCTCCTGCACTCCCGGCTCATCCGCTACTCCAAATATGGCTAACCCCCAGCCTGGCTTGACCCGGACCTTCACCACCTTCGAGATCACTCCCGTCACTCCCCTCCAATACCCCTCCAGTGCCGGACACAACCAAAACATGTGTGTGGTTCGCCGGGCTTCCCCCGTACCTCCCACACTTGTCCTCCACTCCGAAGAACCTGCTCAACCTTGCTCCCGTTATGTGTGCTCTATGCAGCACCTTAAATTGGATCAGGCTAAGCCTGGCACACGAGGAAGAGGTATTTACCCTGCTTAGGGCATCAGCCCACAAACCCTCCTCAATCTCCTCCCCGAGCTCCTCTTCCCATTTTCCTTTCAGTTCGCCCACCAACTCCTCCCCCTCTTCTCTCATCTCCCGGTATATCTCTGACACTTTGCCCTCCCCGACCCACCCCCCCGAAAGCACCCTGTCCTGGATCCCTTGTGTCGGGAGCAGCGGAAATTCCCTCACCAGTTGTTTTGTGAACGCTCTCGCCTGCATATATCTAAAGAAATTTCCCCGGGGCAGCTCATACAATTCCTCAAGCGCTCCCAAGCTCGCAAACGTCCCGTCTATAAATAAATCTCCCACTCTCCTAATTCCTATCCGGTGCCAGCTCTGGAATCCTCCGTCCAGCCTCCCTGGGGCAAACCTATGGTTGTTCCTGATCGGGGACCACACCGAGGCTCCCAGCACACCCCTCTGTCGCCTCCATTGCCCCCAGATACTTAATGTTGCCGCCACCACTGGGTTCGTGGTAAATTTTTTTGGGGAGAGCGGTAGTGGCGCCGTCACCAGCGCTTTTAAACTCGTCCCTTTGCAGGACTTCATCTCCAACCTTTTCCACGCCGCTCCCTCTCCCTCTATCATCTATTTACGAATCATCGCCACATTGGCGGCCCAGTAGTAGTCGCCCAAATTCGGCAACGCCAGTCCCCCTCTGTCTCTGCTACGTTGTAGGAACCCCCTCCTTACCCTCGGGGCCTTCCCTGCCCACACGAAGCTCGTGATGCTCCTATCTATTTTTTTTAAAGAAGGCCTTAGTGATCAGTATAGGGAGACATTGGAACACAAATAGGAACCTCGGGAGGACCATCATCTTAATTGCCTGCACTCTGCCCGCCAGTGACAGCGGCTGCATGTCCCACCTTTTGAAATCCTCTTCCATTTGTTCCACCAGTCGTGTCAGATTGAGTCTGTGTAAGGTTCCCCAGCTCCTGGCTATCTGAATCCCCAGGTATCGGAAGTTTCTTTCCACTCTCCTTAGCGGTAGGCCATCTATCCCTCTACTCTGGTCCCCAGGGTGTATCACAAAAAGCTCACTCTTTCCCATGTTAAGCCTATATCCCGAGAAATCTCCAAACTCCCTCAATATCTGCATGACCTGTCATCCCACCCACTGGGTCCGTCACATACAGCAGTAGGTCATCCGCATAGAGTGACACTCTGTGTTCCTCTCCCCCTCTAATCACCCCTCTCCATTTTCTGGAGTCTCTCAGCGCTATGGCCAGTGGTTCAATTGCCAACGCGAACAGTAATGTAGGAGAAAGACATTCTGACAATCAAAAATAGGGTTTTAGTGTACTGGTCTTGGTATGGACTTTCAGAACAGTGGTGGAAAATGCTTAGATCCTACAGTTGTGGAGATTTTTTTTGCCTGAAGAAATGAATGTACTTTTGCTTCTATAAATTGAATAATTTACTAAAGAGTGACTGATGCAACATATTTATTTATAGTTGGACAAAGATGACATGGTGTACATGGAGGCGTACGATAAACTGCTTGAGTCGTGGCTTACACTTGTACAAGACAATAAGCATTTCCATAAAGGGTTTTTCACGCAACATGCTGTGCAAGTTTTTAATTCCTACATTCAATGCCATTTGGCAGCACCAGAGGGCACAAGAAACTTGGTGAGTCCTCCTTAAAGGTTTGCTTCATTTTTTTCTTACCTTTCCTCTTCTAGTATAATTGATGTAGAGGATTATATTTTTTTCAACTAGGATAAATATTTTAACTTTAGTGAAGTAGAAAATTGGGGCTATTTAGCATAGGGCTAAATCGCTGGCTTTGAAAGCAGACCAAGGCAGGCCAGCAGCACGGTTCAATTCCCGTAACAGCCTCCCCGAACAGGCGCCGGAATGTGGCGACTAGGGGCATTTCACAGTAACTTCATTGAAGCCTACTTGTGACAATAAGCGATTTCCATTTCATTTTTTTTTCAAATAATTTATTCTTTCTCTGGCTGTTCTTGTTTTGGAGGGTGCCAACTCTCTGAATTCTATTGACGTTTGGAAAGAATCTTACAACTCAGAGATATTTTGCTTTTAACAATGCAAAGCTACTTTGAATGAGATCATCCGATATTCATATTTGATTTGAAATTTTCCCTATGATAGTGTCCCTTCATTGTTTTCGTCCCATTATTTCCCCATGTCTCAAAGGTGTTGGCTCCATGGGTGCAGTTGCATGGAGACTAGGTGCCTTCCAGTGGAGTCATTGTTTATGTGAACTTTAACAAGTGACTGTTCAGGCAGTTTGACATTTTGTGGGTATCACAGCTGAATATGATCCTGTCGTTATGTGACCTGTGGCATGCAGTTTCCAGCAAGGTCAATGGACAGCAACAGAGGTCTTTTTGACTTCCTTAACCCTGGAAGATTTAAGCCAAATGTACCACTGCAATGGCTATTCCATCTGAGATCGGATAACAGCATGCATTGGGAAATGTGTGGACAGGCTTGTTCAGTTACATGCTAACTTTATCAACTGAGCCATATGGGAATCGCCAAGTAGATTCTAGTTTGAAAAATCAAGTATTCAATACTTGGTAGCTTAATGTGTGTGGCAAGAGACACTGTATGGATCAGCTTAAGATCAAGTTTCATGTTAATTATGACTCCAGCTTGTACTATTCTGCATGATGTGCTTTTGGTGATGGATGTGGTGTTGAAGTAGACTTGGAGAACCAAAGCTGCTTGTTAAATATCTTCACTAATGTTGAGTGAAAACTTTTATCAATAGGCATTTCTTTCACGCAGTAAATTAATGTTGTGAGATTTTTATTTGTTCTTGGGATGTGGGCATCTCTGGTAAGATGACCATTTATTGTCCATCCCCAATTGCCCTTAAGTAGGTGGTATGCAGTCCATGTGGTGCAGGTACACCCACAATTGGAAGGAAACTTGGAGGTATTGGTGTTCTCATATTCCTACTGCCGTTGTCCATCAGATGGTAGAGATTGAAAGTTTGCAAGGTGCTGTGAAAGGAGCCTGCGTGAGTTGCTGCAGAACATCTTGCAGATGTTTCTGGTCAATGGTAGCCCCCAAGATGTTAATAATGCAAGAAACGGCAATGGTAATGTTGGTGAATGTCATGGAGAGATGATTAGATTTTCTCTTGTTGGAGGTGGTCACTAATTGGCACTTGCATGGCACCAATGTCACTTGCCACTTATCAGCCCAAACCTGAATGTCGCCCAAATCTTGCTACATGCAGACACCAGCCAGCATCAGGTTCTGAGGAGCTCTGAATTGTACCGAACACTGTGCGAACACTGCAATCGCTGTGCGAAAGTTTCAACTTTGGACCTAATGTTGGAGGAACTGTAATGTGATGAAGCATTGGCACTGCTGGCTGAAGTTGATTGTAAATGTTTCAGCCGTATATTTTGCACTGATGTCCTGAGCTTCCCCATCATTGAAGATGAGGATGTTTTCACAGCTGAATGTGGCAGGACTGTGACATACAGTACAGAAGGAGGCCATTCGGCCCATTGAGTCTGCACCAACCCACTTAAGCCCTCACTTCCACCCTATCCCCGTAACCCAATAACCCCTCCCAACCTTTTTGAATACTAAGGGCAATTTAGCATGGCCAATCCACCTAACCTGCACGTCCTTGGACTGTGGGAGGAAACCGGAGCACCCGGAGGAAACCCACGCAGACATGGGGAGAACGTGCAGACTCCGCACAGACAGTGGCCCAGCAGGGAATCGAACCTGGGACCCTGGCACAGTGCTATCCACTTGTGCTACCGTGCTGCCCTGAAAACATTATATGTAATTAATTGCCTGTGGGATTGTTTAGCCTGGTCAAGAACATGATGCATCCACCGTTCAGCACACGTGGGCATGTGCTTTAGCTTCGCCAGGTTGGCACCTAATTGATGCCCTTGGCACTCCTTATTGCACCAAGAATTGATCCCTTGTGTTTACGGTAATGATAGAGAAAGGTATATGCTGGGCCAAGACATATCAGATTGTGTTAATTCTGCTGCTGATGGCACACAATGCCTCATGGATACTTAGTTTTGAGCTGAGAACCCGGTTCTGCGTCTCATCAATTAACACCGTGGCAATGCCATACAATGTAATTGAAGGTGTCCTCAGTGTGAAGATGGGATTTTGTCTCCACAAAGTCTGTAGTAGTCTCTCCTACCACTACTGTTATAGACTAATACATCCGCGACAGGTAGATTTGGGAGGACAGGATCACGTACGCTTTTCCCACTTATTGCTTCTCACTGTCTGCTGCAGCCCCAGTCTGACAGATATTGCCTCTGGAGTTGGCCAGCTTGGTCAATCTGTGGTTTTGCTGCTGATCCGAGGGCCCAGAGTGCATTCTGTGCCCTTGCCACCCTAAGTACTTCTTCCAAGTGGTGTACTAATTCATCAGGTTAGGGAGGGCCATAGGTGGTTTTCCTGAAGCGGTGAAATATCATGGGGATTGTTGTCACCACTGGACTCCCAGGACCAATCTGTCCCTACAGTTTACCACTGTGCCAACTCTTCTGCTAGGTCTGTACTGCCAGGAAGAGTCTGGGGCTGTTGGGTTCAATTTGGTGAGTATGACCAAGTCAGGCTGTTGTTTGGCTCATCTGTGGAACGATTCTCCCAATTTTGGTGCAAGTCCCTAGTTGTTGGTGAGGAGGGTTTTGCAGGGCTGACTGGGCAGTGTATGCCGTTGTCATTTCCTGAGACTGGGCCGATGCCAGATAATCTGTCTGTTTTATTCTTTGAATTTTCTGTAATGATTTAATACAACTAGGACATGTAAGTTGAGAATCAATCTGGAGTCGCATGTAGGCCAGGCAAGGACTGTGGATTTCCTCCCCATAAGGACATTAGTGAACCAGACAGTTTTTGTGACAATCCAATAGTTTCATGATCATTATAGCATTTTGTTGCAGATTTATTAATTAGTTGAATTCAAATTCTTCCAGCTGCCATGGCAGGGTTTAAACTTCATGCCTCCAAAGCATTAGTCCAGATTCCTAGATTGCTAACCTAGTAACATTACCACCATGCTACTACTGGATAACGAGAGATATTGTAGGCCTCGTCAAAAAGAAAAAGGAGGCATTTGTCAGGGCTAAAAGGCTGGGAACAGACGAAGCCTGTGTGGAATATAAGGAAAGTAGGAAGGAGTCAGGAGGGCTAGAAGGGGCCACGAAAAGTCATTGGCAAATAGGGTTAAGGAAAATCCCAAGGCTTTTTACACGTACATAAAAAGCAAGAGGGTAGCCAGGGAAAGGGTTGGCCCACTGAAGGATAGGCAAGGGATTCTATGTGTGGAGCCAGAGGAAATGGGAGAGGTACTAAATGAATACTTTGCATCAGTATTCACCAAAGAGAAGAAATTGGTAGATGTTGAGTCTGGAGAAGGGTGTGTAGATAGCCTGGGTCACATTGAGATCCAAAAAGACGAGGTGTTGGGTGTCTTAAAAAATATTAAGGTAGATAAGTCCCCAGGGCCTGATGGGATCTACCCCAGAATACTGAAGGAGGCTGGAGAGGAAATTGCTGAGGCCTTGACAGAAATCTTTGGATCCTCACTGTCTTCAGGTGATGTCCCGGAGGACTGGAGAATAGCCAATGTTGTTCCTCTGTTTAAGAAGGGTAGCAAGGATGATCCAGGGAACTACAGGCCGGTGAGCCTTACTTCAGTGGTAGGGAAATTACTGGAGAGAATTCTTCGAGACAGGATCTACTCTCATTTGGAAGCAAATGGACGTATTAGTGAGAGGCAGCATAGTTTTGTGAAGGGGAGGTCGTGTCTCACTAACTTGATAGAGTTTTTCGAGGAGGTCACTAAGATGATTGATGCAGGTAGGGCAGTGGATGTTGTCTATATGGACTTCAGTAAAACCTTTGACAAGGTCCCTCATGGTAGACCTAGTACAAAAGGTGAAGTCACACGGGATCAGGGGTGAGCTGGGAAGGTGGAGACAGAACTGGCTAGGTCATAGAAGGCAGAGAGTAGCAATGGAAGGATGCTTTTCTAATTGGAGGGCTGTGACTAGTGGTGTTCCACAGGGATCAGTGCTGGGACCTTTGCTGTTTGTAGTATATATAAATGATTTGGAGGAAAATGTAACTGGTCTGATTAGTAAGTTTGCAGATGACAAAGGTTGGTGGAATTGCAGATAGCGATGAGGACTGTCCGAGGATACAGCAGGATTTAGATTGTTTGGAGACTTGAGCGGAGAGATGGCAGATGGAGTTTAATCTGGACAAATGTGAGGTAATGCATTTTGGAAGGTCTAATGCAGGTAGGGGATATACAGTGAATGGTAGAACCCTCAAGAGTATTGAAAGTCAAAGAGATCTAGGAGTACAGGTCCACAGGTCACTGAAAGGGGCAACACAGGTGGAGAAGGTAGTCAAGAAGGCATACGGCATGCTTGCCTTCATTGGCCGGGGCATTGAGTATAAGAATTGGCAAGTCATGTTGCAGCTATATAGAACCTTAGTTAGGCCACACTTGGAGTATAGTGTTCAATTCTGGTCGCCACACTACCAGAAGGATGTGGAGGCTTTAGAGAGGGTGCAGAAGAGATTTACCAGAATGTTGCCTGGTATGGAGGGCATTAGCTATGAGGAGCGGTTGAATAAACTCGGTTTGTTCTCACTGGAACGAAGGAGGTTGAGGGGCGACCTGATAGAGGTCTACAAAATTATGAGGGGCATAGACAGAGTGGATAGTCAGAGGCTTTTCCCCGGGGTAGAGGGGTCAATTACTAGGGGACATAGGTTTAAGGTGAGAGGGGCAAGGTTTAGAGTAGATGTACGAGGCAAGTTTTTCCACACAGAGGGTAGTGGGTGCCTGGAACACGCTACCGGAGGAGGTGGTGGCAGTAGGGACGATAGTGACATTTAAGGGGCATCTTGACAAATACATGAATAGGATGGGAATAGAGGGATATGGACCCAGGAAGTGTAGAAGATTGTAGTTTAGTCGGGCAGCATGGTCGGCACGGGCTTGGAGGGCCGAAGGGCCTGTTCCTGTGCTGTACATTTCTTTGTTCTTTGTTCTACCCTCTTCGGTCATCAAACACTGGAATACTTTCACAAAAAAATCATAACTATTACTGCTTAAATAATTTCCAGTTAACACATTGTGGTGGGCTTATTTTGACAAGGTTATCAATCAATATTTAGTTTGAGTCTGATCAGCTAGGTCAGGGATGTGCTTTGGCAGTTACTGAGAGCCCATTTTGTACGGTAATGCACTCGAGGGCTGTATATATAAATCCTGAGGCAAGTAATATTCTTCCCATACTACTTTTAGGGACTATCCAGCAAAGATTTACCATCGATGTGCCATCTGTCAATGTACTCTGTCGATTATTCTTGTGTCTACTATGTACGTTACTGTGTATGTTTCTCGGCTGCAGAAAAATACTTTTCACTGTACTTCAGTACGTTACAATAAATCAAATCAGGATTTACTGAACTATTTGCCTTGGTTGGGAAAAGACTCCATCTAATCTGGCACTACTTAGGATAATTCCCTGGCCTTGCTTTAAGTTTTGGTATGATATGGTTTCCCCCCACCTTAGTTCCTCCATCTTTTGGTGTCATTTTGTCTCAGTGATACCACTCTTACCTTGGAGTCAGAAAGTTGTTTGTTCATAAGAAGTAGGTTTCAAGAGCACATAAGTTGACGAGAGGTATTCGTGCAACCCATTGCAGATGAATTCTCAAATGTGAAACTGTGTTCAAAGGATTCGTGTCTAAAGTGCCGTGCAGCTGTTAGTGTTACCAGTTGTAAGTTGGAGGTTGAATTTGCATCATGCTACAAGTATGGTCATTCATTGTAAACATTGAAAGAGCTGTAAATAGGGGCAGCATGTTGGTGCAGTGGTTAGCATTGCTTACTCACGGCGCCGAGGTCCCAGGTTCGATCCCGGCTCTGGGTCACTGTCCGTGTGGAGTTTGCACATTCTCCCCGTGTCTGCGTGGGTTTCGCCCCCACAACCCAAAGATGTGCACGGTAGATGGATTGGCCACGCTAAATTGCCCCTTAATTGGAAAAATGAATTGGATACACTAAATATTTTTTAAAATGAGCTGTCAATGTTGTCTTGAGTACTTTGCATTGGGCAGTACTAAAAGAGTAACAGGTCATGAGGAAAATTTTGTGGCATGTGTACTTGGGACAGTTATTTGATCTTGGAATGTTTAAGATGGCTCTAATTTGGCAGCTTTTCTGACATCTTCCATCTTTCCACATTTAGAGTCAGGTACTCAGGCCATTGCTATGTTTGCCCATCCACTTTCTCTGGCTGTGATTTTGCATGTTTTTCTGAGGATACTAGCCCTATATGGAAAGAGTCCTTTGGCAATGTCCATCCAATTTGATTTTAAGGTAGATTGGGGAATCTGTGTATGTAAAGGTAAGGAACTTCAATTTTAAATATGGCAGGATTTGCCACTTCCCACTCTTCAAAAGCTGTCTAACTCTTGCTCTGTTCTACTTCTATGAGCAGCCCTCTCTGTTACCTTGCCCAAACAATCATATATAAGCCTGGATAAATGTTTTTTAGTTTAAAATGTATTTTATTACAAACATGTTTCAAACAGGTTACAGCAAACAAACACCCCAGGAAACATGCTTCCCAACAATCAACTATACAGTCTCTGCAGATTTTTCTCCTTTTTTACCCCCCCCCGCGACAAATAGCCCCTCAAACACGGTCACAAACATTCCCCACCTTTCCTCAAACCCCCCTGAAGAGCCCCTTAACTCATACTTTATCTTCTCTAATCGTAGGAAGTCGTACAGGTCACCCAACCAAGCCGCTACCCCCGGTGACGATGCCGACCGCCACGCCAGCAAAATTCGCCGCCGTGCAATCGCCTGGATCAATGTTAGTTGATTATTCAGTTCTGCACGTGTAACAGCTAAGTCCAGTCTTGTCTGAATTCAGATTGGCAGGAGTTCCCCCGATAATCATCGGGGAATCGCCTGGGACCCCCCCCCCCCCCCCCCCCCACCCCATCCCCCAACAACTACCGGGGGTCAGCTCTTTCAAGTACAGAATAAATAGTTGCCATATCCAGTAGAACCCCTCAATTGCCCCCCTCACGGTGTACTTAACTTTCTCGAGATATAAAAATTCCATAAGAACCCCCAGCCTTACTGAGGCACTGGGTGAAGAAGCTGACCTCCACCCCATTAGCACCCGCCTTCGAGCAATCAGTGAGGTGAAGGCCAGGACATCAGCCCCCGCCTCGGTCTGTAGTTCTGGCAGGTCCGATACCCCAGACATGACACCTAAGGGACAGGGCTTCAGTTCAATTTGTAGAAATCGTTGACATGGTGCTAAAGAACTCCACAAGCGTAGGTCATGACCAGAACATGTGCACATGATTAGCCGGGCCCCTCCCACAATGCTCACACTCATCCTCCACTCCCGTGAACAACTGTCCATCCTAGACTTTGTCAAAGGGACCCTATGCACTACCTTCAACTGTATCAACCCTAATCACATGCACAAAGTCGTTGCATTCACCTTCTGCAGGGCCTCGCATCACTCCCCATTCTCCAATTCCAACCCAGCTCCTCCTCCCACTTAGCCGTTGCCCCCTCCACCGCCATAATCCTACCATTAAACTCAGAGGTACTCCTCTCCTCCATCCCAGCCAGTGACAGTACCCTCACCAACCATGAGGACAGCGTCACCACAGGGAATGTCGGAAAGATCATTTTTGTGACATTACTTTTTTTTAAAAAAATATTTATTAAAGTTTTTTAACACAATTTTTCACCCTTACAAACAATAACCCCCCCCCCCCCCCGCCCCGTAATAAAATAGAAAGGAAACGCACATAGCAAGATATATACATGGTAAAACGATATGTTACAGAGCTTTGTACACTGGCTCCCTCCCGTACATGCCAGTTTCCCAAATCTTTCATGGGTGAACGGGATTTGTTTTTGGAGGGGCGATTTATGAGCCTGGAGGAGTTGTCGGAGAATTTCACAGGGGGATACGTTTAGGTTTCTACAAGTTTGTAATTTCACAAAAAGATCCAGTGGAGGGGATGGTGGAGGTCATGCAGACTCTAGGGGAGTTTGGGGATTTTTTGGGCTAGAAGCTCAATGTAGGGAAGAGTGAGCTTTTTGTAGTACAGGCAGGGGACCAAGAAAGGGGGATAGGCCGTTCCAACACCGAACAAACCGTTCCAACATCGCAAACAAATACCCCCATTCTACCCTATCAAATGTCTTCTCGGCATCCAATACTACACCGGGGACAGTACCACGTTTAAAAGCCGCCTCACATTAGACGACAAACGCCGACCCTTCACAAGCCCCGTCTGATCCTCCCCAATAACCTGAGGGAGACACTCCTCCAACCTCAGCGCAAGAACTTTGGCCAAGATCTTAGCGTTCACATTCAGTAAGGAAATCGGGCGACACGACCCACACTCTGTACCAGTCCTTATTTTTCTTTAGCAAGAGCAAAATAGACGCTCCATTTACTCTGGAAGAGACCCGCGTGCTATTGAAACCTCAAACATTTCCACCAATAATGGCACCAATCGATCCGCAAACCTTTTATAAAATTCCACCGGGAACCCATCCAGCCAAGGCGCCTTACTCACCTGCATTTGCCCAATAGCTGTCCGGACCTCCTCCCACCCCCAACCCTTCCCGATCCTCTTCCTCTACCGTGGGACACTCTAAGCCCTCCAGAAACTTCACCATATCCGGCTCCTCCCCAGGCGTCTCCGACCTATATAGATTTGTATAGAATGCCCAAACACCCTGTTAACTTCATTCGGCAGTCCAGCCCCCAAATCCCAAATCTGAACAATCTCTCGGGAGGCCACCTTTCACCTCGACTGACCAGCCAAGAGACGACTGGCCTTCTCCCCATATTTGTACATTACCCCCCTTGAGCGCCGCAACTGGCACACACCGCCTTATCAGTAGGTAATAGATCTAACTACATCTGCAGCTTCCTACTTGCCAGGAGCTCTGGAGTTGGGTCACTCTAGTACCTACCATCTACCTGCAGAATCTCATCCACTAATCATTGGCACTCTTCCCTTGCCTCCCTATCCACCTGCCCCTTGTGCAAGATTATCTCTCCCCTTACCACTGCCTTCAGGGCCTCCCACAATACAGAGGGCATCACCTCCCCATTTTTATTGAACCATACATAGCCATCAATCACCCTAGCCATCTTCACACAAAATCTCCAAACCTCCAACAACCCCACATCCAAACTGCTCGCGGCTGCTGAACCATCCCCATCTCCATCTCCAAACCTCGCACATTCAACGTAACCAATCGAATCGGGGGTTTCTCACCCTCTCCCCTCAAGTCAGCAAAGGGGCTGGTTTAGCACACTGGGCTAAATCGCTGGCTTTTAAAGCAGACCAAGGCAGGCCAGCAGCACGGTTCAATTCCCGTACCAGCCTCCCCGAACAGGCGCCGGAATGTGGCGACTAGGGGCTTTTCACAGTAACTTCATTGAAGCCTACTCGTGACAAGCGATTTTCATTTCATTTCATTTCATTTCCACTGTGAGGAATTATCCCCTCCATCTCCCATAGTCCTGAAACCAGTGCCCACCAAAGATGGCAGCCAGCCCCACCCACCAGATGGGACAAAGAGCAACCCCCCCCCCCCCCCCCCCCCCCCAAACCATTCACATCTACTAGGCTCATCAAAACCTGCCTGAATAGGTCCAGCAAACAGCAGCCCCCCTCCCCCCCCCACCTCACTCACGTCCACTAGCCAATCTCAACCTGCTAACGAGGTAGCCGCCCCCCCCCCTTGGAGCCCACATCCCACAAGTAAACAACCAAAGAAAGAGACCAAAATCCAAACCACCAGACTAGAGAGCTGAAACTCCCCAACCCCTCCTTCAACTGTGAAACTACCCAGCACCTCTCTCACCCCCCCCCCCCCAAACCAAATACTTCCACCAATCCCAAAGCACCCACCAAAAAGAAAAAACACAAGAAAGAAAAAGAACCCCTAACAAAACACACCAATTTCAATTAACCACAACTCTATTCAATGAAAAGAAACTGAAGGGGAAAGACAAACATAAGGGAAAAAAGCAATTTTACAAAAATGTCCTCGTACAAACCCGTCACGACCATCAGAGTAGTCCCATTCAAATCCCCTCAGTTCAGTCCAATTTCTTGACCTTTAATAAAATCTTTCGCTTCCTCCATCGTCTCGAAGAAATGCCCTTTGAAATTATGTGTAACTCCCAGCCTCACCAGGTACATCACGTCAAAATGTACGCCACTCTTGAAGAGTGCTGACTTCACCCTGTTGAAGTCCACCGCTTCCTTGCCAATTCCGTTGCGATATCCTGGTATATCCGAATACTGCTGCCTTACCACTGCACCTTCCAGTTCTCCTTGGCCCACCTCAGAAACCTCTCCTTTGTGCGATAGCTGTGAAAACGTACTATCACTGCTCATGGTGGCTCATTTGCCTGTGGTTTTGTCCAGAGCGACCAATGGGCCCGATTCAGCTCAATGGGGGAGACCTGATTAGGTGCGGTCCCACCCGACGAACCTGCCTCTGCCATCTTCGATCCCACCGGACTCCACATCTTACTCAACTCCTCAGAAGGGTTACCGCTCACACCTTTCTTCCCGAATATTCTTTCTGGGACCTTTTGATACCCTCTCACAAAAGGCTCTCAAATGGGATGAGGTGGTCCACCAATTACCCCCGGAAATCAGGTGAAAAGGGCCAAAAATCAAGGGCTCTAGTGGGAGCTACCTTACGTGCGACTTCCTTCTACATGTCGCCACCAGAGGTTGCCAGTTCTGGATAACGTTATTCAAAGAATCAACAATACCTAGATGCTTATAATTTTATATCAACTTCAAAATAAGGTGAAATAAAAGAAAGACCTGCATTTACATTGCCCCTTGACGCAACACAGGGCAATGTCTCAATCCTATCAACTGAACTGGAACTTGACTATGATTGCAACATTTGTAACTCTCATTTTTAAACTTCATTTGTGTCTCCTAATGCATGTTGTTTAACTGTAAAACAAAATATTCACACTTGTGCCTGCCCCCACCCAAAAAAAGGTACACTGATTTATCAGACATTCATAATTACAGAATATTGTGTCTCCTTTACATTCAGTTAAATCACTGCATGCAAAATAAGGCAAGCTTGAATTTGACCAATAATGCCAACATGCTTCCAAGAATTAGTTGGTATTTTAAGTTAAATATCTTTCTCACTTTGAGGATTCGGTTTCCTTAGTTTGTTAACGTTTCTAATAATGGGCATCCTTGAAAATGAAAACCATACCAAATTCTTACCATGTATTGTTCAGACTATCTTCAATGAATTTAGAAGAGTGCTTTCTCATGGTATTGCACAATTGTAACTATCATTTCTGTAAAAATGTAACATGATATGTTTTCAGCTGGGCATGTAATTTTAAAAAGAGGATTATTTTGAGGGGTTTAAAATCCCAGGCCAGCCTGATCAATCAGATTCCTCGATACAAGAATGTCTAGGGCACCTGATCAATCAGATTCCTCGATACAAGAATGTCTAGGGCACTGCTGGGGACATGTTATTTTGTGCACTTGTGTGACCACTGAGATGGATTGCTCAGATTCCTGACATGTTTGTGAAACTAATCTTGGCAGTCTAGTCAGTCCTTCCTGTTGAAACTTTGAATTCGTTCCTTTCATTTTGTTGATATAAATATAATATTTTCATATATATTGGAGTTCCTCCTTTACAATAATCAGATTTCCATATATAATATTTAGATGGACTACCCATGATATGGATTGTAGCAAAGCAACGATCAGTACTGTTATTAACTCCATTTGGAGACTTGGATATTATAAAAAATATCTGCACACTTAGGCTGGTGAAGTAATTTACAAGTGACTTAAGTCACAAGAGGGTCAGTTTAATGGTAGCTGTTGTAAGGGTGTCTTAATACTCCCCATGATGACTTCCGGTTGCGGTTCGGCAGAGCTAAGTCGCACATTCGGCAGCTCCCGCTAAAAACTGACTTTTGGGCTCTTTCAGTGCCCCCAACGGCATTTTTTCGCTGTTTTCCGGTGTGGGAAGGAGATTGCAATAGTTCCCCGACAGTGTATGGCTTGGACCAGGAGCGGGGCGACTAAAAAAAAGTGGTGGTGAACCCAAAGAAGGTGCGAGGGACGAAGAGCAAAATGGCGGCGGGTGGGGACCAGGCAGCGTGGATGCAGTGGGCGCAGGAGCAGCAGGAGGTTATCCAGCGCTGCTTTAGGGAGATTAAAGCAGACCTGCTGGAGCCAATGAAGGCTTCTATCGACAAGCTGCTGGAGACCCAGACAGCCCAGGGGGTGGCGATCCGCGAGGTCCGACAAAAGGTCTCCGACAACGAGTACGAGATCTTAGGCCTTGCACGAAGCGCTCCACAAGAAATGGCAGGAACGGTTCGAGGAGATGAAGAATCGGTCAAGGTGGAAGAATTTGCGAATTCTGGGCCTCCCGGAGGGGCTGGAGGGGTCGGACGTGGGGGCCTATGTGGTTACCATGCTAAACTCGCTGATGGGAGCGGGGTCCTTCCAGGGGCCCCTGGAGCTGGAAGGGGCCCATAGAGTGCTGGCGAGGAGGCCCAAGGCTAACGAGCTGCCGCGGGCGGTGCTGGTGCGGTTTCATCGGTTTGCTGATCGGGAGTGCGTGCTCAGGTGGGCCAAGAAAGAGAGGAGCAGCAGGTGGGAGAACGCGGAGGTTCGAATATACCAGGACTGGAGTGCGGAGGTGGCGAAGAGGAGGGCCGGGTACAATCGAGCGAAGGCGGTGCTGCACAGGAAGGGGGTGAAGTTTGGCGTGTTGCAGCTGGCGCGACTGTGGGTCACCTACAAGGACCGGCACCATTATTTTGAGTCTCCGGAGGAGGCGTGGGCCTTTGTTCAGGCTGAGAAGCTGGACACAAACTGAGGGTGGGGATGGGTGGTCGGGGATTGCTGTTGGGGTGTTACACTTTGAGGGGGGTTCTTTGCTCTTGTTTCTGTTTGGTTCGATGAGGGTGGTTAGGGTAGATTGGACACTGTTTTGGTTGGGTCTGTCGGGTGGGCTCTTGGAGGGGGGTAAGTAAATGGAGTAGGGGTGGATGGCCGGTAGGGGCGATGGGGCCCCGCGGGGGAGGGTGAGGCCCGAGTCGGGGGGTGAGGGGACTGGGCCTGTAAACGGAGCGGCGACAGAGGTGGCGGGGCCGGCAGGTGGAAAGTGCGGGCATTTTCCCGCGCTAAAGGCTGGAGGGGCCGGGGCGGGGAAGCGAGGGTTGTTTCCCACGCTTGGGATGGAAGGGGGAGGAGGAGAGCCTGTGGATAGGTAATGGAGGCGGAGGGTATGTCCCACAATGGGAGGAGTCGAAGGAGAGGCGGGAGTAGCCGGGGTCAGCAGGAGTCAGCTGACTTGCGTGAGTGCAATGGGGGAGTAAAGCAGCTAGGAGGAATCCCAGCTTTGGGGGGGGGGCACACCGGGTTGCTGCTGCTATGGACAAGGAGGAGCTGGATCGAGTAGAGGGGGTTGGGACGGGGGTCTGCCGCCGTGGGGAATGGGCCGGGCGTGGGGTGCGGGCACGTGGCTGGCCAAGGAGGGGTGATGGCTAGTCGGCAGGGGAAGGGGGCGGGTAGCCCCCCCCCCGATCCGGCTGATAACCTGGAATGTAAGGGGACTGAACAGGCTGGTCAAGCGGGCCCGGGTGTTCGCGCACCTTAAGGGGCTGAAGGCGGATGTGGTCATGCTCCAGGAGACACCCCTGAAGGTGGCAGACCAGGTAAGATTGAGGAAGTGGTGGGTAGGTCAGGTGTTGCATTCAGGGTTGGATGCCAAAAATCGGGAGTGGGTGATCTTGGTGGGAAAGAGGGTGTTATTCGAGGCAGCGAGCATTATGACAGACAATGGCGGCAGGTACGTAATGGTAAGTGGTAAGCTGCAAGGGGAGAGGGTGGTGCTGGTCAATGTGTATGCCCCGAACTGGGACGATGCGGGTTTTATGCGGCGCATGTTGGGTCGGATCTCGGACTTGGAAGTGGGGGGGCCTGATAATGGGGGGGGGACTTTAACACGGTGCTGGATCCGGCACTGGATCTCTCCATGTCTAGGACTGGTAGGAAGCCGGCGGCGGCTAAGGTGCTGAGGGGGTTTACGGACCAGATGGGAGGGGTGGACCCTTGGAGATTTGCAAGGCCGGGGGCTAGGGAATTTTCATTCTTCTCGCATGTCCATAAGACTTACTCTCGGATCGACTTCTTTATTATGAGTAGGGCGCTGATAGCGGGAGTAGAGGATACCGAGTACTCGGCGATAGCCATTTCGGATCACGCCCCGCATTGGGTAGACCTAGAGCTGGGGGAGGAGAGGGACCAGCGTCCGGTGTGGAGCTTGGAGGTGGGGTTGTTGGTGGACGAGGAGGTGAGTGAGCGGGTCCGAGGAAGCATAGAGAGATACCTGGAGGCCAATGATAATGGGGAGGTCCGAGTGGGGATGGTATGGGAGGCGCTGAAGGCGGTGGTTAGGGGAGAGCTGATTTCCACTAGGGCCCACAAGGAGAGGAGAGAGCAGAGGGAGAGGCTAGTGGGGGAGATGGTGAGGGTAGACAGGAGGTATGCGGAGGTGCCGGAGGAGGGACTGATGAGGAAGAGGCATAGCCTCCAGGCCGAATTCGACCTGTTGACCACCAGGAAGGCGGAGGTGCAGTGGAGGAAGGCCCAGGGGGCGATTTATGAGTATGGGGAAAAGACAAGCCGGATGCTGGCGCATCAGCTTCGGAAGCGGGACGCGCTAGGGAGATTGCAGTGTGGGTCTTACAGGTCGATTTCGCTGTTAAATGTAGATGCCAAGGTGCTGCCGAAGGACTTAACCACGAGGATTGAGGATTGTGTGCCACAGGTGCTCCACGAAGACCAGACGGGATTTGTGAAGGGGAGGCAGTTGAACGCGAATGTGCGGAGGCTCCTGAACGTGATTATGATGCCGTCGAGGGAGGGGGAGGCGGAGATGCCTTCGATAGGGTAGGGTGGGGGTACTTGTGGGAGGTGCTGAAGAGGTTCGGGTTTGGGGAGGGGTTTGTTAGGTGGGTTAGGTTGTTGTACGAGGTCCCGATGGCGAGTGTGGCCACGAACAAGAGGAGGTCTGAGTACTTTTGGTTGCATCGAGTGACGAGGCAGGGGTGTCCCCTGTCCCCCTGCTCTTCACATTGGCGATTGAATCCCTGGCTATGGCACTGAGGGAGTCGAGGAACTGGAGGGGGCTGGGGCGGGGAGGAGATAGGCCAACGAGAGGCGAGGCCGTATTGGATTTGGTACTGGGTAATGAACCAGGACAGGTGGTAGATTTGGAGGTAGGTGAGCACTTTGGTGATAGTGACCACAATTCGATTACGTTTACTTTAGTGATGGAAAGGGCTAGGTATATACCGCAGGGCAAGAGTTATATCTGGGGGAAAGGCAATTATGATGCGATGAGGCAAGACTTAGGATGCATCGGATGGAGAGGAAAACTGCAGGGGATGGGCACAATGGAAATGTGGAGCTTATTCAAGGAACATCTACTGCATGTCCTTGATAAGTATGTACCTGTCAGGCAGGGAGGAAGTGGTCGAGCAAGGGAACTGTGGTTTACTAAAGCAGTCGAAACACTTGTCAATAGGAAGAAGGAGGCTTATGTAAAGATGAGACATGAATGTTCAGTTAGGGCCCTCGAGAGTTACAAGTTAGTTAGGACGGACCTAAAGAGAGAGCTAAGAGCCAGGAGGGGACATGAGAAGTCTTTGGCAGGTAGGATCAAGGATAACCCTAAAGCTTTCTATAGATATGTCAGGAATAAAAGAATGACTAGGGTAAGAGTAGGGCCAGTCAAGGACAGTAGTGGGAAGTTGTGCATGGAGTCCGAGGAGATGGGACAGGTGCTAAATTAATATTTTTCGTCAGTATTCACACAGGAAAAAGACAATGTTGTCGAGGAAAATACTGAGATTCAGGCTACTAGACTAAAAGGGCTTGAGGTTCATAAGGAGATGGTGTTAGCAATTCTGGAAAGTGTGAAAATAGATAAGTCACCTGGGCCGGATGGGATTTATTCTAGGATTCTCTGGGAAGCTAGGGAGGAGATTGCTGAGCCTTTGGCTTTGATCTTCAAGTCATCTTTGTCTACAGGAATAGTGCCAGAAGACTGGAGGATAGCAAATGTTGTCCTCTTGTTCAAGAAGGGGAGTAGAGATAACCCCAGTAACTATAGACCAGTGAGCCTTACTTCTGTTGTGGGCAAAATCTTGGAAAAGTTTATAAGAAATAGGATGTATAATCACCTGGAAAGGAATAATTTGATTAGAAATAGTCAACACGGTTTTGTGAAGGGTAGGTCGTGTCTCACAAATCTTATTGAGTTCTTTGAGAAGGTGACCAAACAGGTGGATGAGGGTAAAGCAGTTGATGTGGTGTATATGGATTTCAGTAAAGCGTTTGATAAGGTTCCCCACGGTAGGCTACTGCAGAAAATACGGAGGCATGGGATTCAGGGTGATTTAGCAGTTTGGATCAGAAATTGGCTAGCTGGAAGAAGACAAAGGGTGGTGGTTGATGGGAAATGTTCAGACTGGAGTCCAGTTACGAGTGGTGTACCACAAGGATCTGTTTTGGGGCCACTGCTGTTTGTCATTTTTATAAATGACCTGGAGGATGGCGTAGAAGGATGGGTGAGTAAATTTGCAGATGACACAAGTCGGTGGAGTTGTGGACAGTGCGGACGGATGTTACAAGTTACAGAGGGACATAGATAAGCTGCAGCACTGGGCTGAGAGGGGGCAAATGGAGTTTAATGCAGAAAAGTGTGAGGTGATTCATTTTGGAAGGAATAACAGGAAGACAGAGTACTGGGCTAATGGTAAGATTCTTGGTAGTGTGGATGAGCAGAGAGATCTCGGTGTCCATGTACATAGATTCCCTGAAACTTGCCACCCAGGTTGAGAGGGGTGTTAAGAAGGCGTACGGCGTGTTAGCTTTTATTGGTAGAGGGATTGAGTTTCGGAGCCATGAGGTCATGTTGCAGCTGTACAAAACTCTGGTGCGGCCGCATTTGGAGTATTGTGTGCGATTCTGGTCGCTGCATTATAGGAAGGATGTGGAAGCATTGGAAAGGGTGCTGAGGAGATTTACTACCCGTAGAACAAGATTAAAATGCATGTTACGGTAATCTAGTTTGGATCTCTGGTTATTTCAAAGAATGTTGGAAAAAGACAATTATTTTAAAAAGCTATCAACAATCCATACATAAGCCTTGCCTGAAAAGCAGTCCTATTTCCAGAATTGTGCTATTGCACAAATAATGTCAAGAAGTCACTAGAATATGTTACAGCGAGGGCCAGATTTATTCCCTTGTTCAGTCTTTTGCCTTTGAGAAAGAAAAAGCTGCATTTATGTGGCCTCCATTAAGCATTGTGCATTTCCAGCATGGCTGAGTATAAATTGTATAAAACTATAAGCAGTTTTCCTTGCTTTTGTATTTTTATCCAGGATGAATTAGACCCCACAATGCAGAAAACTTAGATTTATGTTCTGTATTAATCACTGTAGTTGTTGGCTGGATAGAAAGGCAAAAATTGGCTCAACTGAGAAGTGCTCTGAGAGCCAACGATATATGGTGCACTTATACTGCTGCTTTTGGCTTGGTGATCTACATACATATGAACACAAGAATTAGGACACAATGAGGCCATTCAGCCCTGCAAGTCTGCTCTGGCATTTGACAAGATCATGGCTAATCTGACCATGACCTCAATTCCGCTTCCGTGTCTGTTCCATATACCCTTTTATTCTCTTGTCAATCGTGAATATAACTCTGCCGTAAAATTATTCCTGAAGGAATACTTTAATCCTTAAAGAATGACAGGGAACCTTTTGTGTAATTGAGTTGCTGTATGTGACTTATATGTAACTTTATAGAAGCAGATGAAGTGCACATATGTAGTGGGAATTGGAGTCATGCTTGATGACAGCTGTGATCAATTTGTAATATGTGTGTTATACAGCAGCATTGGTAGTGTTAGGTAAGTAGGGATTCAATCATTATACACTATGCTGGTTCACATAGTCAATGGCTTGTATGTTTTTCAAGTTGAAAATCTTTTTAGATATAGTGGCCACTGCATTAGAATGAAAACTTCTGTGCTGTTGTCTCTGTGGTTTGAGGTCTACAATCATTGGAAGAACTGAGTTCAAAGGGAGTACCTTGTTTTTAAAGTCATGGAAATAAAATAAAAATTCATGCTGACTGCAGACTTTATGCAGTTCTTCTGGTACAAGCATTCTCTGCTATTAATAGTGAAATAGATGTATGCACACAAAAATTATATTCATTGAAACACATTTCCACTTGTGGTATATGAATCCATAGGATGATGAGCTATAGATTTGCATCATTTTCTAAAATCTTATTCAGGCTGCACAATGAAGAACAACTAATATTTATACAATGTGTTTAATGTAATACAACTTCCCATGGTGCTTCACAGAAGCATTATAAAACAAAATGTTACACTGAGCCACATAGGGCAATATTCGTGCAGAAGACCAAAAGCTTGGTCAAAGGTTTTAAGGAGGAAAATTAAATAGGGACGCAGAGAAGTATAGGGAAGGTAATTCCGAGTTCAGGATTTAGGCAGCTGACGACACAGCCACAGGTGGTGGAGAAATTTAAATTGAGGATGCTCAAGTGGCCAGAATGAAATGAGTCCAAGAATTCTGGAGGGTTCTGGGGCTGAAGGAGATTACACAGGTAGGAAGCAGGAATTTAAAAACAAAGATGAAAATTTTAAAATCAGAGAGAGGACCAGGGGTCAATGGAGATCAGCAAACACAGGTGCATTTGTTAACAGATTTTAATGCAAGTTATAGAAAATAGGTGCAGGAGTCGGCCATTCAGCCCTTCGAGCCTACACCATCATTCAATATGATCATGGCTGATCATGCAAAGTCAGTATCCCATTCCCGCTTTCTCTCCATACGCCTTGATCCCTTGAGCTGCAAAGACCATGTCCAGCTCCTTCTTGCAACAAACTGGCAATCTAACAAATTGTAACAATCTAACAAACTGGCCTCAACAGCTTTCTGTAGTAGAGAATTCCACAAGTTCACAACTCTCTGAAAGAAGTCGTTCTTCCTCATCTCAGTCCTAAGCGGCTTACCCCTTATTCTTAGGCTGTGACCCTTAGTTCTGGATGTCCCCAACATCGGGAACACTCTTCCCACATCTGGATTCTATATGTTTCTATGAGATCCCGTCTCATTCTTCTAAACTCCAGTGAATACAAGCCCAGTCGATCCAGTCTTTCTTCATATGTGAGTCCTGCATCCCGGGAATTAGTCTGGTGAACCTTCGTTGGACACCCTCAATAGCAAAAATGTCTTTCCTCAAACTAGGAGACCAAAACTGCACATAATATCCACGGTGTGGCCTTATCAAGGCCCTGAATAACTGCAGCAAGACGTCCCTACTCTCTACTCAAATCCTCTCACTGTTAAGGCCAGCATGCCATTAGGTTTCCTCACTGCCTGCTGTACCTGCATGCCAACGTTCCACGACTCTTCCACCATAACACCAGGTCTAGTCTCACTTCCCCTTTTCCTAAGCTACCACCATTCAGATAATTTCCTTCCTGTTTTTGCCACCAAAGTGGATAATCTTGCGTTTACCCACATTATATTGCATTTGTCCACTCAGCCAGCCTGTCCAAGTCACCCTGCAGCCTCTTTGCATCCTCCTCACAGCATACCACCCAGCTTAGTGTCGTCTGCAAATTTGGAGATATTGCATGCAGTTCCTTTGTCCAAATCATTAATGTATATTGTGAACAGCTGGAGGGGGTGCCAGCACTGAACCCTGCAGTACCGCACTAGTCATTGCCTGCCACTCTGAAAAGGACTCATTTATTCCCACTCCCTGCTTCCTGTCTGCCCACCAGTTCTCTATCCACATCAATACATTACCCCAATATCATGAGCTTTCATTTTGCTCACTAATCTCTTGTGTGGGTGGGACCGTGTCAAAAACCTTTTGAAAGTCCAGATACACCACATCCACTGGTTCACCCTTGTCCACTCTACTGTTATGACACAAGCAGTAAGTATTTGATAACCAAGTTTACAGGGGGTGGAATGAGGCAGATCAGCCAGAGGTGCAATGCAACTGTCACGTTTAGAGGCAATAAAGGCATGAATTAAGGTTGTAGCAGCAGCTGAGCTGTGACAGGACAAGTTGGGCAATGTTATGGAGGTGGAAATGAACAATCTTATTGATGGTATGAAAATTAGGTTGACACTCATTTTGGAGCCACATGTTTGCCTTAATCGGGTTGCCTTAATCTCAAACACTTGCCAGAGAGGGTAATAGAGTTTTTTTTTTTTAAAAATTATCTCCTACTTTTTCACGTTTTCTCCCAAATTTACACCCACCAACAATAAACAATAATCAGTAACAAATATTCAATCCCCATATTAATAACAACAATCTCATCCTCCCACCAAACCCCAAACATCAGCCCGCATGTTCACAAACAAATGACAAAAAGGAATTAGGGATCACCCATAGTCGCCATTAACACACACAGCCCCCCTCCCCCAACACTCCCTCCCCGCCCCAACTAATGTTCGATGTTATCCAGTTCTTAAAATTGCATAATGAATATTGCCCATGAGGGTAATAGAGTTTTATCTCAGGGAATTGAGTTTTGACTGGGGACTAAAAGCAAATGGCTTCAGTCTTCCCAATATTTCGAGGAAACACCTGTTCATCCAATGCTGGATGTCAGGTAAGCATTCTGATAATTTAGCAAAAGTGGAAGATTTGAAAGAGGTGGTGGTGAGTTAGAGCTGGGTATTGCCATCAAGGAGCAGCATGTAGAAGAGAAAGAGGAGGAATTTCAAGGACAGCTCCTTGGGAGACAAGAGAGGTATTATGGAAGTGAGAAGAGAAGTCATTGCAAGTGATTAAATTGATAAGAAAAGAACTTGTGCGAGCAGTCCCACCCAGCTGGATGACAGTGAAGAGGCATTGGAGAAAGATCATTTGGCCAACCATGCCAATAGCTATAGATAGGATCGAGAAGGACAAGGAGAGAATGTTTCCCTTTGTCACAGTCACATAGGGTATTATTTATGATTTGATGAGAGCTGTTTTGATATGGTGACAGAGGCAGAAGCCTGATTGGTGGGATTCAAATATGGAGTTCTTGGGAGCAATCGGAATGGATTTAGGAGGCAACTACATGTTGAAGGTGATTGCACAAGAAAGGGAGGCTCAAGATGGATGTTTGTTTGAAAGGTTGGTGGAGTTGAGGATCATTTACTTCAGAGGGGTGATGGCGGCAAATCTGAAGGAGAAGGGGCAGAACCTGAAAAGGGAACTGTTAATGATAGCAGCAAACATTGTGACCAGGAAGAGAAGTTGGGTGGTCAGCAGTTTAGTAAGAATAGGAGATGGGTCTCATGGGCAAGATGAGCTTGAGGAGGACGAGGGGAGGAGAAAAACTAGAGAAAGATGCAAATTCAGAGCTAGGACATGTAGGAGCATTAAACAAAGTTTAGCTAGATGAATAGGAAAAAGAAGGAATATGAAATATTCACATTGTATTAGTAACAGATTGGCAATAGATTACATGTGCGTTGTTCAGTTCACGGAATGATAAGAATAATGATACAAACATTATTGGTAGAGTTGAAGAATAAATAGTTGATATTTAGGGTTTTAATTATACAGTCTTGCCAAAGACCTTCACATTGGCTAGAGTTTTACAATTTTATATTCAAATGTCTTAACTTTTTTGCCTTTACTCAGACCACCAATGGTGTAACAACACGTGACGAGGAAGAAATCAGTGAAGTACAAGAAGATGACCGAGAGATGTTCTCGGACCAGTTAGCAAGTATAGGCATGCTAGGAAGAATATCAGCAGACCACTGCATACCTCTTCTTATAAGGTAGGTTGAAAATTTACTATCATGAATTTGGCACACAATTGACGTAAAATAATCTCAATCTGAAATTCATATGACCATCTGTATAATGCTCTTTTTTGGGGAAATGTTCAGAAATGAGTTTTAAATGGAAGCTGTTAATGATTTGAGGCAAAAGCATATTGTGTGTTCCGGGAAGTGGTACAGCTTCCATATCTTCCCTGGACCAGTCAGTTTGAGAAGAAATCATTTTTGTTTTGCCTTTTTGTTATGTCCCCTATTGAAGACATTGTCTGCGGTACTGTAACATTGGTAGTCTCTCTCCAATATCATGCCCAAGTGACAATATTAATATGTAAACCTTATTACCAAATGCTGATGGGCTAGCCATTCTTGGGAGGCATCATGGCCAAGCACAATTCTGACCGAATTTGACATCTACACACTACGCCTCAGGGTCTACTAATAAAAGTTAGAAGTAAAAACCTAGGCCTATTTTCCCATCTTCAACCAAATTGTAACAATTTATATTTTACAAAAAACCTTTGCCAGGGCAAAAAGTCCAAAGGCACTTCACCTCATCATTTTGAAGTATCTTGACAATACCCTACCTCAGATCATCTAATTCAACAGTTTGAGAATTGAATCTGGAACACATGAAGCAGAGGACAATACGTGTCTCTGGGGAGAGGGCAAGGCTGTGGAATTATTTTGGATTACTCTCGAAAAGAGCCAAGTGAAGGCCCACTGTGTTGTGCACTTTTATGATTCTTTCAAATTAAAATGATTGCAGTGCCAGCCCAGCTCTGAATTCCTATGAAGAAATATTGGACCAGAATTTTCCATAGCTGCTACTCTTTAACATTTTCTATTGACCTATGTAAAGTTTAAATGATCCAGAACTGAGGGAATTATAGATTTATATGTTTGATCATGTTGTAAATAAGATTATTCAATAACTGCTTTAAACTTTGTAAAAACTCAAGCATCTTTTAACCCGGGCTATGAAGGAATAAGTGATCAATATTTTCTGATTTCATTAATGATTATATAATGTCAAGTTTAATTTGTCCCTTTCTCCCGCACACATTTTTCTTGGAAACCTGTTCCAGTATTGCAATAAATAAAAGCAAATTACTGCTGATGCTAGAATCTGAAACCAGAGAAAATGCTGGAAAATCTCCGGTCTGGCAGCATCTGTATGGAGAGAAAAGAGCTAACGTTCCATGTCCAGATGACCCTTTGTCAAAGATTTTCCAGCATTTTCTCTTTGGTTCCAGTATTTCAAAGTTCCTTTATATTGACCTCTGAGCAGAGCAATAGCATTCAGGACGATGTTGTAGCTGTCCAACTCAGATATTTCGACCAGTTTACTTAAAGGTTTTACCTAGGTGTCTTTTAATAGCAAGGAGAACACTCATAGGGAGAAGACAGAGGGTATGGAAAGGGAGAGGTTAGTGGGGGAGATTGAGAGTGGACAGGAGATACGCAGAGGCCCCGGAGGAAAGATTACTTGGGGAAAGACGACGGCTCCAGACGGAGTTTGACCTGTTGACCACAGGGAAGGCGGAGGCACAGTGGAGGAAAGCGCAGGTATGGGGAAAAGGCTAGTCGGATGCTGGCACACCAGCTCCGTAAGAGGATGGCAGCGAAGGAAATAGGGGGAGTCAAAGATGGAAGGGGAGCCACGGTTCGGAGTGCGACGAAAATAAACGAGGTATTCAAGGCCTTTTATGAAGAGCTGTACAGATCCCAGCCCCCAGCAGGGGAAGAGGGGATGCGACGATTCCTAGATCAGCTGAGATTCCTGAGGGTGGAGGAGCAAGAGGTGGCTGGGTTGGAGGAGCTGAGCAAGGGTTTGGGGAGCATGCAGGCGGGGAAGGCCCCGGGACCGGACGGATTCCCGGTGGAGTTCTACAGGAAGTACGCAGACCTGTTGGCCCCACTACTGGTGAGGACCTTTAATGAGGCAAGAAAAGAGAGGACCCTGACCCCGACAATGTCGGAAGCGACAATTTCTTTGATCCTAAAGCGGGACAAGGACCCACTGCAATGTGGATCGTACAGGCCGATCCTGCTCCTCAATGTGGATCGTACAGGCCGATCCCGCTCCTCAATGTGGATGCAAAGCTGCTGGCAAAAGTGCTGGCCACGAGGATCGAGGACTGTGTCCCGGGGGTAATCCACGAGGACCAGACGGGATTTGTAAAGGGCAGGCAACTAAACACCAATGTGCGGCGGCTCTTAAACGTGATAATGATGCCATCGGAGGAGGGAGAGGCGGAGATAGTGGCAGCTATGGACGCGGAGAAGGCCTTTGACCGAGTAGAGTGGGAGTACCTCTGGGAGGTGCTGCGTAGGTTTGGGTTCGGGGTAGGGTTTATCAATTGGGTTAAGCTCCTTTACAGAGCCCCGATGGCAAGTGTAGTGACAAACCGGCGGAGGTTGGAGTACTTTCGACTGTACCGAGGGACGAGGCAGGGGTGCCCCTGTCTCCCCCCCCCCCCCCCCCCCCAACACCCTGTTGTTCGCATTGGCGATCGAACCATTGGCCATGTCATTGAGGGCGTCTAATAAATGGAGGGGGGTGGTCCGAGGGGGAGAAGAGCATCGGGTGTCGCTATATGCGGATGACCTGTTACTGTACGTGGCGGATCCAATGGAGGGGATGGTGGAGGTCATGCAGACTCTAAGGGAGTTTGGGGAGTTTTCGGGCTATAAGCTCAATGTAGGGAAGAGTGAGCTCTTTGTATTACAGGCGGGGGAGCAAGAAAGAGGGATAGGGGACCTACCGCTGAGGAGGGCGGAGGGGAGCTTTCGGTATCTGGGGATCCAGATAGCCAGGAGTTGGGGGACCCTACATAAACTAAATCTGACGAGGTTGGTGGAGCAAATGGAGGAGGATTTCAAAAGATGGGACATGTTACCGCTCTCGCTGGCGGGTAGAGTGCAGTCGGTCAAAATGGTGGTCCTTTCAAGGTTTCTGTTTGTGTTTCAGTGCCTTCCCATCGTGATCACTAAGGCCTTTTTTAAGAGAGTAGGCAGGAGTATTATGGGGTTTGTGTGGGCGAATAAGACCCCGAGAGTAAGGAGAGGGTTCCTGGAACGCAGTAGGGACCGAGGAGTGTTGGCGCTGCCAAACCTGGGGAGCTACTACTGGGCAGCAAATGTGGCGATGATCCGCAAGTGGGTTATGGAGGGAGAGAGGGCGGCATGGAAGAGGATGGAGACGGCGTCCTGTAAAGGAACGAGCCTGGGGGCGTTGGTGACGGCACCGCTGCTGCTCTCGCCGACAAAGTATACCACGAGCTCGGTGGTGGCGGCAGCGTTAAGGATCTGGGGCCAGTGGAGACGGCACCGGGGTGCAATGGGAGCATCGGTGTGGTCCCCGATCAGGGGTAACCACCGGTTTGTCCCGGGGAAGATGGACGGGGGGTTCCAGAGCTGGCATCGGGCGGGGATTGAAAGAATGGGGGACCTGTTCATCGACGGGACGTTTGCGAGCCTAGGGGCACTGGAGGAGAAGTTCGAGTTACCCCCGGGAAATGCCTTTAGATATATGCAGGTGAGGGCTTTTGTGAGGCGACAGGTGAGGGAATTCCCGTTGCTCCCGGCACAAGAAGTTCAAGATAAGGTGATCTCTGGTGTATGGGTCGGGGAGGGTAAGGTGTCGGAAATACACCAGGAGTGGAAAGAAGAGGGGGAAGCGCTGGTAGAAGAGTTGAAGGGTAAATGGGAAGAGGAGCTGGGGGAGGAGATCGAGGAAGGTCTGTGGGCTGATGCCCTCGGTAGGGTTAATTCCTCCTCCTCGTGTGCCAGGCTCAGCCTGATACAATTGAAGGTGGTCCACAGAGCGCACTTGACGGGGGCGAGGTTGAGCAGGTTCTTTGGGGTAGAGGACAGATGTGGAAGGTGCTCAGGGAGCCCGGCGAACCATGTCCATATGTTTTGGTCATGCCTGGCACTGGAGGGGTTCTGGAGAGGAGTGGCAGGAGCAATATCTCAGGTGGTGAAAGTCTGGGTCAAGCCAAGCTGGGGGCTTGCAATATTTGGAGTAGTGGACGAACCGGGAGTGCAGGAGGCGAAAGAGGCTGGCATTCTGGCCTTTGCGTCCCTAGTAGCCCGGCGAAGGATCTTGCTAATGTGGAAGGAGGCGAAGCCCCCCAGCCTGGAGGCCTGGATAAATGATATGGCTGGGTTCATAAAGTTGGAGAGGATTAAGTTCGCCTTGAAAGGGTCTGCGCAGGGGTTCTACAGGCGGTGGCAACCGTTCCTAGACTATCTCGCGGAGCATTAGAGGAAGGTCGGTCAGCAGCAGCAGCAACCTGGGGAGGGGGAATGGGGGACTGCCTGGGAGGGTGGATGAGCAAGAGATATCATGAAGGGTTGGGGAAACTCGCACGTACGGGTGAGGGCCAGTGTACAAAGCTGTGTAAATATATCATTTTGCCATGTATATATCTTGCTCTGCGCGATTTCTCGGTTTTTTTTGTTACGGGGGGGGGGGTGTTATTGTTTGTAAGGGAGAAAAATTGTGTTAAAAAACTTTAATAAATATATATATATTTTTAAATAGCAAGGAGAACAAAAGACGAACGCAAATATAAATTGAACAATCTTTATTAATACACAATTAACGCATAAATTAACCCAAACTATAATACTAGAAACACCCAAGATTCGGTTATACTACCGCAAAGATGGCTTGATTGAACTGTGGGTCTGATTCTTGAGTCCCTCGGGTCCATTGTCACAAAGGTGGGACTCGCTGCCAGCTTTTTTCCGTCCTTCCTGGTCAGTCTTCGGATGGTCATGGTCACCTCCCATGTCGAGTCTCGCTGCTGATGTGCCCCTGGTGTCTATTTTTATCCCCCCCTCCCATTGCAGCACCCAAGGATCTGGTTGATGATCTGTTGACAGGACACCTGAGCCCACCACAGGTGTCCATCTCCGGTGGTATGGTCTACTCAGACCTCCCCTTACCAAATAAGGTAACAGCAGGTAACTGTGGGTGCTTGGGAGTCTGGCTCAATCTAGGCTGCAGACAATAGAATGCAGCATATCAATAGGATGCGATGATCTCTTGATGGGCAATTGACAGGGCGGGTCCAGTCTGTCTTGAGTTTGTATATTCGAACTTGACCAAGTCTGAATTCCCATCAGCCATTCGCTGGAGCTAACTGCAGTTTAATTTAAAGTGTGCGTTTCTTTAATTTAGGATATCCAATTTTAATCAGGTTCAAAACTAGGCCCGATAGGTTACCACAGTGATTTGTTTAGTTTGCTGTGTTCTGCAGTTGAGATAATCAGCTCATGCTTTCTGCATCTGTGTACAGTGTGTTGAAGCCAGCCACTGAAACAAATATCAATTCCCATTTTTTAAGGACTGTTGAGAGGTTCCTTATGTAAACATTTAGGGATTAAAAGCTAATGAATTAATTCTGTAATTTGATCAAGTTGATTTTTCTTTTGTCTGATGCAGCTTATTGGAAGATAGAGTAACAAGGCTTCATGGTCAGTTACAAAGGCAACAACAGCAGTTTCTTTCATCACCAGGGCCAGCAACATTGGATAATAAAGTTCTGGATGATTTGTATGAGGACATTCATTGGCTACTTTTAGTCACAGGTAGGTTCACTACTAAGTATATTGCGATGAACCTTGCGCTTTGGGAAAGACCTGTATTTTCTTTCAGCGAATGTCCTTTTAAACCAAAGTGAAACTAAGATAATTCTGACATTTTAAGTCATTAGATTTCTTAAAAGTTAAACTCTGGCTAAGTTTATTATGGGATGGAAGCTTTAAAACAAAGGCTATTAAAGCTCCTTGGGAGAGCTAATTACAGCTTGGGTTTCTGCCAAAGTACATAGAATTTACAGTGCAGAAAGAGGCCATTTGGTCCATCGAGTCTGCACCGACCCTTGGAAAGAGCACCCAACTGAAGTCCACACTTCCACCCTATCCCCGTAGCCCAATAATCCCACCTAATCTTTTTGGACACTAAGGGAAATTTAGCATGGCCAATCCATCTAACCTACACATCTTTGGATGGTGGGAGGAAACTGGGAGAACGTGTAGACTCTGCACAGACAGTGACCCAAGCCGGAAATCAAACTGGGACCTTGGAGCTATGAAGCAGCATTGCTAACCACTGTGCTACCGTGCTGCCCGTACGACACAGTTGCAGAAAAATGACCGACACCGATCTTGGTGAAGAAGTCTCTGAGAATAGGACAGGAACTATGAAGCCAAGCCACCTTCTTTGAGAAGGTGACCAAACAGGCTGATGAGGGTAAAGCAGTTGATGTGGTGTATATGGATTTCAGTAAAGCGTTTGATAAGGTTCCCCACGGTAGACTACTGCAGAAAATACGGAGGCATGGGATTCAGGGTGATTTAGCAGTTTGGATCAGAAATTGGCTAGCTGGAAGAAGACAAAGGGTGGTGGTTGATGGGAAATGTTCAGACTGGAGTCCAGTTACTAGTGGTGTACCACAAGGATCTGTTTTGGGGCCACTGCTGTTTGTTATTTTTATAAATGACCTGGAGGAGGGTGTAGGAGGATGGGTGAGTAAATTTGCAGATGACACTAAAGTCGGTGGAGTTGTGGACAGTGCGGAAGTATGTTACAAGTTACAGAGGGACATAGATAAGCTGCAGCGCTGGGCTGAGAGGTGGCAAATGGAGTTTAATGCAGAAAAGTGTGAGGTGATTCATTTTGGAAGGAATAACAGGAAGACTGAGTACTGGGCTAATGGTAAGATTCTTGGCAGTGTGGATGAGCAGAGAGATCTCGGTGTCCATGTACATAGATCCCTGAAAGTTGCCACCCAGGTTGAGAGGGTGTTAAGAAGGTGTACGGTGTGTTAGCTTTTATTGGTAGATTGATTGAGTTTCGGAGCCATGAGGTCATGTTGCAGCTGTACTAAACTCTGGTGCGGCCGCAATTGGAGTATTGCGTGCAATTCTGGTTGCCGCATTATAGGAAGGATGTGGAAGCATTGGAAAAGGTGCAGAGGAGATTTACCAGAATGTTGCCTGGTATGGAGGGAAGATCTTATGAGGAAAGGCTGAGGGACTTGAGGCTGTTTTCGTTAGAGAGAAGAAGGTTAAGAGGTGACTTAATTGAGGCATAGAAGATGATCAGAGGATTGGATAGGGTGGACAGTGAGCCTTTTTCCTCGGATGGTGATGTCTAGCACGAGGGGACATAGCTTTAAATTGAGGGCAGATAGATATAAGACAGATGTCAGAGGTAGGTTCTTTACTCGGAGAGTAGTAAGGGCGTGGAATGCCCTGCCTGCAACAGTAGTGGACTCGCCAACACTAAGGGCATTCAAATGGTCATTGGATAGACATATGGACGATAAGGGAAGAGTGTAGATGGGCTTTAGAGTGGTTTCACAGGTCGGCGCAACATCGAGGCTGAAGGGCCTGTACTGCGCTGTAATGTTCTATGTTCTAAGTGGTTGTAAGTGAGCTCAGGTGGAAAGTTGTGGCAGTCAGTGAAGGAGACCAAAAACGAAGGAGAGCTGGACAGTAAGTGTAGGAAAGAAGTGCCTTTTCCTGGCCCATGGAAATTGGGAATGGTGCGACTACTGTCGGAAGGGACTTGGGGCCTACCTCCTGTATATGTAAAGGAACTGAATCTTCACCTCAGAAACACAAAGGGCTACGGGACTCCGGAGTAACTGATTTCAATGAAGAGGGGTGGGAGTGCTTCTTGTTTTGTACGATGCATTGCTATGTCAACTATTTAGAGTGAAATTTTCCTTTTTATTTGAAGTATAATTTGCCTGTTGATGTTTGTGTTTCTTTTGGTTTGCTTATTGAAGTAACATTTTTAAAAAGTGAAATCTTGTCCATTGATTTTCTTTCCTTTGGGTCGTGGGATTTCCTTTCTTAAAAAAAAGTCTAAGGGGATCGTAATATTTTTAATATATTGAAAGATAAAGGGCGGGATTCTCCACCCCACCGCGCCACATTTCTGCCCTGACCGGCCGGTGGGATTCCCCGTTACGCCGGCCGGTCAATGGGGTTTCCCATTGTGGGCAGCCCCACGCCATCGGGAAACCCTCGGGCGCCGGCATCACGGAGAATCACGCCCAAAGTCTTTAATGTTTATTTATATTTATCGTTATTGAAAAGAAAGCCATGTGAAGTAAACAAAGTGACTTGGCAGTTATTTAAAAGGGCTGTAACTAAATTTGCTAATCACCAAACATCAATTTTCTTCAACCTTTGTCTGTTCAAAACTCTCCTTGAAATTATCATCTCAGACTGTGTGCTAACATAACAACCTACCGTAGAATTGCCAAAAGTTAAAATTGATGTTATTTTCAGGAGTAGAGCTCATTTTAGTTAACTATGCAAGAATGCTCATTGGAGATCAAAAATAGCTTCATTCCTAGATGACCATTACCTATACGGATTTCAAAGAATAAAATTATTTGAGAAAGGAATATACATAACATTTTGGATTGTTGGTGTGAATATCTATGTTTGTGTGTAGGACATTAGTTCTCATAACAAAAGTGCTGTTAGTTTGGGTAATCTTGACTGTAAATGCATATGGAGGGCAATTCTGCTTTAAGCTGCATTCTTCCTTAATTGCATGATATTTTTAGTTTGGGTTCCATGTATATTGTCACTTATCAAGATGGTATGAAATTAATTAATCTTATAGAATGCTAAACCGTACTTGTAACCTGGTATCTTTGTTCATGTTGCAAGGCTACCTCTTAGCTGATGACACTCAGGGAGAGACTCCTCTTATACCTCCAGAGATAATGGAATATTCCATTAAGAATGCCACTGAAGTTGATATTAACACAACACTTCAGATTCTGGGTTCTCCAGGGGAAAAAGCCTCCTCTATCCCAGGATATAACAGAACAGATTCTGTGATTAGGTAAGAGTTTATTTTTTAAAGTGATATTGTTGGAAGAAAGGATGCGATGCATGTAGCTTTTACTCAATATTTCTAAAGCTAGCTGCAATCACTAAAATAGTTAGAAATTGCTACCTTCCACCCAAAGTCATAAGCCCATTTCAAAGTAGTAAGTTTAAAAATAAGGGGACACCCATTTAAAACTAAGATTAAACAACATTTTTTTTAATGAGGGTTGAGCCTTTGGAACGCGGTACCTGAAAAGCTGGTTGAGGTAGAATCTGAATATTTTTAAAGAAAAGTTGGGTAGATTCTTGAAGAGTAAGGTGTGATAGCTTATCAGAGGTGGACGGATGCAGATTTGAGGTTACTGTTAGATCAGCCATGATATTGAATGGTGGAGCAGGCTCGAGGAGCTCAATGGCCTAATTCTCCTTCCTTGTGTGCTCATGGTAAGTAACATCGCAGCACACAAGTGTCAGGAAATAAACATTTCCCCTTGACATTCAATGGCATTACCATTACTGAATCCTCCACTATCAATATTCTGGGGGTTACTGACCAGAAACGTAACTGGACCAGTCCTATAAATACTGTGGCTACAAGGGGGCGGGTAACTCACTTCCCGACTCCCAAAAGCCTGTCCACTACCTACAAGACGTGTGGTAGAATACCTTCCATTTGTCTGGATGAGTGCAGCTCCAACAACATTCCTAAGCTCAACACCATCCAGTACAAAGCAGCCCGCTTAATTGGTACCCTATCCACCAACTTAAGTCACCCCCTTCACCAAAGATAGACAGTGTGTGCCACATTCAAGATTATCCTGCAGCAACTCATCAAACCTCATTTGGTAGCACCATCCAAACCTATAGTCAGTAGGGCGTGGAGCATTGTTAGTGGCGGACGTCGTTGGGGAGGGTTAGTGATTTTATTTTAAACATTGTGAATAAGAACTCCACAACTTGTTTAAATGTTACAAATGGCAAACACGTAACATTTAATAACTATTCTGTAACAGTGCTGTGCATTGATTAACTGGTGTTCTTGTTCTATAAAATGTTTTGTAATGAAACAAAAGTTCCAACTAAATGTTTACTTAAAATATTGAATTGTATCTTTCCAATCCTGATTTTAAACCTTACAATGAAGTAGTTGTTAAATATCTAATGTTGTGTGGTATTGAGCAAATGCAAACAAGGATGGTTCTGAGGTTGAGACTCTAAATTTGCCCATCTTAGCCAGCACAATAGAAGGACATTACCACTGGCTCCATTAAGTCATGGTTCTCATTCTTTGATTTCTGTGTGAAGGACAAGAAAATAGTTGCTCATTGCATTCTCGAAGGATAGCACTTATGCAGGGTATGAAGGTAAAACGTGGCTTGTTGAACAATTCCGCTCATACTATTTAGAAGAAATGGGGCTCTTAATTGTTTTTTGGATTACAACTATAAATGTATTAAAATGTATCTTTAGGAAGTTAGACTTATTAAGTGAATCTGAAAGCATCTGTGAAATAACGCATCAAACTGATCTGAAAATCCTATTTCCAGGTTGTTAGCAGCTGTTCTGAGAGCATCGGAAGTTGAGTCTCGAGCCACGAGGGCAAACTTGACAGAACTCCTCAGTCCACAAATGGGAAAAGATATTATGTGGTTCCTGAAACGGTGGACAAAGACCTACCTTTTAGTGGATGAAAAACTTTATGATCAGGTGTTCAATATTGAATGTATTTGTAGATTTATAAACTGCTGTTTCTTAATCAATTATGTGGTTTTCCTTTGGATCTGGTCTTCCACGTCCGTATGAGCATGTTCACTTGATTATTTTCAAATCCCTGTGCATGGCCCCTAATTGGACCTTTTGTATGTGTTCGTTCCTCCTCATATCTGGTAGGTCATTGCATCCCTTTGATGACTTTAACGTAGACTCCAGTGCATAATAGTGTCATATATATTTTTCCCTTCTGTGTTTGGTATCAATATATATAAGCCCCAATATCGCTAACCCAACCTGCACATCTTTGAACTGTGGGAGGAAACCGGAGCACATGGGGGAAATCCACCCAGACACAGGGAGAAAGTTCAAACTCCACACAGCCCTCTGCGGTAAAGAATTCCACAGATTTACTACCATTTGAGGAAGAAATTTCTCCCCATCTCTATCTTAAATGGGTGACCCCTTACTCTGAGATTATGTCCTCTGGTCCTACACTTTCCCACAAAGGGGAACAACTTCTCAGAATCTATTCTGTCAAGCCCCCTGAGAATTCTATATATCTCAATACGTTCACCGCTCATTCTTCTAAACTCCAATGAGTACAGGCCCAACCTACTCAGCCTCTCCTCAAAAGAAAATCAATCCATACCCAAGACAAGTCTGCACCACCTTCAGTGGCAGCATATTTTTCTTTATGTAAGGAAACCAAAACTGTTCATATCCAGGTGTGGTCTAACTAGTGCCTTTTATAGTTTAGAAAGACTTACCTAATTTTATACTACATTTCCTTTGAAATATTATACTACATTTCCTTTGAAACCAGGGGCTGGTTTAGCACAGTGGGCTAAACAGCTGGCTTGTAATGCAGAATAAGGCCAGCAGCGCGTGGGTTCAATTCCCGTACCAGCCTCTCCGAACAGGCGCCGGAATGTGGCGACTAGGGGCTTTTCACAGTAACCTCATTGAAGCCTACTTGTGACAATAAGCTATTATTATTATTATTATTATTATTATTAATAATAATAATAAATAACGGACAACATTCCATTTGCCTTCCCTATCTCCTGCTGAACTTACATGTTAGCTTTTTGTGGGTTGTGCATGATGACCCCCAAATCTCTCTATGCTGCAGCTTCATGAAGTCTTTCTCCATTTAAATAATATTCAGCTTCTTTATTCTTCCTACCAAAGTACACCACAGGAACAGGCCCTTTGGCCCTCCAAGCCTGCGCCGACCATGCTGCCCGTCAAAACTAAAATCTTCTACACTTCCGGGGTCTGTATCTCTCTATTCCCATCCTATTCATGTATTTGTCAAGATGCCCCTCAAACGTCACTATCGTCCCTGTTTCCACTACCTCCTCCGGTAGCGAGTTCCAGGCACCCACTATCCTCTGTGTAAAAAAAACCTTGCCTCGTACATCTCCTCTAAACCTTGCCCCTCGCACCTTAAACCTATGCCCCCTAGTAATTGACCCCTCTCCTGGGAAAAAGCCTCTGATCACCCATTCTGTCTTTGCCCCTCATAATTTTGTAGACCTCTATCAGGTCGCCCCTCAACATCCGTCGTTCCAATTAGAACAAACCGGCTTCATTCAACTTCTCCTCATAGCTAATGCCCTCCAAACCAGGCAACATCCTGGTAAATCTCTTCTGCACCCTCTCTAAAGCCTCCATATCCTTCTGGTAGTGTGGCGACCAGAATTGAACACTATACTCCCAAGTGTGGCCTAACTAAGGTTCTATACAGCTACAACATGACTTGACAATTATTTTACTCTGCCCCGGTCAATGAAGGCAAGCATGCCATATGCCTAGAGTACCCAATTCATTTTTTCAAAATAAGGGGCAATTTAGTGTGTTCAATCCGCCTACTTTGCACATCTTTGGGTTGTGGGGGCGAAACCCACGCAAACTCGGGGAGAATGTGCAAACTCCACACGGACAGTGACCCAGAGCCGGGATCGAACCTGGGACCTCGGCGCCGTGAGACTGCAGTGCTACCACTGCGCCACCGTGCTGCCCGCCATATGCCTTCTTGGCTACCTTCTCCACCTGTGTTGCCCCTTTCAGTGACCTGTGGACCTGTACACCTAGATCTCTCTGACTTTCAATACTCTTGAGGGTTCTACCATTCACTGTATGTTCCCTACCTGTATTAGACCTTCCAAAATGCATTACCTCACATTTGTCCGGATTAAACTCCATCTGCCATCTCTCCGCCCAAGTCTCCAAACAATCTGAATCCTGCTGTATCCTCTGACAGTCCTCATCGCTATCCGCAATTCCATCAACCTTTGTGTCATCCGCAAACTTACTAATCAGACAGTTACATTTTCCTGCAAATCATTTTTATATATATATATATATATATATACTATGAACAGCGAAGGTCCCAGCACTGATCCCTGCGGAACACCACTAGCCACAGCCCTCCAATCAGAAAAGCACCCATCCATTGCTACTCTCTGCCTTCTATAACTTAGCCAGTTCTGTATCCAACTTGCCAGCTCACCTCTGATCCTGTGTGACTTCACCTTTTGTACCATAACTTTACATTTTCCTGCACTATATTCCATCTGCCAAGTTTTTGCCCACTCATTTAACCTGCCTATATCCTTCTCTGGGGCCTAATCAAAAATAGCCCCTTTTGTTAGATGTTTTAAAAAAATAATCTTTATTGTCACAAGTCGGCTTACATTTTACACTGCAATGAAGTTACTGTGAAAAGCCCCTAGTCGCCACATTCCAGCGCCTGTTCGGGTACACGGAGGGAGAATTCAGAATGCCCAAATTACCTAATAGCACATCTTTCAAGACTTGTGGGAGGAAACTGGAGCACCTGGAGGAAACCCATGTAGACACAGGGAGAATGTGCAGACTGCGCACAGACAGTGACCCAAGCCGGGAATCGAACCTGGGATCCTGGAGCTGTGAAGCCATAGTGCTAACCACTATGCTACCGTGCTGCCCACACATATCCAACAATTTAGTTCGCTTGTTTGACCAACATTTTCAGTTTTCTAGATTACTGGACAAGTTGCACTGCATTGAGAAAATTATTGTATGTTCTCACTTTTTTATGAAAGAATAAAACAATTACTAAGGGAAACATACTAAAGGGATCTTTTTCTGGTGAGTTAATAGTGCCTCCTTATTGATTTAGAAGAAAATAACACAAAGCTACAAAGAATCTTGAGAAGAACAAGATGGAAGAGATCAAATGTTGTGCTGCTTGTTGTACAAACAAGATTAAAGTGCCAGCTGAGTTTAGTCAGCAATGCTGGCCTCAAGCTAAGGACTTGAACACTTAGGCTGAAGTTTCATTTCATTATTTAAAGGTGTTACCTTTTGTATAATAAACTGACCTGAGGTTCTCTACCTGTTCAGATAGAAGTCAAAAGGTACAATGGTACTTTTCAGAGGAGCTCCTTCCAAATACCCTGGCTAAAATCTTTCCCTAAAATAGCCCAAATAACAAATTATTTGATCTTTCCCTTACTGTAAGCACTTGCTGTACACAAATTTGCTGCAAAAAAAAAGTCATTGCAAAACAAATATAGTCCATTTTGCTAAGCCCTAAAACTGAAAATTTACTGTACTATGTTTACTTTCTAACAATGAGAAATACTGTTGGAACACTCATGAAAAATAACTCCGGACTTCCGGGTGCGGCGATGACCAGCTGAGTCGCACGTTTCGGCAGCTCCCTGTGAAACGGACTTTTGGGCTCTTGATAGGAGCCCCAACGGCAATTTTGACGGCTAAAAACACTGTGCGGTAAACCAGAAGGGAATCCCCCCTGGATACGGATGGAAAAAGGAGGAGAGAGTGGCCAGATTGCAGTGGATCCTTTAGAACAGCGGCAAGGAAGGCAAGCAAAAACCAAGATGGCGTCGGAAGGTGGCAGTTTAACATGGGGCCCTGAACAACAAGAGTTCTTGAAATGCTGTGTGGAAGAGCTCAAAAAGGAAATGAAGAAAGAGCTGTTGGCCCCGATACTACAGGCGATCGAAGGACTAAAGGAGGAACAAAAGACCCAGGAGCGGGAGCTTCGGGTCGTGAAGGCAAAGGCAGCCGAGAATGAGGACGATATACAGGGCCTGGTGGTGAAGACGGAGACGCAGGAGGCACATCAGAAACGATGTGTGGAAAGGTTGGAGGCACTGGAAAACAACGCAAGGAGGAACAACCTGAGGATTCTTGGTCTTCCTGAAGGTGTGGAGGGAGCGGACGTCGGGGCATATGTGAGCACGATGCTGCACTCGTTAATGGGAGCGGAGGCCCCGGCGGGTCCGTTGGAGGTGGAGGGAGCATACCGAGTGATGGCGCGAGGACCGAGAGCAGGAGAAATTCCCAGAGCCATAGTGGTGAGATTCCTCCGTTTTAAGGATAGAGAAATGGTCCTTAGATGGGCGAAGAAAACTCGGAGCAGTAAATGGGAGAACGCGGTGATCCGCGTTTATCAAGACTGGAGTGCGGAGGTGGCGAGAAGGAGGGCGAGCTTTAATCGGGCCAAGGCGGTGCTTCATAAAAAGAAGATAAAATTTGGAATGCTGCAACCGGCAAGACTGTGGGTCACATATCGAGGGAGGCACCACTACTTTGAGACGGCGGATGAAGCGTGGACTTTTATTGTGGAAGAAAAACTGGAATGAGCGGGTTATTAAAAAGAACGTTCGAACAAAGTGGTGGGGCGAATGTGGGGGGCAAAGAGGGGTTTTATGTACTAATCCTGCGATGTGGTAACTTTTCTCTCTCCCACAGGTGGTGATGGGGGGAGGAGGGGAGGTGGAGGAGATGGGGCGTTGGCCATTAGGGGCGGGGCCAAGGGAGAAGCGCGGGCTTGGTTCCCGCGCTATGATAATCATGGCGGGAATAGAGAAGCAGGAAGGAGGGGGCGCGCACGGTGCGAGCCGAGGTCACGGGGGGAAGCCGAGGTCAGCCAGAGTTTGCTGACTTCTGGGAGCAACATGGGGGAGTAATTATGCTAGCGGGGGATCTAGTGGGGGGGGGGGGTGGGAGGGGGGAATTACTGGGTTGCTGCTGCTGGGGAGAGGGGGGAGTTGGTATGGGAGAGGATGGGCGGGGGGGCACCGCCTGGGGGAGATACAGCTGCGTGGGAACCGGGTGAGGAGCTGGAAAAAGGTGATGGCTAATCGACAAGGGGGGGGTGGGGTAGGAAGCCCCCCAACTCGGCTGATCACGTGGAACGTGAGAGGGCTGAACGGGCCGATAAAGAGGGCACGGGTACTCGCACACCTTAAGAAACTTAAGGCAGATGTGGTTATGTTACAGGAAACGCACCTGAAACTGATAGACCAGGTTAGGCTACGCAAAGGATGGGTGGGGCAGGTGTTCCATTCGGGGCTAGATGCGAAAAACAGGGGGGTGGCTATATTAGTGGGGAAGCGGGTAATGTTCGAGGCAAAGACTATAGTGGCGGATAACGGGGGCAGATACGTGATGGTGAGTGGCAAACTACAGGGGGAGACGGTGGTTTTGGTAAACGTATATGCCCCGAACTGGGATGATGCCAATTTTATGAGGCGGATGCTAGGACGCATTCCGGACCTAGAGATGGGAAAGCTGATAATGGGGGGAGATTTTAATACGGTGTTGGAACCAGGGCTGGATAGGTCGAAGTCCAGGACTGGAAGGAGGCCGGCAGCAGCCAAGGTACTTAAAGATTTTATGGAGCAGATGGGAGGTGTAGACCCGTGGAGATTTAGCAGACCTAGGAGTAAGGAGTTCTCGTTTTTCTCCTATGTCCATAAAGTCTACTCGCGAATAGACTTTTTTGTGCTGGGTAGGGCATTGATCCCGAAGGTGAGGGGAACGGAGTATACGGCTATAGCCATTTCGGATCACGCTCCACACTGGGTGGACTTGGAGATAGGGGAGGAAACAGGAGGGCGCCCACCCTGGAGAATGGACATGGGACTAATGGCAGATGAGGGGGTGTGTCTAAGGGTGAGGGGGTGCACTGAAAAGTACTTGGAACTCAATGATAATGGGGAGGTCCAGGTGGGAGTGGTCTGGGAGGCGTTGAAGGCGGTGGTTAGAGGGGAGCTGATATCAATAAGGGCACATAAAGGGAAGCAGGAGAGTAAGGAACGGGAGCGGTTGCTGCAAGAACTTTTGAGGGTGGACAGACAATATGCGGAAGCACCGGAGGAGGGACTGTACAGGGAAAGGCAAAGGCTACATGTAGAATTTGACTTGCTGACTACAGGCACTGCAGAGGCACAATGGAGGAAGGCACAGGGTGTACAGTACGAATATGGGGAGAAGGCGAGCAGGTTGCTGGCACACCAATTGAGGAAAAGGGGAGCAGCGAGGGAAATAGGGGGAGTGAGGGATGAGGAAGGAGAGATGGAGCGGGGAGCGGAGAGAGTGAATGGAGTGTTCAAGACATTTTATAAAAAATTATATGAAGCTCAACCCCCGGATGGGAGGGAGAGAATGATGGGCTTCTTGGATCGGCTGGAATTTCCCAGGGTGGAAGAGCAGGAAAGGGTGGGACTGGGAGCACAGATCGAGGTAGAAGAAGTGGTGAAAGGAATTAGGCGCATGCAGGCGGGAAAGGCCCCGGGACCGGATGGATTCCCAGTCGAATTCTATAGAAAATATGTGGACTTGCTCGCCCCGGTACTGACGAGGACCTTTAATGAGGCAAAGGAAAGGGGACAACTGCCCCCGACTATGTCTGAAGCAACGATATCGCTTCTCTTAAAGAAGGAAAAGGACCCGCTACAATGCGGGTCCTATAGACCTATTTCCCTCCTAAATGTAGATGCCAAGGTCCTGGCCAAGGTAATGGCAATGAGAATAGAGGAATGTGTCCCGGGGGTGGTCCACGAGGACCAAACTGGGTTTGTGAAGGGGAGACAGCTGAACACGAATATACGGAGGTTGTTAGGGGTAATGATGATGGCCCCACCAGAGGGAGAAACGGAGATAGTAGTGGCGATGGATGCCGAGAAAGCATTTGATAGAGTGGAGTTGGATTATTTGTGGGAGGTGTTGAGGAGATTTGGTTTTGGAGAGGGGTATGTTAGATGGGTGCAGCTGTTGTATAGGGCCCCAGTGGCGAGCGTGGTCACGAATGGACGGGGATCTGCATATTTTCGGCTCCATAGAGGGACAAGGCAGGGATGCCCTCTGTCCCCATTATTGTTTGCACTGGCGATTGAGCCCCTGGCGATAGCGTTGAGGGGTTCCAAGAAGTGGAGGGGAGTACTTAGGGGAGGAGAAGAGCACCGGGTATCTTTGTATGCGGACGATTTGCTACTATACGTGGCGGACCCGGCGGAGGGGATGCCAGAAATAATGCGGATACTTGGGGAGTTTGGGGATTTTTCAGGGTATAAATTGAACATGGGGAAAAGTGAGTTGTTTGTGGTGCATCCAGGGGAGCAGAGCAGAGTAGAGAAATAGAGGACCTACCGTTGAGGAAGGTAACAAGGGACTTTCGTTACCTGGGGATCCAGATAGCTAAGAATTGGGGCACATTGCATAGGTTAAATTTAACGCGGTTGGTGGAACAAATGGAGGAGGATTTCAAGAGATGGGATATGGTATCCCTGTCACTGGCAGGGAGGGTGCAGGCGGTTAAGATGGTGGTCCTCCCGAGATTCCATTTTGTGTTTCAGTGCCTCCCGGTGGTGATCACGAAGGCTTTTTTAAAAAGGATTGAAAAGAGCATCATGGGTTTTGTGTGGGCCGGGAAGACCCCGAGAGTGAGGAAGGGATTCTTACAGCGTAGCAGGGATAGGGGGGGGCTGGCACTACCGAGCCTAAGTGAGTATTATTGGGCCGCTAATATTTCAATGGTGAGTAAGTGGATGGGAGAGGAGGAGGGAGCGGCGTGGAAGAGATTAGAGAGGGCGTCCTGTAGGGGAACTAGCCTACAGGCTATGGTGACAGCCCCATTGCCGTTCTCACCGAGGAACTACACCACAAGCCCGGTGGTGGTGGCTACACTGAAGATTTGGGGACAGTGGAGACGGCATAGGGGAAAGACTGGAGCCTTGGGGGGGTCCCCGATAAGAAACAACCATAGGTTTGCCCCGGGGGGAATGGATGGGGGATATGGAATGTGGCAAAGAGCAGGAATAACGCAACTGAAAGATCTGTTTGTGGATGGGAAGTTCGCGAGTCTGGGAGCGCTGACCGAGAAATATGGGTTGCCCCAAGGGAATACATTCAGGTATATGCAACTGAGGGCTTTTGCGAGGCAACAGGTGAGGGAATTCCCGCAGCTCCCGACACAAGAGGTGCAGGACAGAGTGATCTCAAAGACATGGGTGGGGGATGGTAAGGTGTCAGATATATATAGGGAAATGAGGGACGAAGGGGAGACTATGGTAGATGAACTAAAAGGGAAATGGGAAGAAGAGCTGGGGGAGGAGATCGAGGAGGGGCTGTGGGCAGATGCCCTAAGCAGGGTAAACTCGTCGTCCTCGTGTGCCAGGCTAAGCCTGATTCAGTTTAAGGTATTACACAGGGCACATATGACTGGAGCACGGCTCAGTAAATTTTTTGGGGTGGAGGATAGGTGTGCGAGGTGCTCGGAAAGCCCAGCGAATCATACCCATATGTTTTGGTCATGCCCGGCACTACAGGGGTTTTGGATGGGGGTGACGAAGGTGCTTTCAAAAGTAGTAGGAGTCCGGGTCGAACCAGCCTGGGGGTTGGCTATATTTGGGGTTGCACAAGAGCTGGGAGTGCAGGAGGCGAGAGAGGCCGATGTTTTGGCCTTTGCGTCCCTAGTAGCCCAGCGCAGGATATTGCTAATGTGGAAAGAAGCCAAGCCCCCGGGGGTGGAGACCTGGATAAATGACATGGCGGGGTTTATAAAGCTAGAGCGGATTAAGTTCGTCCTAAGGGGGTCGGCTCAAGGGTTCACCAGGCGGTGGCAACCGTTCGTCGAATACCTCGCAGAAAGATAGACGGAATGGGAAAAAGAAGGCAGCAGCAGCAGCCCAGGATGGGGGGGGGGGTGGAAGAGGGGTGGTGTGGGGGGGGGGGGGGGGGGGGGAGGAGGAACCAGAAGGACTCTCAGCGTTGTTAATATATACTGTATAGTATGTGTAGGTCGTTGCGACAGATAATTATATATTGGACTGTTAAATTATATTTTTGGAGAGTGTTACTTGTGACGAGGCAGTTGCCAATTAGGGCTAGTTTTCATTTTTGTTATTTATTATTTATTCATTTTTTGTTTATAAAATAGGTCATTGTTATTTGTGTTGTTATAATATTGTGTAAAGGATGCACAATGTACTGTGTTGGTTGACCAAAAATTTTCAATAAAATATTTAATAAAAAAAAAGAAAAATAACTCCAATGGAAAGTTTGAGATTACGTTTAGAAAATCAGTGCATTTGAAAAGCAGCAAAATTCTCAAGGAAACTAAAGATTTGCCTATGTTTTCTCAAGGAGACCAAGACAGTGATACACTGCCCATTATTGGAAAACCTTTGTAAAGTTCCCTATTAGCCCAAATAGCTGAGTGGGCGTCAATATTAACTTGTCCACGTATGCCCTTTTTATTTACAGATAAGTTTACCATTAAGTACAGCATTTGGTGCAGACACCGAAGGTGCTCAGTGGATTGTTGGGTACCTTCTAGAAAAGGTTATGAGTAATCTTTCGGTGTGGATCGCAGAACAGGACCTTGCAAATGACACAGTTCAACTCCTTGTAACACTAGTAGAGAGGAGAGAACGGTGGGTACAAAGTTTTTTGACCATGTATAAAATTTTAGAACATAACTGCTTCCTAGTGGCTTTCTTCTTAAATCAAACCCTCACCCTGGTAAATCTGTGTTGCACTTCCTTCAAGGTTATTATATCTCCTCACTATATTGAGGAACCCAACACTGCACAAAGCATTTCAGATGTTAGCTAACCATTTTTTTGTGTAGAATTATCATGACCTCTTTACTTTAATATTCTATCCTGTTTATTATAAACTCCCAAATTAAATATATTTTTAAAATTGTGTTTACAGAACCCTTTGCATTTTCTTCCATAAAGCTCTTGACACTGTTTTGTCTCTGTGTGTTGTGTTCCAGAATAAAAGCCAAAAGATTACTTAACCACACTGCGAAACTGAAATGACTTGTGTGCTGAGGGGATAGTTTGCTGGAAGTAGATGATACTGTGTTTCAGTGCTTAGCCTCAAACAGGTGGCCAGCACTAGATTACATAATTTATTAAGAAAATTACATTGAATTTTTGATAATCATCCATAGATCCATTTGGAGGTTTTACCTGAAGTATTGATTGCATGAATATTTAACTTGGAGTAACACATTAAGTAGCTTATTTACTAATGATTGAAATGTTCCCAAGTGTATTGTACATAAAAGTTCAAAAGTGTGCACTGCTCAAACACATTGTAAAATAATTGAATGTTCAAAAGAATTGTAACTTCAAAGCTACTGAAATGTCCCAAAAATGTGTTTTGGTGGTGGTGGTGGCAACGACGGGCTTCTCCATGGTGGCTGAGGTGGGGCCCTGCTTTTAGTGGCACAGTTGCTATTGAGCGGGCTCCCGCCTTGGCGGTGCTGTGTGCATCACATGATGGCTGCCAACGGAAATATCGTCCAGGCTGAAAGTCCTGGCTCTGAGGTGCAGTTTGTCGGGGCTGAAGAGTTTTTCGGAGGCGCAAGAGGAGATTTTTAGAGGTCCACTTGCATAGTCGATCCTGCTACGTGGCTTGCTTCCATCCTGATGGATTTTGGAGAAGGCGGTGGGCCATGGGGAACACCACTGAGCCCGGTCCCTGGCGTGAGATGGTGGAAGAGTTCCTGAGTGAGTTTCAAAATTGGCTGCCATGTTTCACTCATCTTGTTGTGGAGACTGGGTGTTTTTGATTCGATGGAGCACATTGTATCCTGTCTTCGAGGCTGGTTGTCAGTGTGTACTATCTTGTATTGTCCTATTCCCGACAATCAACGTGAGGGGTTGGAGGTGGCCTCCCGGCCGGGGCCTAGGCTGTGGATCGCCTTGGTGTTGTTGAGACAGCATGGCGGCAGTAATGTTGGAACCCGTGACAAATCATCCCCCCCCCCCCCCCCCCCCCCCCCCCCCGGGTCTTCTTTAGATGAGTAGAGCCAGAGACGGGTAGATGGTTGGGGTTGGTAGGGTTAGTCCTCGCTGTGATTTGAGGGTAGGGTTGGAGTGTTATCGTTTCTCTCCTTGTTCGGAGTGGAGTGTCTGTTTTACGGTGGTGTTGGGCTTTCTCCTGGCTGGTCAGTCATGTTATCTGGTGCCGGAGGAAAGGAGGGTTGGCCCTCCCTCACATCGTGACCTTTTGAGGGGTGTCTTCTCTCCGCCCCTATGAGGGGTGTCTTCTCTCTCCCGCCTGAGAATAATTATCCTTGCTCAAGTTTTGGACTTTGTGCATATCCTCTTGGGAGTGTGTTGTTTGCTTGTCGGTTGAGTGGTCTATTCCCCTTCGGTTTATGGTGCCCTCCATGGATGCAGTTGGGTCTGATTTCCAAAAGAGATACAGCTATGTCGAGTTGCTGATGCCTGAGGTGCTGCTGGAGCTGAGGGGTTTGTATGCTGGTGTATGCCCGATCTGGCTGCAAGTAGTGCACCGTGGGAGGGGTGTGCACCGTCTTGTCATGTTTCTATCCTGTTCTCTCCTTGGTTTCTGGTGGGGTCGTGGGAATATTTGGTTTCACCCAATCATTGTACCGACCCAGTTGTGATGTTGTTCTCCTGTTTCATTTTGTATCCATGTAGAGCTGGGTTTTCCCCACTCTCCTGTATCATATTATGATGTAACTTTGTTGCATCTGTTTCTAAAATGTAAAATTCTAATAAATATACTTTTTTAAAAAATGTATTTTTGAAAGTTCAAGCCACTTCACTTATCATGCAGTGAAATAAAGAAGTTTTTTTAAAAGCAAGTACTTATTTTGTTCATGATTTTAATGTCAAGTCTAGAGTTAATTGTCAGGTTATAACAATATTTCTCTTTGTACATATTTCGAAGTAGTGTTAATTGATTACTGTTCTCTTTTAGGGCCAATTTAGTAATAAAATGTGAAAGTTGGTGGAATTTGGCAAAACAGTATGCAAGTCGAAGTCCACCACTGAACTACCTACCTAGTAGTGTACAACGAACATTGATGAAAGCCCTGGTTTTGGCAGGGTTTGCTCATGTGGATACAGAAACAAAGCAACAGTATTGGACAGAGGTGAGAATTTGAATATGGATTAAATTAATATTTTGCCCAATGTTTTCTGAGGGGTTTCCAGTACTCTTGAGGTAAGTAAATGTATTGGAATAAATGTCTCTCAAAGAGAATATTAACCAAGAAGGTCCTAGGTTCAGTCCATTGTTATCCACTAAATTAGCTGATCACTGGACCTGCTGGAACATATGTGAATGTCCGTACAGGGTAGAATCGAACTATGCTGCAATGTCCTCCATGGTCCAATTTCCTGCCGACACTGACTCCCTAAATTTCATGGGTTGGGGATATTGTAAATCCCCAGCTATATTTGTGGGGCTAGAAGTATCTTACTAGTTCAGTGTTCACCGGAGTTTCATTAGAAGCACGCATCCTCTCAGTAGCAGCCACATGCAAATTATGGTACTGCGGACATGATGACATTTATCCTGAATTTAGGTACTTCTACATGGGCTTTACATTTTAAAAGGCATAATTCATCAAAGTGGGTAAACCTGGTTAAAGATCGTGTTCACTTGATATTTTTTTGTTGAAAGGGTTTTTGGCCATACCTTCGAGATCACTGCGGGTATTGGATTTTTTGGACTCATACTCAAGAAATCTTCCACTACATTCATTGTCATCCTTGGAAAGGAGTTTATTTCAAAACCATTGCTGAGCTAGGATTTGAGGGTTGCACAACGAGAATCCACATTCTCGTGAAAGAGAAGTGACAGGATACTGGGGGAAAGCCAGATTAATCAAACAGCACCGGTGAAGAACCAAACCTTCTTAACACAACTCATCCAGAAGAATGTATAGACCAGACAGAATTACTGAAACCTTTCTCAGTAGGTTGCACTTCACTCATGAATCATGGGACTCTGATTATTGCTACAGCTATATCTGAAACCAAGGCCTATGGCATGGCTGCACTAGCAGCTGCTAGATGCCTGTGAGACAGATCTATTTTGGCATACCTCCCACAGATGAATAGGATACCATTATTAAGAGCTCATCAAAGATTTCTGCCCTTTCACCAAGTTCTTTGTGTCAAAGTAAAATCTTAATCTTGAGCCTCCGTATTAGCATATTTGTAACTTGTTTTCAGTTGTTAATTAGGGGCGATTTGGTCCTCTTGCATTATTTCCAGCTACTTCCAAAAATGTTATTTGATTCTGTCATTTCATGCCACTTGTGACCATGTTGGCTTTACTCTACCCTGTTCTAACTATTCTTCTATGTTAAACATAATGGCCTGGAGACTGAGATGCTGCAAAATATTCTTGGTGAGTCTTCTCTTCACCTTCAGCCAAGGGATGGCTCTGAAAGAGGCTGACTCTTTTCTGCACTTGAATGGAGCGTCCCATTGTGCTGCTCTGTGAGGGGAAACAAACCTGAGGAACAAACAACAACACTTGTACGGGGAACAAGATTCTAGTTACCAGAGATAATTAGGAGAAAAGACTTTGCTGAATCTATAAGATATTTGAATCCCTGAGAGAGAGTTGACTGAAAATTCTTTAGTTCCTGTTGGGAGAATGCACTATACTTTGCAATCCAGTTGATGTTGTAATTACATTGGTCCCCTGAGGCCAGAGGACGTTTATTCAGTATCTCCTCATTGAGATAACTGACTTCATGGGGGAACTTTGCATAAGCTCATGCACCTGCCACTTTCTCCAAGCTTATGTGACTGATGCTTTGCTGGCACCCTAGTCTTCATGGCTGTTTCTCTGAGATCATCATCCATCTGCTTGACTGCCAGGGATTGTTGCACATCTGCTCAACTACATCAGATTCTACTTCTACATCTGCATCCTCTGGATCAAGATAGTGCTGTGTGATTCAACATGTGTCAATTCTTCATTTTCACAATCCAGCCACTGGGCAGAGTGAAAGCTGATTATTGCCATTGCTTCCTCTTTGCACGGTGAGAAATGTCATGTTGGCATGTGCTCTTCGAGATCTCTGGCATGTATTACCTTCTCCTACAGCAGGAATGCACAGTGTTAATTGACCTCAGCAGTCTCCAGATCCAGCAATTACAGTCAGTCAGAATTTATGGAATGGTTGTAAGTAATGGTAATTGTAAGGGAGCAATGACTTTGGCTGTGAGACTTCAGTGTGCTGGCAGGTAGTTAAACACTTTATGTGAGTGCTACGTGATTTTGTTTCTGGAGCAAGAAACATGATGCTATGCAATGAATTCATCTTTAGGTGAAACACAAATGAGGGCCCCATTTGACCCCCACCCCATGTGGCGATCCAAGATACGGTTTGAAAAAGACACGAGAGTTCTGTGGTGCCATACCCAACATTTCTTCTTTAATCTATTTTATTAAAATTGATAGAAAAGTCATTTATCTCATTGCTGTTTGGGGAAACTTGCTTTCTGAATTTTCCCACAATTAAACAGTGCCTAAACTTCAGATGTACTTTGTAGCCTTGAAGTGCTTTGGAATAGTCTAAAGATGTAAACAGCACCATTTAAATAGAAGTTATTTTTATAAATGATGGTTGATTAATATAGGGAAGACCCACACACATATCCGATATCTGTCCTATTACTCACCTGAAAACCTTTTCTAACTTCTGATCAAGTTATTTCATTAAATTTCCTGCTGCATGGAAATTACGAGCAATCCCACTTGCAAGCACAATTCCTCCTTCCTCATTGTCCATACTGCAGCATCGGATGGTTTCTACCCTGATACTCCAACTATTGCATCTCTGTCCTCTAATTCGGACCAGCAGCACTTCAAAAAGCTATTTTTATTCTTCCAAAAGCCAACTCCGCTATTTAACTGCATGGATCTCCAAGGCACACCTTTGATCTGCTCCCAATCCTGAATTTCCCATGCTTTCCTAGAATATCTGGCCCTTGTGTCAGCTACGGCTCAGTTGGTGGCATTTTGGCACCCGAGTTGGAAGGTTTTGGGTTTGGGTCCCTGTCCAGGGTTTGAGCACAAAAATCAAGACTGAAATGACAGTGCATACTGTGGGAGTGCTACACTGTCATAGGTGTTCTGTTTGGATGAATTGTTAAACCAAAGTCTTGGGATAGTTCCACAGTACTATTTAGAAAAAGGTGAGGTGCGTTATCCTCCGTGTCCTGTCCAATACTTATCTCTCAAATCCACATCGCAGAAACAGATTATCCAGTCATTATCACATTGATGTGTAAATTGGCTGCTGCATTTCCTACTTGGCAACAGTGACTACATTTCAAAAGTTGCTCATTGGTTGTAAAGCACTTTGGAACATCCTGTGCTTGTGAAAGGTGCTATGTGGAAGTTTTTTTCCCTCCTTGGTGGCATGCCAATCATCCATATCCTGCCTGCATCATAAAATGAGTTGACCTTGTGATTTATGAAGCAGTCAAGCTTCTCTGAATTCAGGCAAAATGTTCTCCTGCCAAATTTATAACCCTGCATCAGGATCCTAGGAATACCTAGGCAAGAATGATCCATTGGATGAAGTGCTAGTCAGCACTTGTGGAACTGTACTCAGTACAAGTCTGTGATTTCAGGAGAGGTGGAAAAGAAAATCACGTAACAAGTTAAGTACTAATTTACGACAATTGCTCCTTTTTTAAAACATCATTAATTGAATGTCTGATCAAATGTAAAGTGAAAAGTTTTGATACAAAGATAAATCTTTCAAATGTGTGGGAGAAATTGGTTCAAATTCATGGGACATTGGCATCAGTATTGGGGAAGGAGGGGGCTCTTCTGATAGGACAGTCTTCACTTGAATCATGCTGGGACTAAAGTCCTGGTGAATCTCAAAGCTGTAGATAGGGTTTTAAACTAAATAGTTGGGGGGAGGGTTCAGTTGCGTGGAAAATTAGAAAATTAGCTTTAAAGGAGAAGGTGGGAGTGCAGAATAATGATGAGGACTTTTAAACTAGTTAAAGGGACTGAGGGCTCTGGAGAGTTTAATATAGTTTCAAGAGCACATAGAACAGAGGAGTACAGAAAGCAGCAGGAATTTAACCAGACAGAGCAAAAAAGGGGACAACTATGAGAAGGGTGGACAGTCAACACAGGACTGAGAGTGTTAGACCTAAATGCACAAGTTAAGTGAGTTTGTTACCCACTTTGAAATTGGCGGGTACAATGTTTTGGGCATCACAGAGACGTGACTGCAAGGGGATCAGGGCTGGAATCTAAATATCCAAGTGTATGTGTCCTATGGCAAATGGGCAGAGGAGGCGGAGTTGCATTGTCAGTAAGGAATGAAATTAAATCAAAAGCAAGAAATGATATAGCGTAGAATCTCTGTGGGTAGAGTTGAGGAATCGCAAAGGAAAAAAGACCCATATAAGAGTTATGTACAAACCCCCGAGCAGTAGTCAGGGTATAGGGCAGAAGATAAATCAGGAAACAGAAAAGGCATATAAAAAAGGCGATATTACAATAATCATGGGGACAATATGCAGGTCGACTTGGAAAATCAGGTTGGTCTCGGATCCCAAGAAAATAAATTTGTGGAATGTCTACGTGACGGTTTTTTTGAGCAGCTTGTGGTAGAGCCCACAAGGGAACAGGCAAATCTGGATTGGGTAATGTGTAATGAGGCAGACTTGATTAGGGAACTTGAGGTGAATGAGCCCTGAAGGGGCAGTGACCACAATATGATCGAATTCACCCTGCAGTTTGAGAGGGAGAAGCTGGAGCCAGATGTAGCGGTTTTAAAGTTGAGTAAAGGTAACTACAAAGGCATGAGGGAGGAGCTGGCCAAAGTTGATTGGAAGTGAAACCTTGCAGGGTAGATGGTGGAAAAGCAATGGCAGGAGTTTTTGGGGGTTATTCGGGAGGCACAGCAGAAATTCATCCCAAGGAGGAGGAAACACGCTAAGGGGAGGACAAGGCATCCATGTCTGACAAGGGAAGTCAAGGACAGCATAAAAGCAGAAGAAAAAGCATGCAATGTTGTAAGGATTATTAAGAGAGGGGCAAGAATAGACATTGGACCACTGGAAAATGAGGCCGGAGAAGTAGTAATAGGGAACAAAGAAATGGCAGAGGGACTGAATAGGTACTTTGCATCAGTCTTCACAGTTGAAGACACCAGTGGGATACCAGAGTCAGGGGGCAGAGGTGAGTGTAGTGGCCATCACTAAGGAAAAGGTGCTGGGGAAACTGAAAGGCCTGAAGGTGGATAAATCACCTGGACCGGATGGACTACACCCCAGGGTTCTGAGGGAGATAGCTGAGGAGATTGTGGAGGCATTGGTGGTGATCTTTCAGGAATCAAATCGGGACAAGACCTACTCTGTTAATAGTAGGGAATTGGAGAGAGTTACAGAAGAAAGAGATCGAGGGGTACAGGTTCATAGCTCCTTGAAGGTGGAGTTGCAGGTGGACATGGTGGTGAAGAAGGTATTCAGCATATTAGGTTTTATGGATCAGAATATTGAATACAGGAGTTGGAACATCTTGTTGAAGTTGTAAAATACATTGTTGGTAAGACCACACATGGAATACTGTGTTCAGTTCTGGTCACCCTATTATAGGAAGGATATTGTTAAACTAGAAAGAGTGCAGAAGAGATTTACAAGGATGCTACCAGGACTTGATGGTCTGAGTTATAAGGAGAGGCTGGATAGGCTGGGACTTTTTTCCCTAGACCATAGGAGGCTTAGGGGTGATCTTATAGAGGTCTATAAAATAATGCGTAGCATAGATAAATTAGATAGTCGACATCTTTTCCCAAAGATAGAGGAGTCTAGAACTAGAGGGTTTAAGGTGAGAGGGGAGAGATACAAAAGGAGACCAGAGGGGACATTCTTTCACACACAGGGTGGTGAACACCTGGAACGGGCTGCCAGAGGCAGTGGTAGAGGCGGGTACAATATTTTCCTTTAAAAAGCAGTTAGACAGTTACATGGGCAGGGTGGGTATAGAGGGATATGGGCCAAATGTGAGCCAGTGGGACTAGCTTAGTGATAGAAACTGGGCGGCATGGACAAGCTGGGCCAAAGGACCTGTTTCCATGCTGTAAACATCTATGAATCACTGGAGGTAGGGAGGGTTCAAGAGGACTGCAAAATGGTTAATATAACACCGCTGTTTATGGAGGGAGGCAGAAGATGGGACATTATAGGCCGGTTAGCTTGACTTTGGTTGTTCATAAGATTTTAGAGTCTGTTATCGAAGATGAGATTGCAGCGTACTTGGAAGTGAATGGTAAATTAGGATAGCGTCAGCATGGCTTCGTCAAGGGGAGGTCATGTCTGACAAATCAGTTAGAATTCTTTTGAGGAGGTAACGAGGAAGTTAGACAAAGGAGAACCAGTGGACATGATCTATTTAGATTTCCAAAAGGTCTTTGACAAGCTGCCCTGCAGGAGGCTGCTAAATAAGATAAGAGCCCATGGTAGGGACATGGTACTGACATGGATAGAGGATTGGCTGACTGGCAGAAAGCAAAGAGTAGGGATAAAGGGGTATTTTTCAAGATTACAGCTGGTGACTGGTGGTGTGCCGCAGTGGTCAGTGTTGGGATCACACTATTCACAATATGCATTAACGATCTGGAAGATGAACTGAGTTCTAAGTTTGCAGATGATACAAAGAGATGTAGAGGGACAGGGAGTGTTGAGGAAGCGGGAGGCTGCAGAAGGACTTGGGCAGGCTAAAGGGTGGGCAAAGAAGTGGCAGATGGAATACAATGTGGGAAAGTGTGAGGTTATGCAATTTGGTAGGAAGAATAGAGGCATAGATGATTATCTAAATGGGGAAAGGCTTTGGAAATGAGAAGCATAAAGGGACTTGGGAGTCCTAGTTCAGGATTCTCTTAAGGTTAACATGCAGGTTCCGTTGGCAGTTAGTAAGGAAAATGCAATGTTAGCATTCTTGTCGAGAGGGCTAGAGTACAGGAGCAGGGATGTACCGCCGAGGCTGTATAAGGCTCTGGGTGGACCCTTTTGGAATATTGTGAGCAGGTTTGGGCCCCATATCTAAGGAAGGATGGGTTGGCCTTGGAGGGAGTCCAGAGGAGGTTCACATCTCCAGAATGAAGGACTTGTCATACAGGAGAGGTTGAGGTCTCTGGGTCTGTACTTGATGGCATTTAGAAGGATAAGGATGAGGGTGGATCGTATTGAAGCTTACAGAATACTGAGAGGCCTGGATAGAGCGGACGTGGAGAGGATGTTTCCACCAGAAGGAGAAACTAGAACCCGAGGGCACAGCCTCACACTGAAGGGACGATCGTTTAAATCCGAGATGAGGAGGAATTTCTTCAGCCAAAGTATGGTTCATCTGTGGAACAGAAGGCTGTGGAGGCTAAGCCATTGTGTCTTTAAGACAGAGATAGATAGGTTCTTTATTAATAAGGGGATCGGGGGTTATGGGGAGAAGGCAGGAGAATGGGTTTGAGAAATATATCATCCATGATTGAATGGAGGAGCAGACTCAATGGGCTGAATGGCCTAATTCTGCTGCTATATCTTATGGTCTTAATTTTTTTTCTTTTCAAAATATTTTTCCAATTAAGAGGCAATTTAGCGTGGCCAATCCACCTATCCTGGGTTGCGGGTTGTGGATGTGAAACCCATGGAGATGCAGGGAGATGTGCAAACTCCACACAGACAGTGACCCAGGGCCAGGATCGAGCCCGGTTCCTCGGCGCTGTGAGGCAGCAGTGCTAACTACTGCACCACCATGCCGCCCTCTTATGGTCTTAAGTGATGTAGAGCTCATCACTTGATGCATTGGCTAATGTTAAGGAGAGTTGTGTACTCAATAACCATTTCAGTTTCCAATCTTAATATCTGTACTTAATGCAATTTCAACATCTAAAGCCAGTTCTTAGTGTGTGTTATGCCATCTAATAATAATAATAATCTTTATTGTCACAAGTAGGCTTACTTTAACACTGCAATGAAGTTACTGTGAAAATCCCCAAGTCGCCACACTCCGGCGCCTGTTCGGGTACACGGAGGGAGAATTCAGAATGTCCAATTCACCTAACAAGCACATCTTTCGGGACGTGTGGGAGGAAACCGGAGCACCCGGAGGAAACCCACGCAGACACGTGGAGAACGTGCATGAACCTGGGACCCTGGTGCTGTGAAGCAACAGTGCTAAACACTGCTATCGTGCTGCTAAAGCTGAGTAGCTAGTTAGTAATGCTACCCATGAGCTGTGTCGTATTGCCAGACCTTGATGCAATATGCTGCAACCATATATGCCCTATTATAAGCATAAGCCTGAAAATTGGTTCTGCTGATACGTGGCCATTGATCATTGGGTACTTGGGACATGACAACCATTTGACCCCCCCGGTATTAATTAGAATCTATGTTCATTTTATATACATTCAGTTAAAAAAAAAAGCTTGGAGCAGCATCACTAGCATTTAATTCAGACTTTTTAAAAAAGGGCTTTTGCTTTAGGAGTTCGTATGTTGCAATGGGAAATGCAACATCAATTATTATGTAAGAACAGATTGATGGGCTTGATCTGGCAGCCATGTGGCTGAATTTCTGATTTTATGTTAGATCATTGTAGTGATCTTTTGAAATCAATCTGTAGACAATAAACGCAATAAATCCTAAACTATTACTAGGGGGACCTAAGCTCTGGAATTCTATTCCTACATCTCTCCATGTCTCTCCCTAACGTTCCTCCTTTAGGACATTCCTTAAAACCTACTTCGTTGACTAACCTTTTGGTCGTTCGTCTGATACATCCTTGTTTGGCTTGGTATTTTGCTTTATAATGCTCCTGAGAGTTGCCTTGAGATTATTTTACGTGAAGGTGCTATTTAAGTATAGGTTGTTGTTACCATGTAAATCCATATGCTTCAGACACGAATTAGAAAAATCCCTCCCATCAGGTAAGCCCCTGTTGCTCTGTTTACTTGCTATAAATATAGCAATCAATATGGTCGCCTTTCTTAATCCTAATTATGAGTATACTCTCAGAGTCGGCAGGTATCTCTCGATACCGCCACAAGGTTCAACCCGAATACCGATCAAAGAGCCAATACACCAGTTAGTTAGTTCAAAGTCAATACTATTTATTTACACACAGTAAGATCTACTCATGCACGATAATACTACAAACTAAACTATCTCTATCACTAACACCTATACTTAAACTTTGGGTGCCCACTTAGAGGAACAATGGCCGTTGTTCGGATCTGAGGCTGTTGGGTTCGAAGAGGAAACAGGCGTACAGCTAAGGTCGTCCGTCTGGTAGCGAGCGTTGACCTTGAACTTACTTGCTTCTGGTGATGCTGGTGGAAGGGTCTCTCCACTTGAGAGCCGAATCCAAGAGGCTGAATCTCTGGTGGGGCTTCCTCCTTATACTTGGAGGGGCTTTGCGTGCTTTTAGGCGGGCCTTAAACTTGGTCCCAATTAATTGGGCAGCTTCTTGATCATTGTCATCGATCTAAACCAATAAAGGGGTGGGTGCCCTGATGGATGGGTGTGTCCTAGGTGGCCGTTGGCCTTGCTTTGTTTGTGTCTTTCGGTTGGGGTACTGGCGCCGGGATGTCTGAGACAGTATCGGCTACCTGAGTATTAGTCCTTTGTTGCTCGGAGATGGGCCATCAATATGTTAATCGACCCAGAGTTTTGATTCCGTCTGCTGACTGCTTTCCAAATATACATTCAGGCTCTGTGCCTGCTTGTTGCTTAGTATTGTCCACATTTCCCTATAGTCTCTGTGAGTGTCCATTTTGTGTTCCGAAAGTGGCCATCCCAGATGGCTACACCCCATTGCCGTCTAACCAAGGAGATCAAAACTACAATGCAAGCTGAGCTACCATCAAGGCCTTGCTCAGTTGTCCACTTGAGACTATTAGACATCTATTAGATTTTTTAAAAAGATTTTCAGACTTATCTGTAGAAATGTTGCAGAGCAAATTCTTAATTACATTTTGAATGAACAATTTGTTTATTAAAACCCTCATCTCGATGAGAAACATTCCATGGTGATTTACTTTATCCTATATTTGTAAAATATATTTTTCTTAGGTTCTCCAGCCACTCCAACAGCGATTTCTTAATGTTATAAACCAAGAAAACTTTCAACAAATCTGTCAGGAAGAAGAGGTGAAGCAGGAGATCATTGCTACACTGGAGGCACTTTGCGGAATAGCTGAAGCAACACAGATAGACAATGTAGCCATTCTGTTCACCTTTTTGATGGACTTTCTCAATAATTGCATTGGTTTAATGGAAATTTACAAGAACACACCTGAGACTGTTAACTTGATCATAGAAGTTTTTGTTGAAGTTGCACATAAACAAATCTGCTACCTTGGAGAGGTAAGTAAAATCTGTCAAAGCTACTTTGTTCCACATATCTTTACTTGTTAGGACAAATTACTGGGAAAATAACTGGATGGTTCTTAATTTACCCTCACCCATAGTTATTGTTGATGTCTCCTGTCCATGGGAAAAATTAATGTTTTCGATAGTTGCTTTTCATGGTCATGGACTAAGAACAGATTCCACAATTTTGATAAGCCAATAAAATGTTTGTCCAAAAGCAAAATAATATATATACTTCTGCATCACTGCTTATGTTTTGTTTATCTGATACATAGGACGCGAATGTAGGTGAGACTACTTTAATAATGGTGCAATGAAATTACATGCAATATGACTAGCTATTACATTAAAATGAACATAAGTTCATTTTGTAATACAAAATTGGATGGAAATGTTCTTTAATTTGTCAGAAGATCTGAACAAATTTGGTTTTATCCAAAAAAAAAAGAAGGAAATGCAAATATACTGCATTTTGTAAGTGCTAGAATATAAAAATTTGCAGTTACATTGTCATCAGCTGGATGAGTGGACTTGCTCCGATTCTATGCAGATGTACAAGGAAGAAAGGGTCCGAACCACTGTCTTAAGGAGTGCTTAATATTTTGTCTTGATTGCAGCCAGCACTGAAATTAAGGAGATATGTAGCATTGAGTGTGATCAAATTCAAAAAAATTACGTTATATGAGCAACCAAAGATGTGCTCACTAGTTCCCTGAGGGGCACAGGGTCATTGTTTTACTGTATGAAACCTCAATGAGGCTTTCCTCATTATTTCAGTGACTGGTTTATTGCAGATGCCAACTTAGTGATGAAATTGTTATTGGTGAAATTATCAACTTCATTGTTATGGAAAGTATTGCATCCTAGTCAAATTTTGAATTGCAAGCTAAATGTATTCAAAAGAGAAATCATCATCTTGCACAAAGTCCAACATTATCTCAAAAGAACAAAGACCACTTTCTCGAATTGTGAGGATCGAAAGGCATGCTTGGAGGTGAATGCTTCAGTTTGTCTTTAATTTATGAACACATTCATTCCAAGTTTCTAAAGTGATACAGGTTGAGTATCCTTTATCTGAAAACCAAACCCATCCAAAACCAACACTTTTTTGAATCTTGTCGACCATTAGCATAGGAAGTCTGGTTGCGGTTTTTGTGGTGAACATGTGAAAATAAAGTGATTCATCTTTCTTTTCTAGCCAGTTCCTTTACTTTAGCCTAGGCTTAGGCTGTTTTCATGTAAACTTATTTGCGGTATCCAAAAACCAAAGATTTCTGAAATCCAAAATGCAATCAGCCCCAAGGGTTTCAGATAAAGGATACTCGACATGTATATTTTAAATTCAAATGTGTGAAAAATGCCACAAAATCAATCCAGTGGAGCTGATCAAATAAAGGAATGATTATCCACTAGAAAGATATGGACCTCCTCATGCAGTCTATTGAAGAGTGTCTAAGGATGTTAACTGCTTAGATTTCCATAAGGCATTAAATAAAATTTCACAAACTACTGCCAAAAATCAGAGTGCATGGAATTGAAGGTAGTCTTTTGACTTGGGTTAGAAATTGTTTGGAACGTAGGGGACAGACAATGCGGACAAAAGGTTGGCAGGATACAATAAATGGCGTAGGGCAGCACGGTAGCATGGTGGTTAGCACAATTGCTTCACAGCTCCAGGGTCCCAGGTTCGATTCCCCGCTGGGTCACTGTCTGTGTGGAGTCTGCACGTTCGCCCCGTGTCTGCGTGGGTTTCCTCCGGGTGCTCCGATTTGTTCCCACAGTCCAAAGATGTGCAGGTTAGGTGGATTGGCCAAGCTAAATTGCCCTTAGTGTCCAAATTTGCCCTTAGTGCTGGGTGGGGTTACTGGGTTATGGGGATAGGGTGGAGGTGTGGACTTGGGTCGGGTGCTCTTTCCAAGAGCCAGTGCAGACTCGATGGGCTGAATGGCTTCCTTCTGCACCTTAATTTCTATGTATCCATGTATTCTGAGGATCTGTTTGAGGGCCTTAATTTGTCAACATATTTATTAATGACTTGGATGTAGGAATAAAATGTGGTTTGCTATTGACACCTCAGTTACGAGGAACTGTAACTGGTGTAGATGAAAGAAGTAAGTTTCAAATTGAATGTAAAAATTGAGTGTGCCAGTTTTCGGGGTATCGGAACAGACAGAGCTATACATGAGGAAGGGGCCTGCACCCTTGCTTTCGCTTTCCTAATCGCACGCCAGAGAATCCTGCTCGGCTGGCGATCAGCAGCACCACCCAAAGCTGCAGACTGGCTGGCAGACCTGGCGGAATTTCTCCATCTGGAGAAGATCAAGTACACCATCCGAGGGTCGGAAGAGGACTTTCCACAAAGCATGGGGGCAATTCGTCGGCCCATTCCAAGACCTGATCGAGGCCACAAGGCCGGCAACAAAAAACGCAGAAGGGGAGGACAAATAAGAACAGGAGCTCAGCGATGGATCACCCAGGGTGGAAGAGGGGGATACCGGGGGTGGGGGGGGGGGGGGGGGGGGGGGGGGAGAGAGAGATACTAAGAGCAATCTATGTAAATAAGAAACTGTATAAATTGTAAATATCGGACACCGGTTTGACTGTAAAATTGAAAAATGCCAATAAAAACATTGTTTTAAAAAATAAATAAACTTTCCCCCTCTCGCCCTGAAAAAAAGAATATTACAGCATCTGAAAAGGAAGGGTTACAGGAAGAAAGTAGGATAATTGCTTAATCAGAGAGCCGGAGCAGACGTGATGGGGCTAAATGGCCTCCTGCACTGGTACCAATGTTGTGATTCTTTAGTGTACAAGATGCACTGCAGCAACTAGCCAGGGCTCCTGGATAGAAGCTTCCAAGCCTGTGACCTCTACCACCTCGAACAGTCATTTTCAAACTCGGGGTCACGACCCTGGGTGAATCACAGAGTGATCAGTCACGGCGTTCCTGAGATCATGGGAAGAAGTACCCAACAGTTGCGACCAGCTTTCAAGAATGCCGGTCACCCCGCGCAGCGTCCGGCTCTCTCTGCCAGATCTAGCAGTGCAGAAGTCCCGAGCCCAGTGGGGCAGACCGCCTCCTCCCGATGTCAGTGCGGAGTCCCAAGACCAGATTTTTTTTTTAATTGATGGAGTCTTCCTGCCAGAAGTGGCAGCAGAGAGCAGGTACACTGATGTCACATGCTCTGGGTGTGAAATCATGGAGGAAAGATTCCTCCAATTTGTAGCTGCCAGCAAGCAAGCAACAGGACTGTGTAAAGAACTGAAGATGGGTCATTTTATAATAAAGAAAGAGGGCCAGAGACACACATAGGTGAGGGTCTTGCAATTGAACCTGCTGGAGAGAGCTGCACAGGAGAGAACGCAGTAGGACTAAGCAATGCTGATGTGAGCTGTCTTCAGAGATCTAGAGCCTCTGGTGAACAAACAATTAAGAAGAAACAGAAATCAGGAACAAAGCAGCATAAAGATGATTTTTTTGGGTATGGCATTGCTAATTTTACCAATGCAAATCAGGATGCCATGTCCATGTGCGTTATATGCAGATAGGTACTGCCAAATTAAAGTTTCAAACCCTCAAGACTTCAAAGGCATTTGAAGACTAACCCCGGTGGGTTCGAGGACAAACCTCTTGATTTTTTTCAAAGGATACGGCGAGAAAAATCGTCAACTCAAGTCCTTAGCAGAAATTAATGGCAAAGCAAGTGAGATTGTGAGGACCAAGCAGGCTCACCTGTCGCATTAAAGATGAGCAATAATGGTGTGTCGCAAAGGTCAGCCGGCATTGGGTCACGAAGGTCGGGCGGCTGGTGAAAGTGGGTCCTGGGGAAAAAAAGTTTGAAAAACACTGACCTAGAAGAACAAGGGCAGCAGAGGCATGGGATCACCACCTGCAGGTTTCCCAACAAGCCACACCATATTGACTTGGAATTATATTGCCATTCCTGTACTGTCACTGGGTCAAAATTCTGGAACCCCCCCCCCCCAACAACATATGGGTTGTAACGTTTCAAGAAGGCGGCTCCCCATAAACTATCTCGAAGGCAATGAATGCTGGCCTCGCCAGTCTTATCCACATTCCATGAATGAATTAGAACAAAGATCTCGGCTTAACTCTGTTTGCTTTTTGCAGCTGCAAGCTCATTTCACTGTAAAAATAAACATAATTAAATGTAAGTCAAAGGGAACATATCATTGAAAAACACTTTAAATTGTCTCCATATTTGAAAAGTATTGCATTTCATTTGAATTCATTAAAAAAATTCTGGAATTAAAAGTCTAATGATGACCATGAAACCATTGCCAATTCTCATAAAAACCCACTTGGTTCACTAATGTGCTTCAGCGAAGGAAATCTGCTGTTCTTACCCGGTCTGGCCTACATGTGACTCCAGACCCACATGGCGATGTGGTCGACTCTTAACTGCCCCCCTAATGAAATGCAATTGCAAGCCACTCAGTTCAAGGAGCATTGAACATTGAACATAGAACGATACTGCGCAGTACAGGCCCTTCGGCCCACGATGTTGCACCGAAACAAAAACCATCTAACCTACACTATGCCATTATCATCCATATGTTTATCCAATAAACTTTTAAATGCCCTCAATGTTGAGCAATTAGGGATCCGCAACAAATGCTGTCCCAGCCAGAGCTGCCCACTTCCCAAGAACAAATTTTAAAACAGCTGCTTGATAAATGTTATTTTTGTTTGTTAATAAGCACACTACACGTAACTGCTTCACGTTCAAAATAATAATTTCAATTGTTTGTAATTTTGAATGTTTTAAAATGTGAATGCATTATATAATATATAATAAGTAATTCCACAGCAGCTATGATGTTCCTGTCATGCCTGGATGGATTCACCCTCTCAAATGTTTGCCAGTTTTACAGCCATCAGTTTCTATCACAAAAAGGAAAGAAAACAAAGCCCAGTGCCTGTTTGAAATGAAGGTTTACATTAAGTTTTGAAATTCTTCTATCGGGCCTAACATAATGTTTTAATTTTCAGTCAAAAGCCATGAAGTTGTATGAAGCTTGTCTGACGCTACTGCAGGTCTATTCGAAGAACAGCTTAGGCAGGAAACGGACTGATGTGGCAGCCGAAGAAGAGCAGTATCAAGACTTGTTGCTCATTATGGAACTTCTGACTAACCTCCTTTCAAAGGAGTTTATAGACTTCAGTGACACAGGTATACATTAGCATTTCTGTACAATAATGTCAAGAACTATATGATAGTACAATGTGATTTGTGTGTTATTGCACGTTTTTCACAAGCGACGCGTTTCTAACACATGGATGCCACCTGTATGAATTATGACTACATTTGACAGTGTAAAATTCCAATAATGCACAATAATACAACACTAAACTTATCCCATAAATATATTTGCATTGTGGAACACATGTTAAGAGTGAGGCCACAGCAAGCTACTATGTTAAATTAACACGTGGAATTTATTTTGAAAGCGACTAATGTTCGCTACATTTGGAAATTCTATAAAGCTGCTATAGTAAGGTGTGGTACAAAGCACTGTCGCACCAAAGTGCTATGGTACAAAGTAGTGGTGTCTGGATTCAGGTTCACCATCTTGCAAGCTGCTGCTCTGCCACTTGCGGGGAAAGGAGAAAATAACTTGTGTCAGACCACTGTTACCGTAATATTGTGGAGCTGATTCAAAATAACGAATGGTAGAGGGTTGGGAGCAGACCGTTTCTTCCACACTGCTGTAACCTTGTGATTTGGAATTTCTAAAACTATTGTGTGGGTGCAGGAACATTGTTTCTGAATTTTTGGGTTTATTCTCAGCAGTATTGTTTAATGTTGGAACCGCAGGACACATGTAAATATTAACTCTTGGAACAATGCAATGGAAAGGGAGTTTTTGGCTTTTTCATCAGATCTGAGAAGTCACTGTGAAACCTTTTCTAAACGAACTTCTTGAAATATATAAAATTCATCATATTTTCAAAAGAAAAAGAGTATTTGGAAGTCAAACTAACTAATTTTGCTTTTTAATTGATCAATGAAAATCAACAGAATCATTCTCAAAGTTTCTCTCAATTCCAGCAAGTGATGTCATCACACAAAATTATAGTGGTTTCCTTTCAGGGTTGTTAGAACTAAACAAAATGTTTCAGGCAAGCTTCTTCTGTCTCGCCAACACATATTGCGTACTTCAGTTGATCGCTTAATAAATAAATTAAAATAAGAGCTCTTTTACATTGTAAGTAAATCAAAGTCACCATAGTTCCAGATGACCATCGGTTGCTTTCCACTTTGAGGAGGAGAGCTGACTGGTGGTGATTTAACCTGAGGATCACCACACCTCAGGTGAGGGGAAATGTTGAGAAGACATGCCTTCATGAATAATTTGGTATTTACGTTGTATTTCCTATATAGATGAAGTATTCCGTGGGCAAGAATCTGGACAGCCTGGAAACAGATCAGTGTCAGCTGCTGATGTAGTCCTTTATGGAGTGAATATTGTACTGCCACTCATGTCACAAGACTTGCTAAAGGTAAAGTGCTTTTTTTTAATATGCTTATTGCAAGGGGAAAGAAATATGAAAGTAGGCACGTTTTGCTAGAATTGTATAGGGGGTTAATGAGACCGTTTTTGGAGTACTACGTACTGGTCTCAAGGAAGAATATATTGGCATTGAAGCAGTTCAGAGAAGGTTCACCTGACTGATTCTTGGAATGAGGGGGATATCTTATGAGAGGTAATTTTAATGAAACATGTAAGATCCTGAGGGGACTTTACAGGTACTGAAAGGATGTTCCCCTTGTGGGAAGATTTGGGGGGAAGGGAAAGTCAGGGAACCAAGAGGTGAAGTAATCAGTGGGAAGCGTAGCTGCTTAGGAATACAAAAAAGCACGAAAAGACAAAACTCAGGAGAGGTTACAATAGTCCCCATCCCACAAAATATGACAGTGTATGGAAAGGCTCAGTAAACCAAGGTCCACCACACTAAGAAAACAAAAAGGGACGGTCAATAGAGAATTAAAGGTGCTATATTTAAATGCGCGCAGTGTACGGAACAAGGTAGATGAGCTTGTGGCCCAGATTGTGACTGGCAGGTATGATGTGGTAGGCATCACAGAGACATGGTTGCAGGGGATTCAGGACTGGCATTTAAACATCCAGGGATTCACAACCTATCGAAAAGACAGACAGGTGGGCAGAGGGGGCGGGGTTGCCTTGTTAATTAGGAATGAAATTAAATCGATAGCACTAAACGACATAGGGTCAGATAATGTGGAGTCTGTGTGGGTAGAGTTGAGGAACCACAAATACAAAAAAACAATAATGGGAGTTATGTACAGGCCTCCTAACAGTGGTCAGAACCGGGGGCACAAAATGCACCACGAAATAGAAAGTGCATGTCAGAAAGGCAAGGTCACAGTGATCATGGGGGACTTCAATATGCAGGTGGACTGGGTAAATAATGCTGCCAGTGGACCCAAGAAAAGGGAATTAATTGAATGTTTACAGGAGGGCTTTTTGGAACAGCTTGTGATGGAGCCCACGAGGGAACAGGCCATTCTGGACTTAGTGTTATGCAATGTGCCAGACTTGATTAAAGATCTTAAAGTAAGGGAACACTTAGGAGGCAGTGATCATAATATGGTAGAATTCAGTCTGCAATTTGAAAGAAAGAAGGTAGAATCAGATGTAAAGGTGTTACAGTTAAATAAAGGTAACTACAGGGGCATGAGGGAGGAACTGATGAAAATCGACTGGGAGCAGAGCCTAGTGGGAAAGACAGTAGAACAGCAATGGCAGGAGTTTCTGGGAGTAATTGAGGACACAGTACAGAGGTTCATCCCAAAGAAAAGAAAGGTTATCAGAGGGGGGATTAGGCAGCCATGGCTGACAAAGGAAGTTAGGGAATGCATCAAAGCAAAAGAGAAAGCCTATAATGTGGCAAAGAGTAGTGGAAAGTCAGAAGATTGGGAAGGCTACAAAAACAAACCGAGGATAACAAAGAGAGAAATAAGGAAAGAGAGGATCAAATATGAAGGTAGGCTAGCCAGTAACATTAGGAATGATAGTAAAAGTTTATTTAAATACATTAAAAACAAACTGGAGGCAAAAGTTGACATTGGGCCGCTCCAAAATGACGCTGGTAATCTAGTGATGAGAGACAAGGAAATAGCTGAGGAACTAAATAAGTACTTTGCGTCAGTCTTCACAGTAGAAGACATGCGTAATATCCCAACAATTCTGGAGAGTCAGGGGGCAGAGTTGAATATGGTAGCCATCACAAAGGAGAAAGTGCTAGAGAAGCTAAGAGGTCTAAAAATTGATAAATCTCCGGGCCCAGATGGGCTACATCCTAGAGCTCTAAAGGAGATAGCTGAAGAAATAGTGGAGGCGATAGTTATGATCTTTCAAAAGTCACTGGAGTCAGGGAAAGTCTCAGAGGATTGGAAAATCGCTGTTGTAACCTCCCTGTTCAAGAAGGGAACAAGGAAAAAGATGGAAAATTATAGGCCAATTAGCCTAACCTCGGTTGTTGGCAAGATTCTAGAATCCATTGTTAAGGATGAGATTTCTAAATTCTTGGAAGTGCAGGGTCGGATTCGGACAAGTCAGCATGGATTTAGTAAGGGGAGGTCGTGCCTGACAAACCTGTTAGAGTTCTTTGAAGAGATAACAAATAGGTTAGACCAAGGAGAGCCAATGGATGTTATCTATCTTGACTTCCAAAAGGCCTTTGATAAGGTGCCTCACGGGAGACTGCTGAGTAAAATAAGGGCCCATGGTATTCGAGGCAAGGCACTAACATGGATTGACGATTGGCTGTCAGGCAGAAGGCAGAGAGTTAGGATAAAAGGCTCTTTTTCGGAATGGCAACCGGTGGCGAGTGGTGTCCCGCAGTGTTGGGGCCACAGCTGTTCTCTTTATATATTAACGATCTAGATGACGGGACTGGGGGCATTCTGGCTAAGTTTGCCGATGATACAAAGATAGGTGGAGGGGCAGGTAGTATGGAGGAGGTAGGGAGGCTGCAGAAAGATTTAGACAGTTTAGGAGAGTGGTCCAAGAAATGGCTGATGAAATTCAACGTGGGCAAATGCGAGGTCTTGCACTTTGGAAAAAAGAATAGAGGCATGGACTATTTTCTAAACGGTGACAAAATTCATAATGCTGAAGTGCAAAGGGAGTTGGGAGTCCTAGTCCAGGATTCTCTAAAGGTAAACTTGCAGGTTGAGTCCGTAATTAAGAAAGCAAATGCAATGTTGTCATTTATCTCAAGAGGCTTGGAATATAAAAGCAGGGATGTACTTCTGAAGCTTTATAAAGCATTAGTTCGGCCCCATTTAGAATACCGTGAGCAATTTTGGGCCCCACACCTCAGGAAGGACATACTGGCACTGGAGTGGGTCCAGCGGAGATTCACACGGATGATCCCAGGAATGGTAGGCCTAACATACGATGAACGTCTGAGGATCCTGGGATTATATTCATTGGAGTTTAGGAGGTTGAGGGGAGATCTAATAGAAACTTACAAGATAGTTAATGGCTTAGATAGGGTGGATGTAGGGAAATTGTTTCCATTAGCAGGGGAGACTAGGACCTGGGGACACAGCCTTAGAATAAAAGGGAGTCACTTTAGAACAGAGATGAGGAGAAATTTCTTCAGCCAGAGAGTGGTGGGTCTGTGGAATTCATTGCCACAGAGGGCGGTGGAGGCCGGGACGTTGAGTGTCTTTAAGACAGAAGTTGATAAATTCTTGATTTCTCGAGGAATTAAGGGCTATGGAGAGAGAGTGGGTAAATGGAGTTGAAATCAGCCATGATTGAACGGTGGCGTGGACTAGATGGGCCGAATGGCCTTACATCCGCTCCTATGTCTTATGGTCTTATGGTGGGAGCGACTAGAACTAAGGGACACAAAATATGGGGTCCCCCATTAAGATACAGATTAGGAGAATATTTTTCTCTGAGAATTGTTGATCTGTCGAATTCTCTTCCCTAGAGAGCACTGGAGACCAGGTCATTGAATATTTTTAATACTAAGATAGATTATTGATTGACAAGGGAGTTAAAGGGTTTAAAGGTACTCAAGAAAGTGAAGTTGAGGCCACATTCCGATCAGCCATGATCTTATAGAATGGCAGAGCAGGCTGGAGGGACCAAATTGCCTATTCCTGCTCCTAATTCAGATGTTCGTATAATGACAGCCAAGTGGAAAATTAAGTAATAACAATACCTTTACTAATTCCGACCACTGGAGGCTAGTAGCAAATTTACACAGCTTGTTCGAGTGTAGAACAGTTTGGACAAAAAATACATACACCACATTTCAGTAATGATAGAATTTAAAATCATGACATAGCGTGCGGAAATGGAGTAGTGATAGTGGATGGCAATAATAGTTCTGAGAAATGTTATGATGAAAGTGTCTTGTGGGGGGAATTTGGGCAATTCTATTAAATGTGCATGAACTTGGATACATTTTCAAAAATTATTTGTTTCTTTTTGCCGTAACAGTTTCCATCATTGTGTAACCAGTATTACAAATTAATCACCTTCATCTGTGAAATATTTCCTGAGAAAATACCGCAACTTCCTGAAGAACTTTTTAAGAGTCTTATGTACTCTTTGGAATTGGGCATGACCTCGTATCCTTTTACTGCTGTTAACATGTCTGATTTGTGAGAATTATATCGTCGACATTAAATATTTGCTTGGTTTGTATCTTGGATTAATAACAAGAATCTTTATTGTCACAAGTTGGCTTACATTAACACTGCAGTGAAGTGACTGTGAAAATCCCCTAGTCACCACACTCCGGTGCCTGTTCGGGTAGACAGAGGGAGAATTCAGAAAGTCCAATTCACCTAACAAGCACATCTTTTGGGACTTGTGGGAGGAAGCCGGAGCACCCGGAGGAATCCCATGCAGACACGGGGAGAACGTGCTGACTCAGCACAGAGTTACCCAAGCCGAGAATCGAACCCAGGTCCCTGGTGCTGTAAAGCAACAGTGCTAACCACTGAGGTGGTTTAGGGCAGAGACAATTGCTGTGCTCTGAGTTTGCATTGTATATGAATACAGATCTATGCCTGAAATTTTACCTCCAGAAACTACAAGAAGATTAGCACATGTAACATTTCACAAGCAAACATCAATAGCTTCACCGTTGTCTATTCCCAAAATCCAGTTTTCATTTTGTGATTAAGATTTGATCATTTCTTTTACAATTTTTAAAAATAGATTTAGAGTACCCAATTATTTTTTTTTCCAATTAAGGGGCAATTTAGAGTGGCCCTTTGATAGCTGAATGGTAATGATTTAACCTGAGGGTCACCACACCTCAGGCAAGGGGCAAAGTTGAGAAGGCAGGGCCTTCATGAATAACCTCAACCGATACGGGAATTAAACCCGCACTGATGGCGTCGCTCTTGTTGCTCTTATTAGCCTTAGTTTTATTAGCTCTAATTATGTCACCGTTGCTCACGAGTCGTCAGGTATCTTTCTGATACCGCCACGTGGTTCAAGCTCTAGTTATGATTAATAAGACAGCACACCGCTTAGTAAGAGTAAAATCAACGGTCATTTATTATGTACAGCAATAAATACTTATACAATAATCCTACTTTCTAGACTACTACCTACCACTACTGGCCAATACTTAACTTTTGGGAATGGCCCACCAGGTCAGGGAAACGAATGGCTTATCGAATTGGGTGTGGCCTGCGGGATTCAAAGGCTGATACAGGTCGATGGCTAGGAGTCTCTCGGGTAGCGATCGCTGGAGTCAAACTTACGGTTTCTGGTCGATGGTTCTTGCGAAGGTTGCGAGCAGGAGAAGAAGGGAGAGAAGGGTCGATCTGAACTTGGCCCCTATCTTTATAGGTCCCAGGGGCCTCCCGCCTCTCGGGGCGGACCTTGACCCTGAGTCCAAGTGATTGGACTTGTTCCCAATCGCTGGGTTTGATATGCTCCAATAATGGGGCGATTCCTTGATCGGGAGGTGGTCGTTCACCTTTCTTGTCTCGGCCACTGCTGGCGCCGAGAGGTCTGGATCGGCATTCAATTGCTAATATGTTGCAATTGTTCCCGGGGATAGCCGATTAAACTGCAGATGTCTGGGTTGATGTGCTGCTAATGGTCGCAGGTATCGATCTGGGCCGACTTCCCCAGAGCCAAATACGCTGTTCTGTCTGCAGCTGTCCGTTTGTGCCCTGTTGGCTGCTTTTTCGGTTAGCCATTTTATATTGGGTTTTGGCCAAATTAATCGGGAATCAGCCATTTAGGTGGCTACACTCTATATCACAAACCAGCCATCCAGCCAACTGAGCTAACCGACCCTCCCATGAATAAGATTGTGGAATCTGTTCCTTTGAAGGTTTGCATGTATTATTGAAGATGGACCTGAGCATTACGCAATTTATTCCTATAATAACAGCTCCAGAAATAAATCTATGTATCTTGCCGCACAGCATTAATGACAAATTTTGAATTGTAATTCTAATATATTTGTTCATTCACAAAATAGACCCCATTTCAATTTTTCGCATAAGGGCACGGTGGTGCAGTGGTTATCACTGCTGCCTCACGGCACTGAGGACCCGTGTTCAGTCCTAGACCCAGGTCACTGTCCGTGTGGGGTTTGTAAATTTCTCCCCATCTTTGCGTGGGTCTCGCCCCCGCAACCCAAAGATGTGCAGGGTAGGTGGGTTGGCCATGTTAAATTGCCCCTTAATTGTAAAAGAAAAGAATTGGGTTCTTTAAATAAAAAAAAATTTTAATGAATTTTTTGCATATATTGTGGGCGGGATTCTCCGTTGGCTGATGGCAAAACTGCGATTGGGCGGAGATTAGATTCTGACACCAAAATCGCGGCGGGCGCTGATTTGACTCCAAATTGCAATTCTCCGTCACCTCGACAGCGGCATCAATGCGGTCCGGTTTACTGCACATACAGTAAACACCATTTGCATGTTATTAGCGGGCCTGACCCAGTATTCTCCGGGGCCTCCACAATTCTCCACCTCCGATGGCAAATCGTGAAACCGGCATCGTGGCTGATGATGGTGAGACAGGAGGTAGGACACAGAGGTGCAACTGTGGCCCCTGGTTCAGCAGAATGACACCAGCCGTATGGGTGCCCTAACCCCACCCTCTGCCATACCCACCCCCTGGCCGCCACCCACCAGCAGTCCACTAAGGGCAAAGCCCACAGTAGCCCCTATGGGGGGGGTTGCAGTCGGGGCCGCGGAGCGTATTGCTGGAAAGGGCAGCACCAGCCGATGGTATCACTGGTGCGAGGGCCAGAGGCCACAAAGGGGCCAGGGTGCAGAGGTCTTTGGGGCGGAGGGGGGGGGGCAGGTGGGGTCAGAGCCCGATGTGCCAACCGGTGGCACCATGTCCCCCATTGGACCTGGTTGGCCATGAGGGTACGCACCATGCTAACATGTCGGCCTTTCACTCCCCTGCGGACCATAGATATTGGAATTCAACCAGCAGTGGTAGCCTTCCTGCTAGTCCCACATCCCTGGGTGATGTCCTGCGGCTGTACGAGCTGGAGATGCTCGAGGAGGAGGAAGCTGCAGCAGAGGAGCGTGCCACAGAGGCCCTGCATGAGGCCTTGTGTGTACCGGCAGCACCTGTCATTCGAGGACCTGCCGGTCCGGGCATGCCATCAAAGACACCAGCTGAGCAGGGAGACAGTGCGACATATCTGCCAGATCATGCATCCCTGGCACCGCAGGGGTATGGGGGAGGGCACCTGCTCCATGTGACCATCAAAGTGACAGTCGCTCTGAACTTTTATGCGACGGGGTCCTTCCAGGCACTAAGTGGGGACCTGTCCTGGATCTTTCAGACCTCGGTGTGCAGGTGCATCCGCGCCATCACGAAAGCCCTATATGCCCAGGTGGTACAATACACCTACTTTAATATGGACCGAGCCCACCAGAACGCCCGGGCTGTCATCGACGGGATGCCCCAGTTCAGGCGGTGATAGACAGGTGGGCGAGAGTCCGAGATACTGCGGCGTTCGGGCACCCCTGCTGGTTCTTAACTGCACGGGCCCCATCACTTACTCCGGGCTACTCCATGCCATGGGGGTGCGAGCGGAGCTATCCCCTGAGGCTCCCCCACCACCTAGTGCTGGCAGTACTGGAGGCCCGCTCTGGTCTCAACCAGGGTCTGCATGCTCGTGGCCATGGAGCCCAGGGAGTGGACCATCTCCGTCTGTGACTGCGCCACATCACCCATTGACTGTGACACCAACTTCTGGGTTTGTGTCACATCAGCCAGTGACTGCGCCATCTCCCTCTGGGACTGCGCCAGCTCCCTCTGTGTCTGCGCCACATTAGCCAGCATCTGGGCAATGCCGCCAACGTTCCCAGCCATGGCCTGCTATGACTGTGCCACGCTCAGAAGCGCCACTGCAATTTACAGGTGGCTCTGGTATATGGTTGCCTGTGAGGGCAGCCCTCTCCTGGGCCTTAGCCAGCACCTGGACAGAATGCTGTGACGGGAAGTCAGTACCATCCCCAAACTCCAGCTCTGGGGTGTCCTGCACCTCGGGTGGAAGGCTGGCATCCGAGATGCTTTCAGCGTCGGTGCTCAGTTCACGGTGGGGGCTCCGACTGTGATACTGGCTGAGTGCGGGGGACGCCAGTTGGGCCGCCGGCAAGTCCTGCAAGATGCAAGACAAGACGCACAATAGGGCTGGTGGGGGGGGGGGGGGAGATGGTGGGGTGAGTGGGAATGAGCGTGAGGAAGAGGGCGGTGGGGGAGTGAGGGGGAGGAGGGGGGGCTTGACACGTGCCACGGGGATCCGCAACAGTCTCACTTTCCTGTCTGCGGCCGAACTCCATCCCGGCGACCTGCCTTTCCTCTGGGCTGTTGACCAGATCCAGGACCCTCTGCTCTGTCATGGTGTGGGGCCACAGGTCAGGCAGTCCCCCTCCAGTTTTCTCCTCCCGACAGTTGTGGCAGCCTCCTCTGGGGGGTGGGGCCAAAAAGAAAATGACAGTGTTAGACAGTCCGACGTCCGATGGAGCCCAAGGGGTGGGTAGCTGGTGTCCTCAGTGGCCAGGGCACTCGGCGATGGCAGCCGGTATGGGTGCCAACATGTTGTGGGGTGGGGCTGTCGTGGTGGCTCTGGTTACAGGTGTGTGGGATATGGTTTGGTGCCAGGGGCACAGTGTTGCCTGCTCACCCTGACCACCCTGAGGAGGTGGTGCAGTTTTTCCGGCCCTGCTGTCCGGGAGTCTGGACGGTGATACCGATGGTGCTGACTGCCTGTACCACTTGCGTCCAGGCATGGGCCGGGGTACAGGGTCATACTCCACTCCTCCATCGCGTCCAGGAGGGTCTCTAGCTCGGCATCCATGAATCTTGGGACTGCTCTCCTCGCTGCCATCTTTTTGGATGGGATGGTGTGTGGGGGTGAAGTGTGTATATGTGGCTTCAGTTTGTCAGCCTCCTGAGTGTCAATCGCGAATCCGGCACTGTTTCCCATTGGAATCGATTGTGTTTCACGTGGCGTCGGTGCTAGCCCCTTAACAGTAGCAGAATCAGTCCAGGTGCGGTGCCAGTTTTGCTTTTGTGGAACTCCACAAATTCTGCGCCGCCGTCAACACTTAGTCTCAGAAACGGAGAATCCTGCCTCCTGTTTCTTTAATTGCACATAAGGAAATATATAGCTGGATGGAAGTTCTGCATCTTTCCTTAACCTTTTCTTTTAGAATGACATCTGAAGTTTCTCAACTCTGTTTAGAAGCCCTCACACCCTTGGCTGAAACGTGTGCCAAGGCACAGGAGGCCGAATCAGCACTCTTTGCTGCAACCAGGCATTTTCTCAAGGTACAGCTTATATTGGTGAAGTGCCAGAAGCTTTTGATCACATTTTGTATGAATATGGTGTAAATAATGAATTGTATTTTTTAAAAATTGCTCAAATCCAAGCAACTTAAATTGACAGTCTATTTTTGGTTGCTGCATGTCTATTCATTGAGAAAGCATTTTTTATCTTGTGTACTATGATTTAAAATTATGCTGATATTGAGGATGTTTTGTCATATTTATGTAATAACTAACATTTACTCTTGCCACCCACCTGCTATTTCCAGTCGCTTTCCAAAAAGTGTATTTGTATTCTTGATCTTTTAAATAGAAGTTGGAAAACCACTTTCTTTGGCAAACAACAGCTTATGAATATTCTTTAGAGCTTTACTTTTAGCACTCTTGGAACACATTCTTTGAGGTTTTGTATTTTGTTGAAAACTCTGCTGATGTTGTGAGAATATCTCCAAACTCCAAGGAAAACTTGAAACATTGGCTCTTAGTCGTGTATTTTTGTCTGGAATAGTGTGAGGAACAATGTAAAACCCAGTGAGGAACCAGTCCAGTCGTTGAATTTTATTTAAGTAAAAGAAAAGAAAATGACAAAAGACTATGACACTTAAGTATAATAATAATTAAACACCGTGTTATCTGAAGTTTATCTCTTGTTCCCCAAAAATAACCACGTTCCTTGAACTGAGAGATACCCCTTTTTTCCCAAGCGACATCCAATTTTAGTAACTCTATAGGTTAAAAACAGCTAATAGTTGTCAGGTTCTTGTCAGATGGCCTGATTTATATTATAAGAACACTTGTAGCTAAAGCTATAAACAATTTATTAACATTAGCTGTGGTCAAATATATACAAAACAACAGATGAATAGCAGTATGAACATGAACCACCATCTCTCAGCTCCCTAGTCAGTCTGAGTTTACCTGGCTCGAACATTCACTTATATATTCATAGACTCCTAATGGTCCGTCGGTGAATTACAACACAACCATGATATCACTACAATCATTACCACCCAATACCACTTCGGTGACCAAGTCTGAGTGTCATGATGGCACAGTGGTTGGTACTGTTGCCTCTCAGCGTCAGGACCCCAAGTTCAATTCCAGCCTTGGGTCACTATCTGTGTGGAGTTTGCACATTCCCCCCATGTCTGTGTGGGTTTCCTCCTGGTGCTAGGGTTTCCTCCTGCAATCCAAAGATGTGCAGATTAGGTGGATTGGCCATGCTAAAAATTGTCCCTTCATGTCCAAAGATGTGCAGGTTAGATGGCATTTGGCCTAGATAGGGTGCTGTTTCAGAGGGCCGGTACAGACTCGATGGGCCAAATGGTCGTCTCCTGCACTGTAGGAATTTTGTAATTCTATGAAAACGTCTCTTCCTGGTTCAGTGAAGGCACAAAACTGCATCTTTTAAATAAGAACATCTGCAATCTGCTGTTTCTCTAAATGTTACATAGAACAGATCTCTGTGGCTTGGGTCATTGATGGAACTGGCCCTGTCTAATTTTTGGATCGAGAACTAGCCTCCTTTCCCAATCAGGGTGCTAGCAGTTATACCGTTCAATCTCTTTGATATTCCAGTCTGTGGATTCAGCTGTCTACATCTCTCAAATTCCTTGCCTTTAGAAGTCATCATTTGTAAAGCCAAATGATCTAGGAAACAATGTTTCTGGTATGGCCATTCGTACCTCAATGTCTTTAGATGCCTGCTAATCTTGTTATTGGACACATTGTATCTCGTTATTCCTAATTTAAATATGCTGATCTGGATCATGCCCAGCAAGGGCGAGTTCCACATCGCAACATCTCGTGAAATTCTTTACCTTGTCCCAGTTCATCTTCAACTGAAACCCTCCCCTGCCGTTGTTACTTCTAGGCTCAGCTATTCAAATGCATTCCAGGGTGGTCCACCATATTCTATCCTCTAAACTTAAGGTCATCCAAAAAACTCGGCTCCTATGCTTCAATTCACAGCTAGTTCTGTTTTCCTATCAATACTGTGCTTGTTGACCAATATTGGCTCCTGGTTGAGCAGAATCATGATTTTAAAATTCTCATCCTTGACTTTCAATTCCCTTCATGGCCTTCCCCCTATCTCTGTAATCTTCTCTAGCCCCACAACCCTCCAAGACATCAGTGCTCATCATTCTAGCCTTCTGTGCATCCCCAATTTTAAATACTCCGCAATTGGCGACCATGCCTTCAGTTGCCTGAGCCCCGAGCTCTGAAATATTGTCCCTACACCTCCCTACCTTGTTTTCCTCCTTTAAGACACCCCCATAAAACCTACCTCTTTGTCCAAGCTTTTGGTCATCTGACTGCCACTGTGTGGCTCAGTGTCATACTTTGTTTTATAGTGCTCCTGTGTGTGCTTAAGGACGTTTAGTTACTTTAAAGGTGCTATATAAATACAAGTTGATGTTGATCCTGTCTTCTAAGCAATGACATTTATTATGTTAATAATCTTTTATTGTCACAAGTATGAAGTTACTGTGAAAAGCCCCTGGTCGCCACATTCCGGCACCTGTACTGTCTTGGACTTTAAAGTTCTGTTGCTAACTTTTGGTTGGCTCTTAAATCGTAATTTGCTCTGTTTGTTTAACCTTCGCTCTGGAGTCGCCAGTATCTTTATGATACCACCACGAGGTTCAAGTAATGATCAATAACTCAACACACCAATTAGTAAGATTCAAATCAAAGCACATTTATTATACACAGTAAATCACTACTCATGCATAAACTCTACTTTCTAGGCTATTCCTATCACTAAAAGGCCTATACTTAGCTTCGGACTGGCCCACCCAGGTCAGGGGAACAAATGGCCTTTCGTTCAGGTCCTGAGTCTGCGGGATTCAAAAGCTGGTATGGACTGGTAGCAAATGCGCCTATCTCGTAGCGAGCGTTGACTTGAGACTTACTAGCTTGGCGGCAGCTGAGACAGGTCACTCTCACGGGTTGATTCAAGTTGCTAAGTGACCCTGCCAAAGAAGGACGATTTGAACTTGGGGGCTTTACTTTATAGTCCCCAGGGGCTTCCCGCCCTTCGAGGTGGACCCCCTATCTGGTTCCAAGTGATTGGACTACTTTCCGATCACTTGGATCGATTTCTCCAATGCTGGAGCGGTTCCCTGATCGCTGGGCGGTCCCTCAGTGTCCGTTGGCCTTCCTTTGTCTTGGCTCCTGCTGGCGCCGAGGAGTCTGGCTTGGCTTTATTTACCTTAACTGTTGCCATTGTGCCTTGGAATCGCACATTACTACATTACTATGTAGATGGCTGCTGCATTACTATGCAGATGGCTGCTGGTTTCAGTGCTGTCTGCTTGTTTTGCAGGTTTCAATATACATGATTTCTGCACTTGCTAGTCTTTGCCTGTGTTGGCTGAATTTCCCTTCAGCCTTTGCGGTTCTCCATTTTAAGTCGGGAAGTGGCCAACCCAGGTGGCTCCACTTCCAACTGCCATCATGGTTTGGGGGTTGATTGTTGATAATATATAAACCATTGATCTGCATTTGCTCTACTTGGCACTTATTCCAAATAAGACCTTCAGTTAATTCTTGCATTCTAATTGCCACATGGACTGGTAGCACCATCAGAGATTGTTCTTCAGTCTGCAAGTAATGATCGAACCAGTACCATTTTAAGTGCCTACAATGCAGAGCTAAAATTAGCTACAGGAAGTCATGTAAATGTGTATGCCCTTCCAAGAAATCTACTTGGTTTTGAAAGTTTGAATTCTTCATGCAACATTTTAACCTAAATGTTTTGGTTCCAGCCAATCCCTTCAGAAGACATTGGCACTAAGTATTCAGCCACACTGATTGGGCACAACACATTCTGCTCAGTTGATAATGTAGATACTAACCGTTAGAATCTTTCTGACTCAAAATGGGAAGAGGGGGTGAGCCTCTTACCCTCACATTTCAGATCAAATCTGAATTCTGGACCTATGGTAACAAACAAGTTACCTACCTATGAGATTTCTACTTTAATTTCTAAATCTATGCAATACAAGGGTGAAATACTAGCCACAGATCTGTCACTGGCATTATTAATGTAACAATTTGAGTTGGCATATTAACAAACAAGGACAACCACCAGGAAGGATATTGAGTTAAATGTTGCACCTTTTCCCATACAGTTTAGTAATATGCATATACTGAACTTAACTAGTGATGAATTTATCTTATTGTGCTTGGAATATATCATCATTCTGTAGAGTTTCTCATTGCAGCTCGTCTTTGATATGCTGGTATTGCAGAAGCACAATGCAGAACTTACTGATGCTGCAGGTGAAGCCTTCTACACACTAGTATGTCTACATCAGGTAAAACTGCTTTAAAAACTCTTCCTCTGTCTCTCCCCTTTTTCAATTTAACCAATTTCAGATTCAGTTTTCAAGTTTGCTTTATGAGGGAATATAATAAGGCATTTCACATATTGTTTAAACAGGCTGAATATTCAGAATTAGTTGAAACCCTACTATCAAGCCAGCAGGATCCTGTTATTTATCAACGATTAGCAGATGCCTTCAACAATCTTACTGGAAGCAGCACTCCTCCCACATTGGACCGCAAGCAGAGGATGGCCTTTCTAAAAAGCCTTAAAGACTTTATGGCAAATGTTGGTGGTCTTCTATGTGTTAAATAGACTTGAGCTGCAAAGGCCCTTGTTGAAGAATGCACTGTAACGCATGGAAATCAAAGTTGACTGAATTTTATACCTGATTCAGGGCTGTTGCCTGCCATCTTGGATTTTAGACTCTCAGGATATTTGGTCTAAGCCTACCACATTAAGACAAAAGGATGAACCCACCACTATTCAGTTGCCAGTATTTCTTAGCCATGATTTGTCCTATAATCTAATTGTTTACTTAAACAAAAGAATGAAAATAGTGTATGTTAGAAAATTCCAGTATGTGTGGATGAAATGGGCACAGTGAATGGATCCAGTGCCTTTTCATGTCTGGTTTAAACCAGCTGCCCAAATGGTCAGATAAACTGTCTTATTGCTTATATTTCAACCCTTGCTTTGAGGGAATCACTGTAGACAAAATACACAGCTGTAAATGTTATGGCTGAAATGAGCTTTATTTTTTTCCAGCATATGGATTTATTTCTGACCTGAAGAGAACACCAAATTGTCGCGTTCAAATCTTGATTTTTTTTTTTCCATACCAGGCAGTGATCACGTCGTGCACAAGACTTCAGATTCACTTTGTACTGCCTGCTATTCAGAATAAAGTATATATTTTTGCTTCCCAACCGTGAATTTTAGGAAGTGTAACCAGTTGCCTTATTTTCTGTAAATATGAAAACTTTGTGTTCTGAAATACCTGAAACTGGATTGCCAAAGTGGCATCTTTTGTGTTTTTTTCTTGTAATTTTCCTTTCCTCTAAAATGAAACGTTTGTCATTGTTTAGTGTCAAAGGTACCTGTAGTGTTAACATTTACATAAGGATGGAAATCGTCATTTTGGATACTGAAATTAAGTCATTTAAGTTCCACATTAAGGTTTATGGGGATTTACTTTTTAAACAAAACAAAACTTTACATCTGAACTGTCACACTGCTAGGTTCTTGTGTCTATTTGAGCAATAATGAATTCTAGGGTGTGAATTCTTTAATAATGTACACCAGGATAAAGCTGGGCATTAGTTTAAAATGAAAACTAGTTTATGCTGTTGCATAGTCAATCAAACTTTTAACACTTTTAGAATAAATGTAAATAAGCTGTTGGGCATTTTGTTTGAGACAAAATCGCCTTGACTAGCCTTTGGACAACAACTTACAATGTAGATACAGAAGTAACTGCATATTATAATACTGCACAGTATATTCAGGATACCAAAATGAAAATATTAATCAGGATGAGACAGTTCTGAGTATGAACATGCAAATTAACTTTTAAAATAGGGACAAAGTGAACAAAGCTTGTGGTCACACCATTTAATAGGTGAAATCGAAAATGTACAGTAGGCCACTGAACACTGATAGAGAAAATGGGTAACATTTTGGATATGATCCTGTTCTGATGAAAGCCTCCATCCAAAATGTTCACTTATCTTTCCCTTTTCAGCGTTGACGTACTTGCTGTGTATTTTCATTTCTGGTATTGGCGGCTTTTCTGTTCACCCGAGAAGAGAAAGTATCCTCTTGATGAACTTTGTACAGGTTGTATGTCAAAACTACTGAAAAATAATTGTACTTGGTTAGGTTTCTTTTTAAGGCCAGCAAACAAGTTAAATGGAATTTTGTGTGGGTCCCATAACACACTCAATTTAAAATAAAATTAAAGTAGCTAATGGAATTAAAGTTGCTGAATTTTTTGCTTTTCACTTTTCTGGAATATCAGATCTAATCTCAGAGGAGGAGATAGAGTACATTTGAGAGTCTCTGCAGACTGTGTTGTAGATCAGTTTTCCATAGGGGACTAATTTATTTTCCTCTCTAATATCTTCCCAAACTTCAGTGCTCTTTAAAATGCTCTGTTTACGTTTGAGGGTTCTTCCCTTAGATGGCCAATGGCACAATTTACCTTTATTTTACCAACCACTTTCTCAGGTCTTCAATGTACAAAGTGAAGGTTATTCCATTTAACGAGGAAGTATTTGAACCAACATACGCTATGGTCATCATTTTCAGCTACTTAATTTATTTTAAATTAAGTTTGTACATTACCTAATTCTGCAAGCTGGCCAGTAACATGGTTATAGAACATGCCAGGAACCATTTTGATTTTTGAACTTTTATTATTTAAATTAATACAGCATGCCATGTTTGTATATCTATTATAAGAAAAGGTGAGTGATCGATATCACACGAGTGTTTGAGATGAACCTCCTATTTGGTTGCTCATATATTGGAATTTAACTTGCATATTTTATTCCCTTTTGCCAGTCTCCTATGAAAATGCAGTAAATGTACAATACCGAACACTGCAATAATTTGAATCAATCGTCCTTTGTTTTTAAATGGGCTCCATGGACTTTGGTGATACCTTTTTGGGTGCACTGAAAGATTGTGATATTTAAGTCAAAATTGAGGGAGTTGCATGTATACAAGTTGTACATTGCAGGAAGACCAACAAAAATGCAGTTTCAACTAACTTAAGCACAAAATGCAGTTTAAAATATTGCCTAGCAAAAATTAGCATTGGCTTTTTCTGTTTTGTTCCCGAGACCCCTTCCCTTCATTTATAGTTTTGGAGGATGTAATCTGGTGCAGTTGACCCACAAACAATGATATTTCTTGGAGTGCAAATGAGATGATGATGATCAGCACACTGAAAAAATTAATCTTAATCACCAATATAGGTGATTAACGTCTATAGCCAATAACTTCCTTGTGCAAATGTCATGTATACAAATGAGTGATAAGGCAATCTGACTGTATCTGAATTCTGCATTTCGTTTCACCAGATTAATGCAAATACATGCTGATGACCAAGATTGTTTTTCTGCTGTGACAGAAGTAGAATCTATTGTGTTAAATCAGACATGAGAAATTGGATGGTAGAGAAAGGGATGTAGTGTACAGATTTACTTAGCAATTGCTTAATGTTATATTGTGTTTGAATGTAAGTTCAAAGGATGGTAGACTCAGCATAAGTATCCTACACCCATAAACATTTATATATTGAATATGCCATTTTATCATGTTATGCAAATAGCTTCTATTCTGCACAAGGTTAAACTGCTGAAACTACTTTGTTGGCTAATTTAATCATAAACTTTAAATTAAATCACAAATGGCCAGGTTGTCCTCAAGAAAATGATTAAACCTTGTATAAAAATAATTTATAGATTAAAAAATGAATGTCTCTTCTCTATTGGCTCTCAACTTTTGACATTTTAAAGTAATGCCACATTTTAGTTGCAATTTCATGGTCTCAGCCCCTTAATCTGACTAGGAATATCCAGGACTGTTGAAACAAGTATTTAACTACGCTGTGAAATACTGCAGGTTAAGAAAAATAAAATATTCTGTCAATTGCTGCCATGTGACAACTACTGTGACCTTTTTTAGTTCATCTAGATATGCCTATAATGAATCATCGCTTTTCTTGATGTGTAACCAGTTTGTGTGGTTATGCTTAAGTGAAGAGCTGTGATACATTTAAATAATTAGTTTTGTGTTTTGTGCATTGTTTTGTACTTTTTTGTGATTTATTTTGTCATGTTATATTACAAGCCTGATGTGTGCAAGCACCATTTTATGTACATTATTTTATAGAAATTTTGACCATTTAATTTTTTTAATTGCACATAAAAGGAATTGTAAAGGTTTGAGGATATGTTTTGGGACATCTAACCTAAAATGTATCATATAAGTGTTCTTATAAAACTTTTTAATGTTTTGGTGCAGTTGAATTCAGTACAAATTCTGACTATTGCATAGTCTACCCTTCTTGCATAGTACAAGATACATTTTTAAAAAGAAAAATACACATGGAATGTTTCTCTGTATATATGCGGTGACGACCAAATAAACTTTGGCTGCTGTTTAAATCATCTGTCACCAATCAAAATTGGTTTTGTTTCTAGGCTTGCTGACACCACATTTGAAACACCAGTACAAGTTAAAACATTTTTAATCTACTCTTACTTTTTTCCCAAACACACGAAGTGTCACTAATTATGGTTAGCAATAAATTGAGGGCTGAAACATCAATTTTTAAAAATTCTTTCACACAATGAGGACGTTGCTGGCTAGGCCAGCATTTGTTGCCAATATCCAATTGCCCTTCAGAAGGTGGTGGTGAGCTGCCTTCTTGAATCACTGCAGTCATGTGGTATAGGTGCACCCATAATGCTCTTAGGGAATTCCAGGATTTTGAGCCAGTAAGCGTGAAAAATGGAGTTCCAAGTCAGGGTGATGTGTGGCTTGGAGAGACCTTGCAGGTGGTGGTGTCCCCATCCATCTGCTGCCCTTGTCCTAGGTGGTAGAGGTTGCAAGTTTATAAGGTACTGTCAAAGGAGCCTTGGTAAGTTCTTGCTGTGCATCTTGAAGATGGCACACACTTGCCACTGTGCGCCGATGGTGGAGGAAGTGAATGTTAAGGTATTGGTCGGGGTGCCAATCTATGTTTTGTCCTGGATGATGTTGAGATTCTTGTGTTGTAGGAGCTGCACTCATCCAGGCTTGTGGAGAGTATTGCATCACACTTCTAACTTGTGCCTTGTAGATGGAGGACATGCTTTGGGGAATCAGGAGATGAGTGCCACTGAATTCCCAGTCTCTGACCTGCTCTTGTAGCCACTAGCCACAACTGGCTGATCCAAGTCAATTTATGGTCAATACTAATCCCCCCCACCCCAGGGTGTTGATAGTGGGATTCAGTGATGGTTATGCCATTTAATGATATGGGGAGATGTTTATATTCTCTCGTGTTGGAGATGGTCACATTGCCTGGCACTTGTGTAGCATGAATGTTTCTTGCCACTTATTAGTCTGAATCTGAATGTTGTCCAGGTCTTGCTGCATATCAACACAGATTGCTTGTGTCAGACACAATATGTGCAAGTGGTACATTGTGCAAACATCCCCACTAATCTCCATAATAATTAAGTAATATTGCTTGAATTTGTAAGTAAAACAGATGATCCTTCTTTAGAACAGTATATTTTTGATGTGTTGGTAGAATTCTTACTTTCATTCATTTGTCTTGAGGCAACCTTTGTGAACGCAGTTAACAAGCCTTCACTCAGCAACTGTTTGTAAGGAATTTTGTCATTCATTAATTCTGTTTGAGGTTTGGTGTAATTGACTTATGTAGGTGTACGTGAATTTATCCAATAGTGACCAATTCTGATTTCTTACGAGTATGTATAAAAATAAATCATGTGTCCTTGAATTAGAGTTTAGCAGCAGTTTTCCAAAATAGACTATTAACTTTGCAGTGCTTATAATTGAAGAATGTTTAAGAAAGTTGAATATCTTTCAGATCGTGTTTCAAATTGAGGAGCTACATATGTTGGCTAGACAGCAATGGTGGGAACCTAGAAAGTAATGATTTTCAAATCCACTATTTTCTACGCAAGCACAAATTAGTACTGAACAGGTAGTCTTTTAGTGATTCTTTTTCAATTTTAAATGGAATTACAAATCAGTTTAAATCTATACATTTATTCAAGCTCCAAGATTTGTCTGCTAATCTCCTGATATTGCAATTCATCCCAGACATTCTACATTTAACAATATCACCTGTTATCCGTTACGTGTTAAGTAGAACAACACTATATTAGGTGTATGTGCATATGTATATATACACGTAACGATTGTTGAAACAATTTGGGGTTAATATCAAATGGGACTAAAGTATTGCAAGGACGTCTACACTCTACTATCAAACTGACAAACCAGGGATGTATCATATTCTGATTAGTCACATCAGTTAAAGAAAGAATGAACTTGCTTTTATCTAGTGCCTTTCAAATCCTCAGGACATCTCCCAACTGCTTTACAGCCAATGAATTACTTTCAAAGTTAGCTAATATGACAGATATTGCAGCCAGTTTGTGCATAAATACAACTAGTTAATCTGTTTTAGGCGATGTTGGTTAATGAAAATACGTCGAGAATTCCCCTGTTCTTCAAATAATCCCGAGGGGCTTTTATATCCATCTGAGCAGGCAGATAATGCCTCACTTAATGACAACACCTCTGATAATGTAGTAAACAATGTATTCTGGTGTTAAATCCATGGGATACTTGGATGGGAGTACAAGCACTGAGCCAAGGCTGACATCCCATCAGGTGTAAAAGTATAACCAGTCTATTCCCTGTTATGCCAATTAAGTTGTTGCTAGCTTTAACTCCTCCAATTGACTTTCTGTTGGTGGATTAAATTGTTCATCAGTTTTGCATCAACTACAAACCAAACAATCATTTTGCAACCCCATTACGTCTTTTATTTATTATCAGAAATAATAAAAGTAGGAATTTTTCCTTCAATACAATCTTTTTGCAGTTGTATAAGTAACCTTTAATGTCACTGGTATTCCGTTTTAGAATTCAGAATCATGGGATGATTTTTGCATTTATAAACATGATTTGATCAATTTTATCAAATACAGTACTATGTTTCCACCTGCCAACTAAAAGATGTAGATTGAATTTTAGATAATTCAATCCCAATGTATTTTTCTCCAACTAATTTGTTTCTGCACAAACAGATCTTTATAACTTTGACAAAGAGTCATCGGACTTGAAATGTTAGCTCTTTTCTCTCCCTACAGATGCTGCATGACTTGCTGAGATTTTCCAGCATTTTCTCTTTTGTTTCAGATTCCAGCATCCGCAGTAATTTGCTTTTATTCGGATCTTTATAACTATTCAGTGTACTAATGGGACCTGGGGAGAGGGCCAGAATAAACTTTAGTGAACTATAGTACTGTCATTTAGGTTTGTTCATTAAACACGTGATATTATCAATATGTTTGGCTTAACCTTTGGACAGAAAATTATTCAGTGAATGTTAGTAATAGTATTGCTAAGTGAGTAATATTCTAAATAATAATCATATCCAACAGTTTACTTCAAAAGTGATGAGTCTATTAAAGACACTTGGTTCTGTTGCTGTGTATGCTTTATAAATTAATGAAGATGCTGTTGGCTTGATGCAAGAAATTATATTTTTTAGAGTCTGCCCTCTGAACATTCATTCCAGTTACCAAATCTTGCTTTTATTTCTTCTTCTGCCATATTAGTGTTTATTGATGATTCTATTACCTTGACATAACTACAGGTTGAGCACAAAATTAAAAGCATCAACTTCACAAAGTTGTAGCTTTTATAAACCGGTGATGTTTGAAATTTCCTATGTATGAAAACAAATTATTTTCCACATTTACATTAAGGTGTAGGAGGGATCTGAACATTGCTACATTGTTGAAATTCCAATGTTTAATGAGCTGCTGTTAATTTAAAGTGAATGAAATTTATGTAAATAACTGTATATATAATTTCCTGAATCTGTTGATCAAAATGTTGGAAGTTCTGGTTTTCAATTGAGGTAGCTATCCTATATGTAAGTGTCTGTGTGTGTGTGTGTATGTATATATATATATATTGAAAAGGATGAAATCTCATCTGGAAAAATACGTAATATAGTAGTTGCAAACTGCAGTTCTAAAAGAAAACAAGTGAACATTTTCAAAGTTGAGGTTTTTTTGGACTTTTCAGTAACCAGTTTTTCTAATAAAATGTATTTTAATACCTCCTTGCATTCAGTAATCAGTTGTACTTGTGCATAAAGGAATGTCTTCTGCTGGAGACTAAGTTTGGACGGAACGGTGATGGCTACACGCTCTAGGCTGAGCACCTTGCCATTATTAACTCTTTATGTTCATTAGTGAACCATGTGAAGTGTGGAGAGCTGTTGCCAGTTATGGAAATGAAAAGAGAACATCTTGTAACATTCCTGGTGTGGAGCTTTCCATGATGGGACCACAGATTGGGACTGACCTTTATACTCTTCTTGATATACATAAATGTCCATTGTCTGTGTGGAGTTTGCACATTCTTCCCGTGTCTGCGTGGGTCTCACCCCCACAACTCAAAAGATGTGCAGGTTAGGTGGATTGGCCACACTAAATTGCACCTTAACTGGAAAAAAAAATAATTGGGTACTCTAAATTTATTTTTTAAAAATACAATAAATGACTGAACCAACACATTAAGAAAACAGGGTGCAATTATTTTCAGATGACTGCGTGGATTTACGCATTAGGGGAAACTAACAATTCACTGCAAGATGATCTGAATTGCAAAATTGGCAAGACTAATGGGAGATCGCGTTTAATGCAAAAAATGCTATGTCATGTGTATTAACAAAAGTGATCTACCAACAGGTAGCTTTGAGTTGAATAATCAAATCATGCAACAGATAGATACACAACCATACCTGGGGGTTAATCATAAAAACCTTTGATGGGGATTCCACATTTAGTAGATGACATCCAAATCAAACAAGGTTCTTGGATTATCTTTGGTCTTGCAACAAAATACCCAAGCTTTAGCTGACCAAACATTTGTTCATCCAGTCCTGGGGTATGCAAGTTGTGTGGGAGAATCCTTATGTGGTGAGAGACGTAAATAAGATTGAAGTGATCCAAAGAGGATTATACGAATTGATATGGGAAACACCAATGTCTCATTCTTGATGGAAGATTTATAATGTGAATCTATATCAAAGGAGAAAAATAAGCTAACCATGTTCTGTAAAATATGGAATGGACTGGTGAGTGAGAATTGACAGAAACAAGTACTTGATGCCTTCTGGCAATGACAAAATACAAGGTAGCCAACCACACAAACTAAAAAGACCATTTGTTTCCAATACAGTGCATCGCAAAAATCTTTCCATGGACACCCCTACAATGGAACAAGCTCCCTAAGGAAATAGTCACAGGCCTATCACTTGAAGTCTTCAAGACCTATCTTTAGATTGTTTCCATTTTTAAGTTTTTGTTATCAGAATTATCAATTCAGCAGGTCATGACTGGTTTAGCTAGCACAAATCATACAAATAATGGGGGAAGTATAGACATTAGATTGTGACGCTGACCCAACTAAAGCAGAAGCAGTGGGGTAGTCAGAAAAGCACACAAACATGAATCCAGCATGGTGACCTCTGCATCTGAACTCCTGATATACAGTCCTATTCAGTGAAACTTTGAACCGGGAATGCTCACTCATAAAACTGTGGAATGAGAGGTGACTAATGAATTTTCTGAATTTTGGAAAATTATAACCAATACATCCTCAGTTCCCATGGCCACTTCCTTTAGTACCCTGGAATGTAGATTATCCAGCCCTGTTGATTTATCAGCTTTCAGTCCCATTAATTTCTCCAGTACTATTTTTAAAAAACTAATTTCCTTCAATTCCTCCTCACTAGATCGTTGTTTCAATGGCATTTCTGGGAAGTTGTGTGCCTTCTGTGAAGACAAAACTAAAGTTGTTGTTTTATTGCTCTGCGATTTCCTTGTTCTCTATTATAATTTATCCTGTTTCGGACTGTAATCACTAATCTTTCTCTTTTTACATACTTATGGAATCTTTTACAGACCAGTTTTATGTTCCTTTTGAGTTTACTCCCATGCTCTATTTTTCCCTTTTAAAACATTCTATTAGGGTATTTATAGTTTTTATAATCATAACTAACAACAACATGAACATAGTATATAAGACATTTCCAATATTTTTCCCCTTTTAATCAATCTCTTGGACCTCCTTTGCTGAATTCTAAACTGCTCCCAATTCTCAGGCTTGCTACTTTTTCTAGCAACTTTGTATGATTCCCCTTTGGATCCAATATTGGCCTCAAGTTTTTTTCTTAGCCATAATTGGCTACTTTGCCTGTTGATTTTGTGCCAGAAAGGAATGTGTAACTGTTGCAATGCATATATTTGTTCCTTAAGATTTGCCATTGCCTATCCATTGTCATGCTTTTCAATGCAGTTCCATTCTATCACAGCCAACCCGGGCTCATGCTTTTGTGGTTTGCTTTCTTTAGATTTAGGACTCTAGTTTCAGATTGGACTACTTAACTTTCTATTCTTATGAAGAACTCAGGGAATCTAGGGATATGAGGAGCAGACAGAACAATGGAGTTGAAATCCCAAATCATCCATGATCGTACTGAATAATGAAGTCGATCGTCTTGTGTTCCTATTTCCCGTGCAGTGTAGTGCAATTCAAACATAGTATTGACTTGGTGTTACAACGAATGGCCTCCTCCTGTACTGTAACGTTCTGTGATTCACCATCATTTTGATCTTTTCTATGTATCAAGAAGTGTTACGTGTTCATTGGAGGAAAAGAAAAATTAGCAAGTTTCTCTGAGCTGCTCTATTTTATCATGTATCTTATGCATCAACAAAAAGTGAAAAACTGCATGTTAAAATCTGAAACAGGAGTTCTGTTAATAAAATGCATGTCTGCTCTGGAAAAAGAAAAATGCAAGGCTTTGAATAAAACTCTGGAAGCAGAACTTTCTCAGATTTTGTATGTATATATTGACCAAAATCAATTTGGGAAAGGTGATTAGCAATATCCATGAAAAATCAAAGGCATTCCTTGTACCAGCGAATGAATCAAGATAAACGTTTGTTTCTTCCATCATAAATAAAACAGCTGGAAAAACTTAAGTAGGACTGGCAGCATCTGGAGAGAGAAACCGTTTTGAAGAGTCATTCGGACTCTAAATTTTAACTGTTTGTCCACAGACCAGCCGAGCTTTTCCAGCATTTTTCTGTTTTTATTTTAAATTTCCAGCATCTGCAATATTTTGCTTTTATTCTTCTGACCTTTGGCAACACCTAATATTGGACATCTGAAAATTAGCCATAACAGAAATCCGATAGTGCAGTAGAAAAATAGCCTTTTTCGTAAATCCTCATTTGATTTTCGCCTCTATTTTAAACCCAGGAATTCAGTTCTCCCCAGGTTCCGGTATTGCTCTTCAGTAACGAGCTCCTTGGAAATGCATTTGGCGTCTTCATTTTGAAAGAAAACGCCGAAGATGGATAACCACCACCTGGCTGCTGTTGGTCTCATGCCCTCAGACGTTTCAGCCCCACCTGGCTCTCGTCCTCCGGCCTTTCACCTCGCAACCTGCCGAAGCGACAATGCACTTCCGGACTACCGTTGCGTGCGCCATTGCGTCACTTCCTCTACCGCCGTGTGACGGTTCTATGCGTCTACTTAGTGGCTCAGATGTCAAAGGGGAACGGTCAAGTCCTGGTGGAACGTGGGTGAGTGCAGGATTCTGCTGTTGGGGGATTAAATGAAGAAGGCGAGGTTGCAGGCGCCATGTGTCAGTGTGATTAAAAACAATGTTTAGTTGCTCTGGCAGTTTAGAAATCTGAGTTGTTACAGTGCAGGAGGCCATTCAGCCCATCGAGTCTGCACCGACCCTCTGGAAGAGCACTCCACTCTATCATTGTAACCCCACCTATCCTGCGTATCGGTAGCACAATGGGTAGCACTGTTGCTTCACAGCTCCAGGGTCCCAGGTTCGATTCCTGGCTTGGGTCACTGTGCGGAGCCGGCACGTTCTCTCCGTGTCTGCCTGGGATTCCTCCGGGTGCTCCGGTTTCCTCCCACACAAGTCCCAAAAGACGTGCTGTTAGGTGAATTGGACATTCTGAATTCTCCCTCTGTGTACCTGAACAGGTGCCGGAATGTGGCGACTAGGGGATTTTCATAGTAAGTTCATTGCAGTGTTAATGTAAGCCTACTTGTGACACTAATAAAGATGATTATTATCATCTTTGGAATGTGGGAAGAATCCCGAGCACCCGGAGTAAACCCACGCAGACACAGGAAGAAAGTGCAAATTCCACACAGTCACCCGAGGCTGGAATTGAACCCGGGTCCCTGGTGCTGTGCGGCAGCAGTGCTAACCACTGTGCCACATCTACAGAGAGAGTGAGAGTTAACCTTTCAGGTTGATTTGAACCCGGGTTCAATTCCAGCCTCGGGTGACTGTGTGGAATTTGCACTTTCTTCCTGTGTCTGCGTGGGTTTACTCCGGATGCTCGGGATTCCTCCCACATTCCAAAGATGATAATGTCTGTGTGGAGTTTACACTTTCTTCCAGTGTCTGCGTGGGTTTACTCCAGGTGCTCCGGTTTCCTTCTACAGTCCAAAGATGTGCAGGATAGGTGGGGTTGCAATGATAGGGTGGAGTGCTCTTCCAGAGGGCCGTTGCAGACTCGCTGGGCTGAATGGCCTCCTCCTGCACTATAGGAATTCTATGATTTCTAAACTGCCAGAGCAACTGACCATTCCCAGCATTCTCTGTTTTTATCACACTGACACATGGCGCCTGCAACCTTTCAGAACTGCAAGACGTTCGGGATGATCAAGTAAAAAATCATCTCATAAACTGGCACACCTCTGTTCTGATGAAAGGGTCATTGGAATTAAACAACTGTTTTGCTATGTATGCTGCCTGACATGCTGAGTGTTTCCAGCATTTTCCGTTTTTGTCATCATTGAAGGAAAAGCGCCAACATACAGTGAAGCATCCAGAAGGAGGGAGTGCGTACCTGGAGCTTGCTTCGTCCAACTGTTGTAGTGATTCAAATGAAAATTCACAAGACCACAACATAAAAGCAGTGTTGCAGGTGTTGGAAATTTGAAATAAAAACACAGTGCTGGAAATACTTAGCAGATTTGGCAGCATCTGTGGTGAGGGAAACGTGTTTTGAGTGGAATATAACTTCAGAGCTGAAGGAAGGTAGAAATGCAATAGGTGTCATGCCATTTAAAGGTGGGGGGAGGAGAAGGAAGAACCAAAAGAAAAGTCTGGGATGGCATGGGTGGTGGGGGAGAATAAATACATGATTGTGAATGGCAGAATAATGAACCGCTCTGTCCACAAGCTAAGAATATAAAAAACAAGATTCAGACTGGCACATGGCAAAAATAAACAGAAGTAACATGAGGGACAAAGTTTATGGTCCATTGCTGTCCTCTGCTTGCTGCAGTGTTCTAGCTAATCTCATCTTCTGATTAGGCACTTTAGACCTTGACAGACGAGAAATTTAGGGAAGGAATGCTGAGCTTCGGACTCAGGCAACCGAAGGCATGGCCACACAGTGGTGGAGCAGTTAAAATTGGGAAAGTTCAAGAGGGCAGAATTCGATAAGCACAGATATCTCAGTGGATCGTTGGGCAGGAGAAGCTTACAGAGTTGGGAGGGGCAAGGTCATGGAGGGATTTAAAAACAAGAATGAGAAGCTTAACATCAAGGCATTGCTTAACTGAGTGCCATTGTAGGTTTGTGAGCCCAGGGTTGATAGGTCAGTGAGAGTGTGAGTAAGGACATTGTTTTGAGCGAACTCATGTTGGTAGTGGGAAGAATCTGGGACACTGGCTTAAGGTGTGTTGGAATAGTAAAATCAATGGTATGAATGAGGGTTTCAGTGGTAGGCACGTAGTTGGATGACATTAAGGAGGTATTAAAGAATATGAGGTAATGGAGGATATATGGAGTTAGGTTGCAGATCAACCATGATTTAATTGAATAGTGGAACAGGCACAAAGAATCATAAATTTCATAGTCCCGGATATTTTCTCTCTTGATTCCATTGCTTCACATTGGGGAGCAAGCTGGCTGCCTCATAAGCAAAACCAGAGCTCTGGGAGATGCAGAGACAAAGAAATAGCTCAGGAGCTAAATTATTTTACTCCTGTCCCTATTTCTAGGTGAAAATACGTGCTCTTGCTGATGTGGTTGGGATCAGATATGCTAAGAGCCTGAGGCACTGGCCAGGGAGAGGGAGTCGGTAGCCAGGAAACAGAGCTTCTAGCTGGGATCAAAAACAATAAATATTGTCTTCCCAATATTTAATTGGATACATTTCTGCTCATCCAGTACTGGATGTCTGATGAGCATTCTGGTAATTTAGCAGCAGTAAGTGGTACAAATAGAGATAAATGGTTTAGATCTAATTTCCAAAACAGAACGGTGACCACGGTTGGGAAATAAATAATCCGGGTACAGAAAAAAACAATGGCAAAGGAGGAGGATACCCCTGAGAGTGAAGAATGACATAAAACATTAGTGGGAAAAGATCCTGCTCAGAGAACCAAGAGGTAGAATCAGTATCGGTGATGTTTAGGAATAGCAAGGTGGAATAATGTTGGTGGGGGCAGTTTATAGACCCCCTAATAGTAGTTATACCTTGGACACTGCATTAAACAAGACATTATTGGAGCTTTTAACAAAGGCAATGTGATTGTTGTGGGATACTGTAATCATTATAGAGACTAGGCCAATCCAATTGGCAAAGTGGCCTGGAAGATGAGTCTGTCATAGAATATTTTTGTGATAGCTTCCTGGAGCTACAAGTTGTGGAACCAGCAGGAGATGAAAATATTTTAGATTTAGTATTGTGCAATGTGTCACGGTTAATTAGTAATATCTAAAATTAGTAAAGTATTCACTGAGAAGAACAAATATTTTTGTCCGTCTTCGTAGTAGAAGTCACAAGTTAGGTACCAGAAATGGAGAGTAACCTAGAGTCTAATAAATGTAAGTAAATTAAGGGTAATTACTGTCAGCAGAGAAAAAGTACTGGAGAAGCGCAAGCTACCAAAATCCGACAAATCCCCAATCATAATCATCTACATCCTAAGGTTCTAAAAGAGAGCTGCAGAGATACTGTTGCAGGATGTACTGATTATGATTTTCCAAAATTCCTTAGATTCTGGGAATGTCCCAGCAAACTGCAAGTTAGTAAACATAACACAGTTATTCAAGAAAGGAGGCAGAGAGAAACCAGGAAGTTAGATGGGATCTATCCCATGTTACTGCGGGAGGCAAGGGGAGAAATAGCTGGGGCCTTAACAGATATCTTCACTCCTCTTTCACCACAGGCAAGGTTCCAGAGGACTGGAGAATAGCCAATGTTATTCCCTTGTTTAAGAAAGGAAGCAGGGATAATCCAGCAAATTATAGGCCAGTGAGCCTGACATCAGTAGTGGGGAAGCTTTTGGAAAAGCTACTGAGGGATAGGATGTATGCACATTTGGAGGAAAATGGACTAGTCAGTGACAGGCAGCATTTTATATGGAGAAGGTCATGTCTCACCAACTTGGATGAAAAGACAGAGACTAATGTATCTAACTTTGCTGATGATAGATACAAAGCTAGGCGGGAATGCATGTTGTGAGGAAAGCACAAAGAGTTTTCAAAAAGATATAGATGGGTTCAATGGGTAGGCTGCAATTGCAGATGCACAATAATGTTGGGAGGTGTAAAATTATTCATCTTGCTCTTAAGAATAGAGTAGCAGAATATTTTAAAAGTTGTGAAACTTGTAAATTTTGATATTCAGATAGACTTGAATGTATTCATACAAGGAACACAAAAAGTTAGTATGCAGGTACAGCTAACAATTAGAAAAGCAAATGGTATGTTGGCCTTTATTGTAAGGAATAAGTATAGAAGTTGGCTACAATTGTACAGGGCTTTGGTGAGATAAGACCTGGATTAGTGTGTGCAATTTAGGTCTCCATATTTAAGGAAGGTTATATTTGCATTAGACACGGTGCGGTAAATGTTTACTAGATTGGCCCCTGGGATGAGAGGGTTGTCTATGGTGAGAGGCTGAGTAAATTGGGTCTATATTCTTAGGGGTTTAGAAGACTGAGAGGTGATCCCATTGGAACATATAAAGTTATGAAGGGGCTATCAGGGTATATGCTGAAACATTAGTTCCCCTGGCTGGGAAATCTCCAACAAGGAACACAGTTTGGGGATAAAGGGCTGACTATTTAGGACAGAGCTGAGAAGGAATTTCTTCAAAGGGTTGTAAATCTTTGGAATTCTCTGCCTCAGAGGGTTGTAGATCTGCTATCATTGAATATATTTGAGGCTGAGATGGGCAATTCTTGGTGTCTCAGGAAATGAAGGGATATGGAAAATAGGTGGGAAAGTGGAATTGAAGTCCAAGACCAGCCTTAATCATATTGAACAGTGGGACATATTGACGGGTTATATACTTCTATTTGTTATGTTGTTATGACAGTGGAGGAGCCCAGAGAGGTGCGAGTGAGGTAGAGCAGAGTGCCATCAGTATCCATATGAAAAATACTGCTATTTTTTGGATGATGTCAGCAAAGAAAAGCATGTATATGGGAAATAGGAAGTGTTGCTAACTTTGGTTGGCTCTTAAATGTTGCCCGTTGTATCTTTACTTAATTTGCTCTGTTTCTATAACCTTTGCTCTAGAGTCGCCAGGTATCTTTATGATACCGCCACGAGGTTCAAGTTCAAGTACTGATCAATAACTCGACACACCAATTAGTAAGATTCAAATCAAAACACATTTATTATACACAATAAATCACTACTCCTGCATAAACTCTACTTTCTAGACTATCTCTATCACTAAAAGGCCTATACTTAGCTTCGGAACTGGCCCACCAGGTATGGGGAAGAAATGGCCTTTCGTTCGATTCTGAGCTTGCAGGATTCAAAAGCTGGTATGGACTGGTAGCTAGGAGCGCCTATCTCGTGGCGTGCGTTGACTGGAGACTTACTTGGTTGATGCGGCAGCTAGGCAGTTCACTGTCAAGAGTTGGTTCGCGCTGCTGAGTGACCCTGCCAAGAAGGACAAATTGAACTTGGGGGGGCTCTACTTTATAGTCCCCGGGGCTTCGCGCCGTTCGGGGCGGACCCCGTATCTGGTTCCAAATGATTGGACTATGTTCCGATCACTTGGATCGATTTCTCCAATACCGGAGCCGCTCCCTGATTGCTGGGCGGTCCCTAGGTGTCCGTTGGCCTTCCTTTGTCTTGGCTCCTGCTGGCGCCGAGGAGTCTGGCTTGGCCTTATTCACCTTACATGTTTCAATTGTTCCCGGGGATCGCTCATTACTATGCAGATGGCTGTGAGTTTCAGTGCTGTCTGGGTTTCTGCAAGTTCTAATACACAGGAGACTTTGCACCTGCTAGTTTTTCCTGGCTTGGCTGAATTTCCCTGCATTCTTTGCGGATCTCCATTTTAAGTCGGGAAGAGGCCAACCCAGGTGGCTACAGAAGGGACAAAGAATAGACCAGAGGTAACGATGTGAGAGCAGGAAGAGAAGCTATTTCATGTAATACAATTAGATGGACAATAATGGAGCCAAGTAAATGCAGTCAGCTGGACAATGGTGCAGAGGCATTGGAGGAGGTGATCAACCATGTCAAAGACTGCCAATATATGGAGAAGGACAAGGAGGGATAGTTTGCCTTTACCACAGTCACAAAGGATTCACTGTGTGAGCTTGATAAGATCCATTTTGGTCCAGTCGCTGGGCTGAAAACTGATTAGATTGATTCAAACATGGAATCCTGGGAAATTTGAGAGGCAACACATTGAAAGAGTTTGGAAAGGACAGGAAAGTTGGAAATGAGGCAGTGGTTTGCTAGGGTGGTGGGGTCAAGGGTCTTTTTCAGGCGAGAGGTGATTTAAAAGAGAGGGACAAAACCTGAGGAGGGAGAACATTAATTATACCACCTGTGGTGAACGTATTGTACTAACCATTCACCACTGTATTACACTGTATCATGCTGTTGCCCATGTGGGCTCCACCTATGGACCATTGTACGATATTACACAGAATATATCATGCTGGTGCCCTTGTGGGCTCCGCCCCCTTGAGGGGAGGTATAAAGAGCAGCTGCCCTGTAGGCGGCCCTCACTAGCAGAGCAGTCGCAGGCAGGCACTGTTCTAGTCGATTAAAGCCACTTTTCACTTCAACTCTCTGTCTCGCGTGAATTGATGGTCGCATCACCACCTAACATTGGAAGGGAAGGTGGGGGTTTGTATTAAAATTATTATTTGGGATATTATACACTCTTTTGATTTGTTCCAGGGTAATTTGCTGTCAGAATGAATGACAGTGATGATGATGATGACACTCGGTTGTCAGTTCATACTTTGGCTGCCTTGCAACAATTCCAGCTGGATCAACAGAAGAAGCAATTTGCAGGATTCAATAATTACGTTGTTGGGTCCATAGAAGAAGACTGGGTAAAATATCGATGATTTGTATTTGGCTATCTATTTCTGAAATGTAGCTGGAACAACATTGCTTTTATAACATTTTCTTTGATAACATTGTACACCATAGTAGCTTGGTGGGCTCTGTTGGCATTTTATTTAAGTATAATTGCAGGCTGATGAATAGTGCAAAGCACAAAATGCATTTAATTTATACGAATTATAGCCTCCAGGTGGCCCCATAGAATAACTGTTGTAGGTATCTCGGAGGTAGATTAAAGAGCACTGTTGGAGCAGATCGGAGTAAACTTTACTCTTGCGAGCAATCAAAGAACAAACAAAGAACAAAGAAATGTACAGCACAGGAACAGGCCCTTCGGCCCTCCAAGCCCGTGCCGACCATACTGCCCGACTAAACTACAATCTTCTACACTTCCTGGGTCCGTATCCTTCTATTCCCATCCTATTCATATATTTACCTAAGCATGCTTGATGCTAACTTTCAGTGGATCAAGTTGCTAAGTGTTAATTTTCTGGGACTAACATATCCTCATCAAAACAAACATTCTTTAAAAAATTACTTTTGTTGAAAACAGAACACTCTAAGCCTAAAAGTCTCCCATTTTCTCGAAATGTTAATTTCCCAATGATCTCTTAAAGCTACTAGCTCTGTGCCATTAAAAACATTATAGGTTACTCAGAAAATAAATGCTCGGCGGAACTCAAAGCTCATTTTAAAGTGTCCTCTTTTCATTTGTAACAGATTGGGCTAAGCCATAGCCTATTAATATCGAAATACTGGTGCTGGGAGATCAGGAATAACTGCTTTGCTAATTTGTAATAATGGTACGGAGACGCAGGGTAGCACAGCGGTTAGCACTGCTGCCTCACAGCACAACCCAGATTCGATTCCGACCTCGGGTCACTGTCTGTGTGGAGTTTGCACTTTTTCCCCGTGTCTGTTGGGTTTCCTCCCACAATTCAAAGATGTGCAGGTTGGTGAATAGGCCATGCTAATATTGCCCAAAAAAGGTAGGTGGGGTTATGGGGTTAGGCACGGGGGATTGGGCCTAGGTAGGGTGCTCTATCGGAACAAGGGCTGATGCAGACTCGATGGGCTGTATGGCCTCCTGCACTATAGAGAATCTATATAGCATTCTAAGTAGATATTTAATAGAGGTTATCTAAATTATGAGTAGATAGGGATGGAGCAACTGCTTCCAGTAGCTGTAGCATTGGTAACCAGAGAACACAAATTTATAATCATTGGCAAAAAAATGCAAGGTGTAGGTGAGTTTGTACTGAGTGCTGTTAAGATCTGGAGAGCATCGCCTAAAGGGTGGTGGAATCAGATTTAATTGGAACTTCCAAATGTAAATTGAATGTTTGCTAAAAAAATAAATATGTACAGGGTTCTGTGGGAAGATCCGGGAAGTGGGATGAATCACTTTCAAAGAGACGGCACAGATCATAGATCATAGAATTTACAGTGCAGAAGGAGGTCATTCGGCCCATCGAGTCTGCACCGGCTCTTGGAAAGAGCACCCTACCCAAGGTCCACACCTCCACCCTATCCCCATAACCCAGTAACCCCACCCAACACTAAGGCCAATTTTGGACATTAAGGGCAATTTATCATGGCCAATCCACCTAACCCGCACATCTTTGGACTGTGGGAGGAAACCGGAGCACCCGGAGGAAACCCACGCACACACGGGGAGGATGTGCAGACTCTGCACAGACAGTGACCCAAGCCGGAATCGAACCTGGGACCCTGGAGCTGTGAAGCAATTGTGCTATCCACAATGCTACCGTGCTGCCCACAGGCACAGTGGGGTGAATGGCAGTATAATTCTGTGATTGCTATCTACAATGTACCAAGTTTTGCAAATTCGTCCGAACAATTACTTTTGCATACATGCTCAGATTATTTGCTTTTCTTGGTAGTTTTTGTTTTAAGTTAACTTCTTTAGATATGATTTCACAGAATATCTTTAGGTAATGCACCCGACTTGATTATAATTTCAATATAGTTGTGGATATTGGGACATTGGCATAGAATTATAGTTTAGGATGTTAATTTTTGACTGCAAGTTTTAAATAGGGCTACTGACCCAGTAATGTTGCTAAATTTCTGAAATTATTTTTCTAGCAATTAAGTCAGTTTTGGTACAGTGATGAAACGGCTCTACGGCTAGCCCAGGAGGCAATTGAAGCTGCAGCAAATGGCGGCAGGTATATATATATATAAAGATTTATATACTTGCAGCCGTACAGATAACTTAATGTTTCTCGGGTGTCTTATTTTAATCAAAAGGCAAACCGAAGTTCATTCAAGAAGTAACTGAGACATGTGATTTCTGAAATTCTGACGTTGTATTCAATTCCTGATATTGTTCAAATAGCTGATCACAAAAACAATGGCAAAGATGTTATTCATACATTGTTACAGCACTTATGACTTAAGGAGGAGAAATTGGCTGATCCCTATCCAGGCACCAGTTAGAAATGTTGACATTGGGTGAGGGCAGGATTCGGATTAAATTTGATGTCACCATCAGGTATATCCCGCCAACACTCGTCATTGAGGCTCTCGCTGATTGGGGTACTATGGGTATCATGGCTGATTAAAACATGGGCAGCACAATAGCTTCACAGCTCCAGGGTCCCAGGTTCGATTCCCTGCTGGGTCATTGTCTGTGCGGAGTCTGCACGTTCTCCCCGTGTCTGCGTGGGTTTCCTCCGGGTGCTCCGGTTTCCTCACACATTCCAAAGACATGCAGATTAGATGGATTGGCCAGGATAAATTGCCCTTAGTGACCAAAAAAGGTGAGATGGGGATATTGGGTTACGGGGATAGGCTGGAAATGAGGGCTTAAGTGGGTCGGTGCAGACTCGATGGGTCAAATGGCCTCCTTCTGCACTGTATGTTCTATGTTCTAAAACCAGACAACAACAAAGTACTGGTGTCAGCAGTAGAAAAGGGAATAAATATTTTCAAAGCTTAAAGATCCAAACAAAAGCAACTGTGTAATCCATTTGCAAACAATGCCTATTGTTTTAGTCTGAGTGTTGTTGACGTATTTGACTATGAGTGACAGCACAGCAGAGCTCATTCCTGTCCCCACCCAGTGTCCACATTTCTAGAAGAATTCTGGTTTGTGATCAGGATTGGGACATGTGCCCAATATTTTATTCCCTCATTTCTGAGTGCAGCCTAGCTGAAACTGGCTGACTCGAATCTAAACATAGGGCCTTCCTGGTTTTAATGGCACAGTACCATACTTGGGTCTAATAATCTTCAGAACCATCTGGGCAGAGGCATGCAAATTCGTTCGAGGTCTCTGCCGGTCAGCCACTTTTAAAAAATTTGAATTAAAAAAAAAAAAAAAAAAAATTAGAGTATCCAATTCATTTTTTCCAATTAAGGGGCAATTTAGCATGGCCAATCCACCTAGCCTGCACATCTTTTGGGTTGTGGGGACGAAACCCACGCAAACACGGGGAGAATGTGCAAACTCCGCACGGACAGTGACCCAGAGCCGGGGTTGAACCTGGGACCTCGACGCCGTGAGGCAGCAGGGCTAACCCACTGCGCCACCATGCAGCCCCTGCAAGCTACTTTTGAAATGCACTTGAAATTGTATGGGTTAACCTTCCTGCCAAGTCTTGGAAAACCTACGACTCCATTCTTTTAAAAAAAATAAATGAGTAACCAATTCTTTTATTCTAATTAAGGGCAATTTAGTGTGGCCAATTCATCTATCCTGCACATCTTTCTGGGTTGTGGGGGTGAAACCCATGCAGACGGTGAGAATGTGCAAACTCCACACGGACAGTGACCCGGGGCTGGGATCAAACCCGGGTTCTCAGTGCCGTGAGGCAGCAGTGCTAACCACTGCGCCACCGAGCTGCCTGGACTCCATTCTTGAAGCGGAGTAGAAGAACCTGATTCAGGGTGAAGCTACCACCATTCAGTGACCCAAAGCAGCATTCATTGCACCACCAGAAACATCTGAAAAATATAACCACTTGGGGGGGGGGGGGGGGGGCAACTTGTGCATCTTCTATAAGCACCACCTTTCTTTCTATTTTCCTGGGTCACTGGTGGAACTCCTAAAAACATAAATTAAAGACTTCCAAGCTCCAAGTAGCATCCTATGATTGTTTGAATTTGGAGGCTAAAAATGTCAATCCATACACAGAAGTGAAACATTGAAATATTGCAATTTATTCATGTAATTTCTATTTCAGAATAGCTTGCATCAGTACCCCAAGTGTCTACCAGAAACTGGTGCAGCTTTGGAATGGAGAGTACACTGCTATTCTGTTGGAGTATGACAAACGGTTTTCAGTTTATGGAAAGGAGTTTTTTTTCTACGACTATAACTATCCAATGAATTTACATGAAGATCTTCAATCTCACAGTTGCGATATAGTGATCGTTGACCCACCATACCTTTCAGAAGAGTGTCTCAGCAAAATAGCACTAACCGTAAACTATCTAACAAAAGGGAAGATTCTTCTTTGTACTGGTATGTGGACATCTTTCAGTCTGTGTCCATAGAAAATCATTTGCCAACCTTTTGCAGTTAATGATAAATTAATGTTGGATATCGAAAGAATACGAATATAAATTTATTAATTGCACTGTTTTGATGGGTCTACAGACATGATTCAATTGACAGCAGTGTTGTGGCTCAGATTTGCAGTCAAGCAAATAATTGGCTGTTGATTCCTGCACTTTATATTAAAAAAAAAGGTAATGGCCTGGATTTTGTGGTAGAAATGACGGTGAAATTTACTCCACTGTAACTGACAGCTTTCGGAGACGAAACAAGTGCAGAATAACACAGAAATCCAGTAGACCACAATAGAATTGGTAGAAGTGACCATAGTCCTTGTGAAGTTAAACTTTTATCTTCACTGTGAGGATATCCTCCAATGGGTAGTGTGGCATTTGCAAGGTGGGGCAGACTAGACAGGCGTAACAGCCAAAGGCTTGGCACACAGTGCTTCAATGGTTCCATCCGGAATAGTATACCACTGTAATATGTGACCCAGCAAATCCTTCACTTCTTGATCACCATCATAGAATTTACAGCGAACAAGGCCATTCGGTCCATCGAGTCTGCACCGGCCCTTGGAAAGAGCACCCTACCTAAGCCCATACCTCCACCCTATCCCCATAACCTCACCTAACCTTTTTTGGACACTAAGGGCAATTTAGCATAGCCAATTCACCTAACCCTGCACATCTTTGGACTGTGGGAGGAAACCCACGCAGACACAGGAGAATGTAGACTCCACACAGACAGTGACCCAAGCCGGCAATCGAACCTGGGACCCTGGCGCTGTGAAGCTATAGTGATAACCACTGTGCTGCCCATTTTTTTTCTGTGGGCGCACAAAGCACACATCAAGCCAGGAGACCAACCATGGCTCAATGTGGAATGTTGGTCCTATGTTGGAATGTTGGAATGTCCATGAAGGACATGCCGGGAGTAGTAATGAGTTTACTGGTCCCTTACTTGATTTGAAATGCTATTGTGGATTTGCTGTACTTGACCTCTGTGGTCATGTTAAGCTCTGTGTTCTGTACTCTCATCTTTTCTGGTCTAATGGGTGATTTATTCCCCCTCCTCTTTCCCCTTCATCATGAGTGTCCAAGTTTTCAGTCACTCTTTTTTTGCACTCTGGAACTCTTAAACTTCATCCCACCCCACTTTCAAAAGCTTTCTGGAAACTTCCATTTTTGAATTAGGCGTTGGCCAACCCCCTCTCCCACCCCAACCCCTAAACCTCCTCCGAATTCCTGTTCAGTGCTCACAATTAGTCCTACGAAGTAATACAACCAGAATAAGCTGGATAAACTCAGCAGGTCTTGCACCATCTGTGGAGAGAGAAACTGAGCTAATGTTTCAGATCTAAATGATCCTTCTACATAAGTGACTTGTGATGTTTCATTATTTGGAACACATTATATAAATATAAACTTATTGGTTGAGTGAGGAAATAGTGTGACTAGAAGAGAACAGAAAAGTTCCAAATTTCCCAATTTATCTGTCTTTGTTTGTTTAGCTGGTTTTAACTGGTGTCAGCTGGGATGGTGTTGAGTGTGCTCCTTTAGTTTGTGGCCCACAATTAGAAAATGTGAGAAATCGGCCAAGATTTCTGCTCATAACTTGAAAAATATATATTTTTATTGATTTTCATATTTTTAAAGTACTTTCCCGCTCATAATTGATTGGGCTCGTCTTTGATGCTTTAAGCAATTAAACAGAGAATCAAAATTATCTGCCTGGGCTCAGGGCTGCCACTTGGTAAGTCATCTATTTATAATAATATTTGAATTTTTCTATTTCAGGTGCAATCATGGAGGACCTAGCAGCAAAGTTACTTTCTGTGAAAATGTCCAAATTTCTCCCAGAACACAATAGGAATTTAGCAAATGAATTTCGTTGTTATATGAACTATGAGTCCAGGTTAGATTTAGACTCCATCCTTTGAGTGTTTAAAGAATGGAAATTTAATGGTTGAATGATATGTTTATGGGAAAGACCTGGGGCTGGATTCTCCGATTCTGGGGCTGGATTCTCCGATTCTGGGGCTGTCCCCACGCTGGCAGAAAAACTGGCGAGAAACCACCACCGATTCCCCGTTTTGTTGGGGGCTAGCAGGAAGGCAGCGTAGAGCACCCGGCTCGAGCTGCCGATACGCCCCGGAGAATTGCCGGGTCCGTGGCCGCCCATGCACACAGCGGCGGTGTGCAGCAGCCGCGCCATGCAACATGGCGGTGGCCGCTCACGGACCTGGCCCGCAAAATAGTCCCCCCCTTTGGCCGGCTCGTGCGCCCTGGACCGCCCCACTACAATGCCCCCAGCCCCAAATAAATGTCCCCCCTGCCCGCAGATTGGCCCTCCCCCAACTGTGGCGACACTGGACTGAGTCCGCAGCCATCATGTCGCGTCCTCGATGGACGAGACTACACATGTCCCTCGCCGTCGGCCGTCAGGGGCAGAGCATCGGGGGGCGCCTGAGGCCGTCGATACGTGGTGCGGTGTAGCTTTGGAGGGACGTCGCGAAAGCGCCGCCGCCCCGATTTGGTCGGGAAATGTGATTCTCCGGCCGATCGCAATTCCCGAGTCGGCGACCGGAGAATCCAGCCCCAGATTTTTAAAAGAATGGTAACTGAGGTTGTTCCCTAAATATTGACACATGGATTGCAAGGGCTTGTATTATTTATTAAGTTAATTTACCATCCAGATTTGTGTGCTGCTGTTAGCAATTTATTTCACAAATAAATAATTTTAAAAAAAATTCCGTCAAAGGGTTCATGGATACAACATATAAGCCTCAGATGCTGGCTTTGTGCTTTTAGTGCTGTTGAAGGAGCAATTCACCACATGGTACAAGGGGCAGTCTTAGGAAAACATTCCCAGACACTGCAGTCCCATAAAATGCCTAATTTCAGAGTGTCATTTGCACAGGGATGGTTACATCGCAGACTTGTGATTCTGGGACCCAGGCTCATGTTCCGGGAGATGTGTTCAAATCCTACCAGAGCAGCTGGTGGAATTTCAATTCAGTTAATTAATAAATCTAGAACTAAAATTTGGTCTCTGTAATGACCATACAACTATAAGATGGTCATAAAATCCATCTGGTTCATCGGTGCCCTTATGGAAGGAAATCTGCCATCCTTGCCCAGCCTGGGGCCTACATGTGACTCCAGACCCATATGCTGTGGTTAACTCAACTAGCAAGCTACTCAATTGTACAAAATCATTACAGAAAACTGGACAGATCCCCTGATATTGACCTAGGCTCCAGAAATGACAACCGGACGCTGTACCCAGTCAACGCTACAAAATCCTCCTTACTAACACCTGGAGGGCTTGTGCTAAAATTGGAAGAGCTTTTCCACAGACTAAGCAAGCACCAGTCTGACATAGTCATTCTCACTGAATCATACCTTACATACTGTTCTAGACACCTCTATTACCACCCCTAGATGTCTCAGCCCACTGGGAAAGGTGGCTGCACAGTGGTTTACACTTGGGACAGTGTTTCCCTGGGACTTTCTCAACATTGACTCTGGACCCCGGGGCAGCACAGTGGGGCAGTGGTTAGCACTGCTGCCTCACAGCACCATGGGCCCAGATTTGATCCCAGCCCTGGATCACTCTCTATGTGGAGTTTGAAAATGAAAATCGCTTATTGTCACAAGTAGGCTTCAATGAAGTTACTGTGAAAAGCCCCTAGTCGCCACATTCCGGCGCCTGTTCGGGGAGGCTGGTACGGGAATTGAACCGTGCTGCTGGCCTGCCTTGGTCTGCTTTCAAAGCCAGTGATTTTGCCCAGTGTGCTAAAGTTTGCACATTCTCTCGTGTCTGCTTGGGTCTCACTCCCACAACCCAAAGATGTGCAGGCGAGGGGTATTGGCCACGGTAAATTGCCCCTGAATTGGAGGAAAAAAAAAGAATTGGGTACTCTAAAAAAAATTTTTTTTTTTTTTAAAGACTCTGGACCCCTTGAAGTCTCAAGGAATTAAGCTCAAATATGGGCAAGGAAACCTCCTGCTAATTACCACCTGCCACCTTCAGCAGATGGATCAGTACTCCTCCACATTGAATATCACTGGAAGCACTGAGGGTGGCCCGGTCACGGAAGGTACTCTGGGTGGAGGACTCCAATGTCCAAGAGTGGCTCAGTAGCACCACCATTGACCAATCAAGCTGGCTGAATCACAAAATACATATCTGCTAGATTGGGACTGTGACAGTTGTTGAGGAAAGAACAAGCAGAAAAAGCCTACTTGACCCTCACCAATCTACCTGCCGCAGATGCATCTATCCACGACACTACTAGTAGGAATGAACACCCCACAGTCCTTGTGGAAGCAAAGTCTCTCCCTCACTGTACCCGAACAGGTGCCGGAATATGGCGACTAGGGGATTTTCACAATAACTTCATTGCAGTGTTAATGTCAGCCAATAAACATTTATTATTATTATTTATTATTAAAAAAGTGCCATGTGGATTATCCACCTTAGCTGGATGCAGCCACGGCCATTGGACAACATGCCGACAAGAATTGAAGATTTGTGCTATAAAACTAGCTACCCTCCTAGCTGTCATTCCAGTACAGCTACATTACGGACATTGTCCAATAATGTGGGAAATTGCCCGAGTATGTCCTCTCGAAAAAAACATTTTTAATAAATGTTTTTATTGGGTTTCATTTTTTATGTTACATATATCAGTTTGAACGTTAAATTACAAGTGTTGTACCCGCGTATAATATTTTACGAAAGCAATCAAGGCAAAGTTAGAATTACACAAGAGAAAATAAAAACAAAGCACAAACAAATGAGGATCGCTAAACATATTTACATTTCCCTTTTTGCCCCACTTCGGAGGCTGTGTGCCCTATTTTGCCTGAGTTGCCCTATCTATTGTTGGCCCTACCTTGTGTTTCCCCACATATTGCTGCTCCCTCTGATCCTCTGTTTGTCCTTGGACCTGTCCCCTGTGGCTTTGCCCCTTGTGTCCCATGGTCTTTTCTTGCGTTTTTGCCCCCCCTCAGCCCACTTCCCCTCATTCCTCCCCCCTTTCCCTTTACGATCTGTTCCAAACATGGAAAGATAGCTGACCTCAGGAGGCGGGGTGAGGGAGAGACTGAACTTGACCCTAAGGCAGCATTTGACTGAGTAAAGCATCAAGGAGCCCTACCAAACAAAAAAAATCAATGGAATCAGGAAAACACTCCACTGGAGTCATACCTGGCACAATAGACGATGGTTGCGGTTTTTGGAAGCTAATTACCTCAGGCTTGGGAGATCACTGCAGAATTTCCTCCAGGTAGTCTGCTAGGCACAACAATCTTCAGTTGCTTTATCAATGATTTTCAGACATGAGAATGTTTGCTGATGATTGTACTGTATTCAGTACAATTCACAACTTCTCAGACAAGGAAGCAGTCCATGTCCAAATGCAGCAAGACTTGGACAATATCCAAGGTTTGGCTAATAAGTGGCAAGTAAGATTTGGGTCAGGCAATGACCATTTGCAATAAAATATGATATAACTATCTCCCTTGGACATTCAATCGCATTGCAATTACTGAATCCCCCTCTGTCAGCACTATGGGTTGTGCAGCCATATAAATATTGAAGCCACATAGGCTGGGAATTCTGCAGTAAGTATTTCAGTTGCTGCCTCCCCAAAGCCTGTTCACGAGGCTACTCCATTTGCCTGGATGTGTGCGGCAGAACACTCTAGAAGCCAAACACCATCTAGCACAATGTAGCCTGATTGATCAGCACCTCATCCACCACCTTAAATGGTCAGTCCCTCCAACATCTGTGCACAATAGCAGTAGTGTGCAATATCTACAAGATGCATTGCAACAACTCGGCTCACTAAGGCTCTTTGGACAACATCATCCAAATTCATGACCCCAACTGCTGAGAAGAATAAAGGGTGGGATTTTCCATTTGCTAATGCCGATTTTGTAATCGGCATTGGGCGGAGAATCTATTTTTACGCCCGAATCGGGGGCGGTGCCTGTTTTACACCGGTTGCGCATGCTCCGTCCCCTCCAAAACAGCATCATCTCGGGGCACGCCATTGGAACGTCACCTGAAGGCCCTCTCCCAAATTCCTGACCGCCCTGTTGACATGTGGTCTCAGTGGTCGGGAACCCAGCATAGCAGCTGCGGACTGTGTCCACGCTGCTACAGTCGGGCGGGAGCCATGCTGCTGGCCGGGGTAGCTTCGGCGAGGGCCGGGGGGACTGGTGGGTGGCGAAGGGGTGTGCGGGGGGCACTACCTGGCGGGTCAGGTCCGCGCACGGCCAGCGCCACAGACCCGGCAATTTTCCGGCTGTTTATTTCTTGGAATCTGGGCGTTTCATAGAATTTACAGTGCAGAAGGAGGCCATTCGGCCCATCGAGTTTGCACCGGCTCTTTGAAAGAGCACCATACCTAAGCCCACACCTCCACCCTATCCCCATAACCCAGTAACCCCACCCAACACTAAGGGCAATTTTGGACACTAAGGGCAATTTAGCATGGCCAATCCACCTAACCTGCACATCTTTGGACTGTGGGTGGAAACCGGAGCACCCGGAGGAAACCCACGCACACACGGGGAGAACGTGCAGACTCCACACAGACAGTGACCCAAGCCGGGAATCGAACCTGGGACCCTGGAGCTGTGAAGCAATTGTGCTAACCACCATGCTACCGTGCTGCCCGTTGTACGTGGCGCGGCTGCTAGCCCCTCACCTGTCGGAGGATCGATGCTGGGGCAGCGCCGATTTTTCCCACATAAACTGCCACGGATCCTCTGGACATAGTCTGAAAATCGGAGAATCCAGCCCAAGGTCTCGCTCTATTTCTGTACCCACGTTAGAATTGTATCCTGTATTTTATACTCTTTGTCCTTCCTACCGAAATGTCTTACTTCACACTTTGCTGCATCAAATTTCACACTTCTCTGCATTAAATTTCATCCACCAAGCATCTGTCTATTCCACCAACCTGTTGATGTCCTCTTGATGTTTACTGTAATCCCTCTGTAGCCACCTAAATTGACCAACTCCCGATTTAAAATGGCGAACGGCAAAGGCTGATGGGAAAGTCAGCCAACATAGACAGAAACCAGCAGCTGCAGGTTTGCTGTGTATTTACCTCTGCAAAGGCCAGACAGCATCGATACCAGCGACCATCAGCATAACAAAGTAGCAGCCATCTGCATACTGATGAGCAATCCCCGGGAACAATAAGTAACATTTTGGACACACAAAGCAAAGCCAGGCTCCTCGGCGCCAGCAGGAGCCAACACAAAGGAGATGAACGAGCACCTCAAGACCGCCCATCGATCAGGGAACCGCTCCAGTATTGGAGAAATCGAACCAAGCGATTGGGACAAAGTCCAATCACTTGGGACCAGGTTCAGGGTCCGCCCGGAAAGGCGGGAAGCCCCTGGGGACTATAAGACTTGAGCCCCAAGTTCAAATCGCTCTCTCTTCAGCCCTCTTCACCTTTGCGTCCTGCCCTTGTCACCCAGCAACACGAACCAACATTGACTGTGACCGGTGCAGTGACTCCCGACAGGTAAGTCTTAATTCAACGCTCGCTACGAGATAGGCGCTCCTAGCTACCAATCCGCACCAACTTCGAATCCCGCAGACTCCGAACCCGAACGAAAGGCCATTTGTTCCCCATACCTGGTGGGCCAGTCCGAAGTTAAGTATAGGCCTGTTAGTTGTAGAAGTAGCTTAGACGTAGAATTTGTGCATGAGTAGCGATTACTGTGTATAATAAATGTGCTTTGATTTAAATCTTACTAATCGGTGTATTGGGTTATTGATCATTACTCGTACTTGAACCTCGTGGCGGTATCAAAGATACCTGGCGACTCGAGAGCAAAGGTAATAAAACAGAGCAATTGAACCAAGGAGAAAATCAGCAACACCCCTCACAGTTCACAGCACTTCCAGCAAATTTTATAATTCTGCCCCATACACCCAAGACACGTCCTTAATGTCGGGATCCTATTAATGACTCGAGGAACCACACGATAATGTCTTCCAGTCCGAAAAGCAGTTGATCACCCATCAATCCTTTGTTACTTTATCAAAAATCTCCAATCGAGTTAGTTAAATATGGTTTGTCCTTAACAAATCCATGCTGACTTCCCATAATTAATCCACATTTGTCCAAGTGCCTGTTAATTTTATCCCTGATTATAGTTTCAAAAAATGTTCCCACTAATTGATCTGCAGTTGTTGGGTTTATCCTTACACCCTTTTTGGAACAAGGGTATAACATTTGCAAAGCTTTAGTCTTCAGGCACAACCCCTGTATCTGAGGATGGTAAGATAATGGTCAATGCCTCCACAAATTCTACCTGCACTTCCCTCTGATGCATCTCATCCGCCACAGTGATTTAGCAACTTTAAGTACAGCCAGCCTTTCTAATACCTTCTGTCAATTTTTAGCCCATCTAGTGTTTCAACCACTACGCCTTTCATTATGCCTTTGGCAACATCTTCTTGGTAAAGACAGATGCAAAGTATTCATTTAGTACCCCTGCCCCTATGCATAAATTCACTATTTGTTGCGAATTAGCCCCATTCCTCCATTTACACTACCCTTTTACTTTATATGCCTAATGAAGACTTTTGGATTCCCTTTTATGTTAGTTGTCAGTCTTTTCTCATGCAGCTTCTTTGCTTGTCATTTCTTTTTTCACTTCCTCTCTGAACTTTCTATATTCAGTCAGGTTTTCAGCCTGACATGTCATTTGGTACCTTTTCTGTTTCATACTCCCATCAATTTTGTCATTCAGCTCTAACGTTGTTAGTTCTACCTCCTCTTCCTCATTGGGCCAGAAACATAGTGTTCTAGAAAATTCTGTTGAACTGAAGAAATTCTTGCTCCTCTCTGTCCTTTACATTCTTACTATCCCAGTGTACATTATGATAATTAAAGCGCCCCATGATAATTACTGCACCCTCTGTAATTTCTTTGTAAATTTGTTCCTCTATATGTCATATTAGCTGGTGGGAAAACACCCATTGGTGTATTGATACCTCTATTATACTTGAGCACCTTACCTCTAACCAAATAGTTTCTGTCCTTGACTTTTATAGGATATCCACTCACTCCAGAACTCTAATATTCTGCTTAATCAGTTAGTCCTCTTTGATTACTTGGCAATTAGTCATTCCCTCGCTGCCTCACAGCCTTAAGCTGTGAAGCAGTCACATCCAGAAATGTGCTGTACAGGAAACTCTCAGCTCTGCTGCCTGTGTCCTAACTCATACCAAATCCCGTTCACCCATCACCTCTGTGCTTGCTGACCTCCGCTGGCTCCTGGTTAAACAATACCCCAATTTTAAATTTATAATTTCTGCTTTAAAATACGTCCATGGCCTCACCCCTTCCTATCTCTTTAATCCTCTCTGGCCCCATAACATTCCAAGATATACACACTCATCCAATTCTGATATCTTAAGCATCCCCAATTTTAATTGTTTCACCATCCCTAGACCTCTCTGTCACTTCCTCTCTCTCTCCTCCTTTAGCGCACTTCTTAAAAAACCAATTCTTTGACCAAGCTTTTGATCACCTGCCATAATATCTCCTTACCTGGCTCAGTGTTATTTTTGTTTGAAAACACCCCTATGAAATGCCTTGGGATGCGGGGTGCTTTATAAATACAAGCTTTTGCTGCTCTTGTATATATCCAATTTCCTATTAAAAGTACTATTGATACTGCCTCCACAGCCCTTTCAGGATTGCATTCCAAATCATAACAATGTGTGAAAATATTCAAAGTCAAGCACAATTTTAGAATTCACGGATCAAGTTCAAATCTGTATGCACAGATTACACTTGTTGTTCACAAAAATCAATTGATATATATTTGCTGGCTAATAATCTGGAAATAATAAGAGAATAGTGCTTTATTTGATATTTACTGAACTTTAGGACAAAGTGGTCTTGGTCAGTCAATGTATAAAGCCCTGTGTTGCCCTTTGTCTCATCTGTTTTGTGAAGCAGCAGCAAGAAAATCATATGCCTCAAGTTATTCTGGACAATCATTGTGTTTCTGCATGAACCTTAAACCCGCTTGTTTCCTAATATGTAATCTATCTTTATTTGGTTATAAATAAAGGTCTTCAGAACATACTTTTTGATTAAATGGTGAATGGTTCTACTGATTATAGTTTAAGTCTGACAATGGTTGAAACCATTCGCTTCATCGTTGCAATAATTCAAACATGTGATTTTGATGTGATCTGCTACAATACATGACTGTCTGAATATTGACTTCAAAGGTATTAGTTAAATCCTTTTCTCTGCCTAACATTGCCCAACTATCATCATGCAACCAAATTGTCCTGCAAAATGTTCTCATCATGACTTTGAAGACACTTAAGCTAACTAATTGTGTTGCTCTCTTTGGTTGGCTCTGAATATGGCGGTCAGTATGGTCGCCTTCCTTAATTCTAATTACATTTGCTCTAGAGTCACCAGGTATCTTTCGATAAAACCAAATACTGATCAAAGACTCGATACACCAGTTAGTTAGTTCAAAGTCAATGCTTATTTATTTACACACACAGTTAAATATACTCATGCACGAAACTCTACAGACTAAACTATCACTACTACTAAAGCCTATACTTAGCTTCGGGCACCCACTCAGTCAGAGGAACAATGGCCGTTGTTCGGTTCTGAAGCTGCTGGGGTCGAACTGGTACAGGGGAACAGCTAAGGTCGTCTGTCTGGTAGCGTGCGTTGACCTTGGACTTACTTGCTTCTGGTGCAGCTGGTGAACAGGTCTCTCCTCGGTGAGAGCCGGGTCCAAGAGAACAATTCTCTCTTGGGGGCTCCTTCTTATACCCAAAGGGGCTTCGCGCTCTTTTGGGCGGGCCTTGAACTTGGCCCCAATCAATTGGGCCGTTTCTTGATCATTCCTATTGATTTCATCCAATAAAGGGGTGGGTGCCCTGATGACTGGGCGTGTCCTAGGTGGCCGTTGGCCTGCTTTGTTTCGGTCTCCTCTGGTGTCTGCCTTAGTATCGGTTACTCAAATGTTACTCTTTTGTTCCCAGAGTTGGGCCATTAGTATGCTAATGGGCCTACAGTTTTGGTCTTGTCTCGGAGCTGCGGCTCCAATATACAGACAAGCTCTGAACCTGCTTGTTTTCTCAGCATTGTCCATTTTCCCTGCAATCTTTGCAAAGTGTCCATTTTGTAATCAGGAAGTGGCCATCCCAGATGGCTACAATTGGATAGTTTGTTTTTGATCAGGATTTCAAATTTTGTGAGTGGCACATCCGGAATATATCACTGGAAGCAGATTGGTCAGTTAAAATTGATATCTTACCTTGAACTCCTTTCAGCTGGTTGCATATTTCTTTTCAACATTCTGAATTTTAAAAATATATATATATATTTCTTTATTCTCCTCCTTTTGATAATTTTCTCCCAAATTTACACCCACCAACAATAAATATGTCAATCCCCATATCGAAAACAACGATCCCATCCTCCCACCAAACCCAAAACATTCGCCCACATGTTCACATAAACTGTCAAAAAGGAATCCGGAATCACCCATAGGCACCATTAACACCCATCGCCCCCCTCCCCCCCAACCCTCGCACCCCCCCCCCCCCAACTAATGTTCGATGTTATCCAGTTCTTGAAAGTGCATAATGAATAATGCCCATGAATTGTAGAACCTCTCCATCCTTCCCCTCAGTTCAAACTTAACCTTCTCAAGAGTCAAGAATTCCAACAGGTCCCCCCGCCACGCCAGGGCACAGGGTGGAGAGGTTGCTCTCGAATCCATCAGGATCCGCCTTCGGGCGATCAACGAGGTGAAGGCTACAACATCTGCCTCCGCACCAGTTTCCAACCCTGGCTGGTCTGACACCCCGAATATGGCCTCTCGGGGACCCAGGTCCAGTTTCAAGGGCACCACTTTCGAAATTACCCTAAAAACCTCCTTCCAGTAATCCTCTAGCTTTGGACAGGACCAAAACATATGAACGTGATTAGCGGGGCCACCCCCGCAACGTTCACACACTTCTGCACTGTAAATTCAATGATAATCTATGATTAATCTAGGACAAAGGTTCAGCACATCGTGGGCCGAAGGGCCTGTTCTGTGCTGTATTTTTCTATGTTCTATGTTCTATCTTCTACTCCTTCAAAGAATCGGCTCATCCTCGCCCTCTTGAGGTGTGCTCTGTATACCACCTTCAGCTGCATCAGCCCCAACCTTGCGCACGAGGTGGAGGCATTCACTCTCCGGAGCACCTCACATCAGAACCCCTCCTCTTTAACCTCTCCCAACTCTTCCTCCCACTTTTGCTTCCAGTGGTGCCTACTCCTCTTCCAAAATAGATCTGTAAACCGCTGACACTACCCCCTTCTCCAGTCCCCGTCGTCAGCACCTCCTCCAGCAATGTGGAGGCCGGCTCCTCCGGGAAGTTCTTTATCTCCTTTCTGGCAAAATCTCAAACCTGCATGTATCTAAACATTTCCCCCGGTTCCAGCTCATACTTCGCTCCCAGTTCCTTCAATCCTGCAAACCTCATGGGGGCAGCACGGTAGCATTGTGGATAGCACAATTGTTTCACAGCTCCAGGGTCCCAGGTTCGATTCCAGCTTAGGTCACTGTCTGTGTGGAGTCTGCACATTCTCCCCGTGTGTGCGTGGGTTTCCTCCGGGTGCTCCGGTTTCCTCCCACAATCCAAAGATATGCAGGTTAGGTGGATTGGCCATGCTAAATTGCCCATAGTGTCCAAAATTTTCCCTTAGTGTTGGGTGGAGTTACTGGGTTAGAGTGGAGGTGTGGACCTTGGGTGGGGTGCTCTTTCTAAGAGCCGGTGCAGACTCTATGGGCCGAATGCCCTCCTTCTGCACTGTAAATTCTATGATATTCTATGACCCCGAAGAAACAAATCTTTCAGTGTCTCAATCCCCTTCTCCTCCCATTTCTGAAAATTTCCATCCCATCTCCTTGGCTCAAATCTGTGGTTCCCCCGAATCAGCATTTCCCATCACCCTGCCCCCAACCCGAAGTGTTGGCGAAACTGCCTCCAAATTCTCAATGAAGCTATTATTACCAGACTCCCTGAGTACTTCCCCGGAGCTATCGGGAGCGGCGCTGTTGCCAGTGCTTTCAATCCCTACCCCTGCACAAACTCTCCTACATTCTGACCCACTGGGAATCAACCCCTCTGACCCAGCTCCGCAAATTCTCCACATTCGCCGCCCAGTAGTAATACATCAGGTTTGGAAGACCCAAACCCCCTTCCTGCCTTCCCCTCTGTAGTAGCACCTTTCTCACTCTGGCCACCTTCCCTCCCCATATGAACGAAGCAATCCTTCCCTCAATCTCTCTGAAAAAAGCTTTTGGCAGGAAAATCGGCAGGCATTGAAAAATAAACCGAAATCGTGGCAACACATTCATTTTAATCGCCTGTACCCGACCCGCCAGTGATAGAGGGAGACCATCCCATCTTGCCAGATCAGCTTTCACTCTCCCCACTAAACTAGAAATGTTGTACCTGCGGAGCCCCACCATTCCTGGGCAACCTGCACTCCCAGGTTCCTAAAGTGAGTCCCTGCCCTACGGAATGGCAGCCCCCCCCCCACCCCTGCCCCCACACCCGGCCGAGATACCACAAAATACTCACTCTTGTCTCGATTCATCTTGTACCCCAAGAAAGACCCAAACACTCGAAGCAGCTCCAATATTCCCCCTATCGACACACTCGGTTCCAACACGTACAAAGCAAGTCATCGGCATGTAAGGACACCCTATCCCCCCCCCCCCGCACTATTCCTTTCCATACTCCCAAACTTCTCAATGCGATGGCCAACGGCTCAATCACGAGTACAAACAGCAGGGGGGACATAGGACACACCTGCCTAGTCCCACGGTGGAGAGAAAAGTATCTCGAGCTGATGTTTGTGCGGACACTCGCCCTCGGCTCCTTATATAGTAGCTTTACCCAATTCACAAATCTTGGTCCAATCCCAAACCACTCCAGAACTGCCATCAAGTACTCCCATGCTACCCGGTCGAACGCCTTCTCAGCGTCCAATGCCACAACCACCTGTTTCCTTCCCCTCTGCCGGTGCAATAACGACGTTCAATAACCTTCTAATGTTTGAAAAGAGCTGCCTCCCTCTCACGAACCCCGTCTGATCTTCACCTATCACCTTCGGGAGGCACTCCTCCAGCCTACCCACCAGTACCTTCACCAATACTTTTGTGTCCACGTTTAAAAGTGATATGGGCCTATACGACCCACACTCCGCCGGATCCTTATCTTTTTTATGAACAGGGAAATCGATGCCTGCCCCAAGGTTTGTGGCAACACCTCTTTCCCTATCACCTCTTCAAACATCCCCCCATTAGGGGCGCCAGCTTATCCTTGAATTTTTTATAATATTCTACCGGAAACCCATCCGGCCCTGCCACCTTCCCCAACTGCATCCTCCCAATCGCATCCTTTATCTTCTGCTCCACTATCGCTCCTTCTAATGTAGCAGTGTCCCCCTCTCCTAACCTTGGGTACTCCAACCCATCTAGAAATTCCTGCATCTCACAATCTCCCCGGGTGGCTCTGACCTGTACAACCTCTCATAAAATTTCCCAAAAACCTTGTTAATCAGATCTGGCGCCACCACCAACTTCCCTGCCCTATCCCTCACCTTGCCGCTGCTTCTCTCTGGAGCTGACCTGCTAACAAAACCCCCACCTTATCTCCTTGTTCATAAACTGCACCTCTTGCTCGTCTCAGTTGGCGCACTGCCTTCCTGGTAGATAGTTGGTCAAAGCTCGCTTGCAGTTCCTTCTTTTCCAGCTTTGCTGGGTCCCCATCCTCTGCATAACTCCTATCTACTTCCAACATCTCGATTACCCTCTGCCGCTCCAACCTCTCCCATTTGTCCACCCTGGCCTTAAACAAGATCACCTCCCCCCTCACCACCACCTTTAGAGCCTCCCAGCGGACCGCCTTCGACACCTCACCTGTACAGTTGAAACCTACATATTCCTTAATTACCTTTTCAATTTTGTCACAGAACACTTGGTCCCCCAAAAGTCCCACATCAAATTTCCACCCCGACCTCTGCGCTACCCCCTTCTCCAGCACCATATCCACCCAATGCGGAGCATGATCTGACATTGCAATTGCCGAGTATTCCGACCCCTTAACACCAGCCAACAAAGCCTTCCCCAGCACGAAAAAGTCGATTTGCGAATATACCTTATGAACTGCTGAGAAAAAACGAGTACTCCCGCTCCCTCGAGTGCAGAAATCTCCAAATGTCCACCCCCCCCCCCCCTCCATTTCCACCATTAGCCCAGCTAACGCCTCTTTCTCCCCCCCCCCCCTGATGGGACCAGCGAGCACGTCCGTGACCTGTCCAACCTTGGCACCTGCACCAAGACCCACTATCTGTTCGTGTGTGTCCAAGTCAGGGATGGCCCCAAACACCTTTGCGAAGCCCACATCTTCCCAATTGGGGCCATATACCACTTAACAGCGCCACTAACCTCCCCTCCAGCGCCCCTGTCAGTCACATATCTACCCCCTTGATTTGCCACCACCATCTCCATCTGGAAGTGTACTCTTGCTGACCATTACCGCTACCCCTCGATCCCTTCCGTCAAGTCCAGAGTGAAACACCTGACTAACCCAGCACTTTTTAAGTCTCACCTGGTCCTTCACCCTCAAGTGAGTATCCTGCAGCATTGCTACATCGGCTTTCAAACTTTTAAGATGCGCAAGCACTCTTGACCGGACCTCCTAACCCCCTCACGTTCCACGTGACTATCCTAACTGGGGGTGTCACACCCCCCCCCCCTTCTTATCCACCATCATCATACCACCGGGCCCTGCCCCATGAGCCTGACTGCCCCAATCCATTAACATCGAACTCCTTCCCCCCCCCCCCTACATTTCCTCTCAGAAGAACATCTCGTGCCAGCCATATCCATCCGCGGGAGAAGGCTCTCACTGTCCACCCTATCCAACCCCCTGATCATTTTGTATGCCTCTATTAAGTCTCCTCTTAACCTTCTTCTCTCCAACGAAAACAACCTCAAGTCCATCAGCCTTTCCTCATAAGATTTTCCCTCCATACCAGGCAACATCCTGGTAAATCTCCTCTGCACCCGCTCCAAAGCCTCCACGTCCTTCCTATAATGCGGTGACCAGAACTGTACGCAATACTCCAGATGCGGCCGTACCAGAGTTCTGTAGAGCTGCAACATGACCTCCCGACTCCGGAACTCAATCCCTCTACCAATAAAGGCCAACACTCCATAGGCCTTCTTCACAACCCTATCAACCTGGGTGGCAACTTTCAGGGATCTATGTACATGGACACCTAGATCCCTCTGCTCATCCACACTTTCAAGAACTTTACCATTAGCCAAATATTCCGCATTCCTGTTATTCCTTCCAAAGTGAATCACCTCACACTTCTCTACATTAAACTCCATTTGCCACCTCTCAGCCCAGCTCTGCAGCTTATCTATAGCCCTCTGTAACCTGCTACATCCTTCCACACTATCGACAACACCACCGACTTTAGTATCGTCTGCAAATTTACTCACCCACCCTTCTGCGCCTTCCTCTAGGTCATTGATAAAAATGACAAACAGCAACGGCCCCAGAACAGATCCTTGTGGTACTCCACTTGTGACTGTACTCCATTCTGAACATTTCCCATCAACCACCACCCTCTGTCTTCTTTCAGCTAGCCAATTTCTGATCCACATCTCTAAATCACCCTCACTCCCCAGCCTCCGTATTTTTTTGCAATAGCCTACCGTGGGGAACCTTATCAAATCCATATACACCACAACTGCTCTACCCTCGTCTACCTGTTCAGTCACCTTCTCAAAGAACTCAATAAGGTTTGTGAGGCATGGCCTACCCTTCACAAAGCCATGCTGACTATCCCTGATCATATTATTCCTATCTAGATGATTATAAATCTTGTCTCTTATAATCCCCTCCAAGACTTTACCCACTACAGACGTGAGGCTCACCGGTCTATAGTTGCCGGGGTTGTCTCTGCTCCCCTTTTTGAACAAAGGGACCACATTTGCTGTCCTCCAGTCCTCTGGCACTATTCCTGTAGCCAATGATGACATAAAAATCAAAGCCAAAGGTCCAGCAATCTCTTCCCTGGCCTTCCAGAGAATCCTAGGATAAATCCCATCAGGTCCCGGGGACTTATCTATTTTCAGCCTGTCCAGAATTGCCAACACCTCTTCCCTACGTACCTCAATGCCATCTATTCTATTAGCCTGGGGCTCAGCATTCTCCTCCACAACATTATCTTTTTCCTGAGTGAATACTGATGAAAAATATTCATTTAGTATCTCGCCTATCTCTTCAGACTCCACACACAATTTCCCATCCCTGTCCTTGACTGGTCCTACTCTTTCCCTAGTCATTCGCTTATTCCTGACATACCTATAGAAAGCTTTTGGGTTTTACTTGATCCTTCCTGCCAAATACTTCTCATGTCCCCTCCTTGCTCGTCTTAGCTCTCTCTTTAGATCCTTCCTCGCTACCTTGTAACTATCCATCGCCCCAACCGAAACTTCACACTTCATCTTCACATAGGCCTCCTTCTTCCTCTTAACAAGAGATTCCACTTCCTTGGTAAACCACGGTTCCCTCGCTCGACGCCTTCCTCCCTGTCTGACCGGTACATACTTATCAAGAACACGCAGTAGCTGATCCTTGAACAAGCCCCACTTATCCAGTGTGCCCAACACTTGCAGCCTACTTCTCCACCTTATCCCCCCCAAGTCACGTCTAATGGCATCATAATTGCCCTTCCCCCAGCTATAACTCTTGCCCTGCGGTGTATACTTATCCCTTTCCATCATTAACGTAAACGTCACCGAATTGTGGTCACTGTCCCCAAAGTGCTCTCCTACCTCTAAATCCAACACCTGGCCTGGTTCATTACCCAAAACCAAATCCAACGTGGCCTCGCCTCTTGTTGGCCTGTCAACATATTGTTTCAGGAAACCCTCCTGCACACACTGTACAAAAAACGACCCATCTATTGTACTTGAACTATATCTTTTCCAGTCAATATTTGGAAAGTTAAAGTCTCCCATAATAACTACCCTGTTACTTTCGCTCATATCCAGAATCATCTTCGCCATCCTTTCCTCTACATCCCTAGAACTATTAGGAGGCCTATAAAAAACTCCCAACAGGGTGACCTCTCCTTTCCTGTTTCTAACTTAAGCCCATACTACCTCGGAAGAAGAGTCCCCATCTAGCATCCTCTCCGCCACCGTAATACTGCTCTTGACTAGCAGCGCCACACCTCCCCCTCTTTTGCCTCCTTCTCTGAGCTTACTAAAACACCTAAACCCCGGAACCTGCAACATCCATTCCTGTCCCTGCTCTATCCAGGTCTCCGAAATGGCCACAACATCGAAGTCCCAGGTACCAACCCATGCTGCCAGTTCCCCTACCTTGTTTCGTATACTCCTGGCATTGAAGTAGACACACTTCAAACCACCTACCTGAACACTGGCCCCCTCCTGCGACGTCAAATCTGTGCTCCTGACCTCTATACTCTCATTCTCACTTACCCTAAAACTACAATCCAGGTTCCCATGCCCCTGCTGCATTAGTTTAAACCCCCCCAAAGAGCACTAACAAATCTCCCCCCCAGGATATTTGTGCCCCTCAGGTTCAGATGTAGACCATCCTGTCTGTAGAGGTCCCACCTTCCCCAGAAAGAGCCCCAGTTATCCAAAAATCTGAATCCCTCCCGCCTGCACCAGCCCTGTAGCCACGTGTTTAAATGCTCTCTCTCCCTATTCCTCATCTCACTATCACGTGGCACGGGCAACAACCCAGAGATAACAACTCTGTTTGTTCTAGTTCTGAGCTTCCATCCTAGCTCCCTGAAAGCCTGCCTGACATCCTTGTCCCCTTTCCTACCTATGTCGTTAGTGCCAATGTGGACCACGACTTGGGGCTGCTCCCCCTCCCCCCTAAGGACCTGGAAACACGATCCGAGACATCACGTACCCTTGCACCTGGGAAGCAACATACCAAACGTGAGTCTCTCACGCTCCCACAAAATCTCCTATCTGTGCCCCTGACTATAGAGTCCCCAATTACTAATGCTCTGCTCCTCTCCCCCCTTCCCTTCTGAGCAACATGGACAGACTCCGTGCCAGAGGCCCGTACCCCATGGCTTACCCCTGGTAAGTCGTCCCCCCCACAAGTATCCAAAGCGGTATACTTGTTTCTCAGGGGAACGACCACAGGGGATTCCTGCACTGACTGCTTTTTCCCAGTCCCTCTTACAGTTACCCACCTATCTCCAATCTTTGGTGTAACTAATTCCCTGAAGCTGCTATCTATGACCCCTTCTGCCTCCCGAATGATCCGAAGTTCTTCCAACTCCAGCTCCAGTTCCCTAACTCGGTCTTGGAGGAGCTGGAGATGGCAGCACTTCCTGCAGGTAAAATCAGCAGGGACACTAACTGCATCCCTCACCTCAAACATCCTGCAGGAGGAACATTGCACTCCCTTCCCTGCCATTCCTCCAACTTTCTACCAAGATCTGGCTCACAACTAAATTAAATTTTTATAAAAAATAATAATATAATAAAATATGGTACTTACCTCAGACCAATGGGTTTTATTATTAGGTTAGAGGAGGAGGGCGGGTGGGAGACACTACACGTGTAGTGTCTCGGGTTTCCTCTCCACCAGAATTTATTGGTGAGGGTCTTCCCAGACGTCCGCGGGTCGACTTCCTGTTCCCGCCTAAAAAACTAATTTAAAAAAAAGAAAAATTCTCAGCTCCTGCTGAAATTGACTAACCAGCCAGCTCCACTCCCGCTGAAATCGACTGGCCTGCCCCTGCAAAGACAAGTGTTTTTAAAGGTTGACTTACCTCCCAGCAACCTCCTTCCGCAATGCTCCCACTGAAACTGACTCACCAGCTGTTCTCACGCCGAAATCGACTGGCCTGCCCCTGCAAAGACAAGTGCTTTTAAAGGTTGACTTACCTCCCAGCAACCTCCTTCTGTAATGCTCCCACTGAAACTGACTCACCAGCTGTTCTCACGCCAAAATCGACTGGCCTGCCCCTGCAAAGACAAGTGCTTTTAAAGGTTAACTTACCTCCCAGCAACCTCCTTCCGCAATGCTCCCGCTGAAACTGACTCACCAGCTGTTCTCCCGCCGAAATCGACTGGCCTGCCCCTGCAAAGACAAGTGCTTTTAAAGGTTGACTTACCTCCCAGCAACCTCCTTCCGCAATGCTCCCGCTGAAACTGACTCACCAGCTGTTCTCCCGCCGAAATCGACTGGCCTGCCCCTGCAAAGACAAGTGCTTTTAAAGGTTGACCTACCTCCCAGCAACCTCCTTCCGCAATGCTCCCGCTGAAACTGACTCACCAGCTGTTCTCCCGCCGAAATCGACTGGCCTGCCCCTGCAAAGACAAGTGCTTTTAAAGGTTGACTTACCTCCCAGCAACCTCCTTCCGCAATGCTCCCGCTGAAACTGACTCACCAGCTGTTCTCACGCCGAAATCGACTCGTCACCCTCAGCTTCGCCGGGTACACTATACCAAATCGCACCCCCTTGTACAGTGCCGCCTTCACTCACCCGAACACCGCTCGTCTTTTTGCCAACTCCACCGTCAAGTCTTGGTAGATCCGAACTCCGGCACCATCCCACTGCACCTCACACTTCTGCTTTGCCCAGCTTAACACCTTCTCCTTCGTGCAGTACTCATGGAAAGATGATTACTGCTCTTGGCGGCTCATTCACTTTGGGCTTCGGCCTTAACGACCGATGAGCTCGGTCCAGTTCGTACTGAGAGGGGTTCTCGCCCTCCCCCACCAGCTCCGCCAACTTCTTAGCGAAGTACTCTGTTGGCCTTGGACCCTCGATCTCTTCGGGCAAGCCCACAATTCTTAGATTGTGCCTCCTCGAGCGGTCCTCCAAGTTCTCAAGCTTTGTTCGGAGCCCTCTGTTGACCTCCACCACCCTCCGCAGCTCGTCCCCCATCGAGGTGAGTTGGTCGCTGTGCTGCCTTCACCTTCTCGCCCAGCTCTCTCACCTCGGCCGATGTCTTTGCCACAGCTACTCTCACCGGGGCGATTGCCTCCTCCACCAATGACTTCAATGTGACCGCCATCTCCTTCCTCAAAGCCTCCATGTGCCTCACAAACTGCTTTTCTAGCTCCACCTCCATCACCTCGGTCATCTACACTGTAAGTAGTGCGGCCCCACCATGCGGTCCGGCCTCCGCCATCTTGTCAGCACTTTTGCTCGTCTTCTCATTCGATGGCGAGCCCGCGTTTCGACGCTGCTTTTCGCATCCTTTAACGGCTTATTATTTTTGCTTTTTCTCACTCTTCCTTCTTCAATCTCAAATTTCTTTAAAACTTCTTTCTCTTCTTTTTTTTTTGTATGCCTCCAGAATTTCCCTGGGACCGGACTTCAGTCTTCTTGCCACATTCTAGGTGGGAGCCATCCGATGTGGGACATCTCACCTACATGGCGCCCTGGCTTCGGGCCTGCAGCCTCGGCCTCCGTTTGGCTCTGCCCCAGCTGCTTCCTTCAAGTTTTCAGGAGAGTGTAAAAACAGAATTTTTTTTTCTCCTTTCCTCTCCGTGCTCTTTGAGCCCTTCGGCTTTCAGGATGCTCCTTGGGGAATAACGTCGCGATCCTCGCTCCTCCTCCACGTGTAGCCGCCCCGCCGAACCCACTGGGACCAGTCTCTCCCTTCCCACCCTTTCAACCCTCCCGCTCCGTGAAACAGGATCACAGGGCGAGGGAGGCAGGGTTGACCCTGGAGAGGTTTATTCTTTCCCAAAAAGTTTGCGGGGAACCCCCCCGGAAAAGATTGCGGACCAACGGGAGCTTTTTCTGAACCCGGCCGCTCCGCTTGCAGAAGCCACCGGAAGACCCAACATTCTGAATTATATGGTCACCGATTCCTGTTGCATTGTATCATGAGTGCAATCTAATTCCAAGATTTGGTCCATCTATTTTCTGTAGTTCAATTAGTTCTGCACAGTTCAAATATAGACCATTACTCAGTATAGAAAATTGATGTATAATCCAATTCAGCTGTAGACTGGTTTAAATTTCTTTTCTTTAAATTTTATCCAAAATCTTGACATCTATTTTGTGGATCAATGAGCATTATGTTCCAATGTTATTTTCCTCAAAGATCATAATTTAATCCCTCTGTTAATAATTGCATGTTAAACTTCCTACGAAAGGAGACCAGGACATACCCACAACCGCAACGACAGACATTACTGGAAGAGTTACTGCAAGCATTTTAGATGAAGGGAACTGACTGTAGCGACATGCATGAGCGACTGGTCAACCTGACGCAACTAAAAGTGGTACATAGAGCCCACTGAACAAGAACCTGAATGAGTAGGTTCTTCCCGGAGGTGGAGAATAGATGTGAACGGTGCCAAGCAGGCCCGGCCAACCACGCCCACATGTTCTGGTCTTGCCCCAGACTTGCAGGGTACTGGACAGCCTTCTTTGAGGGGGTGAAGGTGGAGCCATGCCCGAAAGTGGCAGTCTTCAGGGTATCAGACCGGCCAGATCTATTCCTGGGGGGGAGGGTGGATGCCCGGTGGGGGGGGGGGGAAGAGAACCGCTAAAACTAAGAGAAAAGAAAGGCAAACCACAGGAGAAGGGGGGGGAACGAGGGAGGAGTCAGAGAAAAATAGGGGGGGGGGGGGGTAGGGAATGATAGCCGGAAGGAGAGCACAAGAGAACAAACTTAGCAAACACAGGAACAGAGAGCAAGGGAAACACGGGCGAAAGACGGGACGAACGGCCGAAGCAGAGGTGAACGCAAGACGACAACGAAAACCGTCCGGGAGAAGCAAGTAACAACACCAAATCCATGCTCGTATTGCCCTCTCTGTATTGGACATAACTAATGTAATTGTTTCTCCGGCACCCAAAAGGATATGCACCTCCCCAGTTTCTCTTCCCCCCCCCCCCCCTGCAAACAGGTGCCTACTTATGTGTTAAAATATTGCTAACTGTACAGAGTTGCTGTCATTGAACTAGTGCACAATATCCTACCAGTTTTTTTAAAATTAGTTTAGTTTTCTTCTCTTCATATATATATATTTTATTCTGTGTACATTAAATATACTTTATTCCAAAACCCAATAAAAAATAATTGCATGTTGCTCAAAACTTTCACCATCCACCTGATACCAAGGCACCTTAGTCGTTTCTCCATTAGGCAACTGAAATGGTGAGGGGAAAAAAGCAAATACACGTGCATATCCATTCTTCTTATAACAGTTAAGTCAGCAACAATCCATTTTTTATTGTTGTGTGGAGCTACTGGAATAATAAAGAAGGCAGCCTGTCTAAAACCATCTGACTGCTGTGGTTTAATTTACAAAACTATAGTTACACATAGTCTTAAAAATATTTAATAAAATATTATTCAGAAAAAGTACAAGAATGAAATTATAAAGGCATAAAAGTAAACAAATGATCACACATTCAATCCTAAATTCTTAAATACCTTCCTTATTTATAAATGAATTATAAACAATTAATCAATATTGATAATCAAATGTATTACAAATATTGATATAGATCATTGATATAGATCTACCTTTAAACACATTTCAATGAACCTCAGAACTATCATTGCTTTAACAAATCACCAAGTTTTATATTTACAAGTAACTTGGAGTTAATTACAATTTTATAAATAACACATTAATAGATACATCAAAGCAAAATACAATTTTGTCAAATCTAAAATGAATACATTTAATGTATACATTATCAAGGCAAAAAAAAAAAAAAAAATCATACATCCACTATGAAAGTGACGTTTTTTTTGACCTGGAAGTCATTATTCTGGTAATAAATCATCTCCAAGCTCTTCATCTGCAAATTCATCTTCGTCAACCCGTTTTCGAGCTGCGGTTCTGGGCCGTTCTATCTGTGGTCCAAGTGGGTCCACATATGAAGCATCTATTATTATAGAGAGTAATGAAAACATCGATTTCAGCATTCAAGTAAACTACAGGATGCATTCAAAGTTATCTTGGAGGTCAAGACTAACATGTAAAGATAACAGTAAAATATAACGGTTATGAACCAGGACATACTTCCATTACCTGCATCATTTTAAGTAACACAACACATTTATATTGACTATTAAGCATAAAACTAAAATATCAGCTGAGAGATAAACACAGTAAAACACATGCAATTGAAATATATGATATCTAAAAATGCAAAGTAACAGCAAAGGAACATACCAGGAAGATATTTATAAAACAAAGTAATGGACAAAAATAATTTCCACTAGTTAATATCCTATGGTATTGCACAAATTGGAAAATTTGCCTTCCCCATCCTACCTGGAGGTCTATTTGAAATGACCTTTATGATTTTTAATGGTTTTAGAACACATATTGAAATGTTTAAAGACATTGCGTGGAATTTTCTACATCCCTCACAGCATGTTTCGCAGTGGTGAAGTGGCCCGCCATTGGCCGATGGTGGATCTTCTAGTCCCACTGCTGTCAACGGAGATTCCGTGGTGGCAGAGGGTCGTCGCTGGCACGACCGGATGATCCTGCCAGTAGGAACGGCTGGAAAATCCCACCCAATGTATTTTCTGTAGCATTAATATTTATAACATGAAAATATCTATACTTTGGAATCTGGCATGAATTCGTAATTTTATGATATTTAATAAAAAATAATGCCCATAAATTTAAAACAGAAAAAGGAGCAAAAAATTTAGTATCTGTAATTCCGCTGAGTTTTTTTGAGGTGGCAAGCAAAAGCGGGTGGGGTAGAACAGGTAGGTGATCTGTGATAACAAAAAAAACTGGAACAGTTCTTCTTTCCACAGATGCTGCCTGACCTGCTGAGATTTTCCAGCTTTTTCTGTTCTTATTTCAGATTTCCAGCATCTGCAGTATTTTGCTTTTGTATAGTTGACCCATGAGGTCTTTTGCCTGCCTAGATGGTCAGTGGAGGAAAATGTTTTACAGATTATAATAATATCACAGCTTGTTTTTGAGGTGTGAGATACATGGAGCAATTTTCCCCATGACAAAAAATCTTCCTTTAGTTGTTATGAAATACACCTGTTCTCATAGAACATTAAAATTATTGTAAGAAGTCTTACAACACCAGGTTAAAGTCCAACAGGTTTGTTTCAAACACTAGCTTTCAGAGCACTGCTCCTTCCTCAGGTGAATCAGGTGAAGGAGCTGTGCTCCGAAAGCCAGTGATTTGAAACAAACCTGTTGGGCTTTAACCTGGTGTTGTAAGACTTCTTACTGTGCTCACCCCAGTCCAACGCCGGCATCTCCACATCATCATTAAAATTATTATACATGGGAAACATAGAATTATTAATTTATTTTGCCTCACGATAATTGTACAATGCAATATACTTTTTTTGCATCACCAGTATTCTCAAATTAAAGGAAACAGCCATGTACTTGCCTATATCTTTATTGTTGCTGGTTTCATAAGGATCATTAACTCCAGGCAATGACTTTAACTTGGCACTCATCCGCTCTCCTTTGGCACTAGTAACATAGCTACTTTGTCCATTTTCTGAAATAATGCAGAACAGGCAGAGGTTTATTTAACTGGTTGGAATTAAAGTCAGAGTTTAATCAGAAATATGATCTAATAGAATTATGATCGCAAAAATGGGAACAATTTTAAGGAGGTGCATCAATAGACTGGGGGTAGAAATTAGTCTCGGGCAGTGGCACAAAATGAGTGGTGGTAATAATAATCTTTATTAGTGTCACAAATAGGCTTACATTAACACTGCAATAACTGTGAAAATCCCCTAGTCGCCACATTCCTGCGCCTGCTCGGGTACACAGGGAGAATTCAGAATGTCCAATTCACCTAACAAGCAAGTCTTTGGGGACTTGTGCGAGGAAACCGGAGCACCCGGAGGAAACCCATGCAGACACGGGGAGAATGTGCAGCCTCCACTCAGTGACCCAAGCAGGAATCAAACCTGGGACCCTGGCGCTGTAATTTCTATCCCTTGGAGTAATAATATGGAAATAATAGGAAGACCTTATGCTGAGGTTCATAAGGATTCTTTTGAAGTTAGTGTAGATAACATGTCAAGAGATTCTACAGGTTTCAATCGCAACTTTCTCACTGTTTGAATGTCGTACTTTCAAAAATCAGATAGTCAGGGCTGATTAAAGATAATAGAAGAAGTCAAACAAGTTAAAACAAGATAGAACCGAAATTTTTAATGATTATCAACAGACCATTCTCCACCACTGACTGGGTAACACTTAGATGAACTCAGAACTGTCAGAATTACTAAGGTGGCAAACTATAATCGATTTGAAGGTAGGTCATTCTACAAACAATAATGAAATTGGTCATCTGAAACTTCAAACAATCTATATTCAATCCTCTGGTAGATCATACAAGGAAGTAGGTCTTAGAAGTTACATTAGGAGCATTATGGGGGGAGTAACCATGCTAGATGGGGATCTGGGAGAGGAGGGGGGGGATAACTGGGTTGCTGCTGTTGGGATCGAGAGGGAGCTGGCTAGGGAAGAGGTGGTCGGGACGGGAGTGCGCCGCCTGGGGGACTGGTGGGTGCGCGGGACCTGGACGTGGGACTGGCCTAGAGTAGGTGATGGCTAGCGGGGGGGGGGGGGGGGGGGGGGGGGCGGGCAGCCCCCCAATCCGGCTGATCACGTGGAATGTGAAAGGCCTAAATGGGCCGATTAAGAGGGCCCGAGTGTTCGCGCACTTAAAAGGACTGAAGGCAGACGTGGTCATGCTTCAGGAGACGCATCTGAAGGTGGCGGATCAGGTTAGGTTAAGGAAAGGATGGGTGGGTGAGGTGTTCCACTCAGGGTTGGACGCGAAAAATAGAGGGGTGGCTATATTGGTGGGGAAACGGGTGTTGTTCGAGGCTAGGAATATAGTAGTGGACAACGGTGGCCGATATGTGATGGTGAGTGGTAGATTGCAGGGAATGGAGGTCGTGCTGGTAAATGTATATGCCCCGAACTGGGATGATGCGGGGACGTATCCCGGACCTGGAGGTAGGAAGCCTGGTAATGGGGGGGGGGGGGGGGGGATTTCAATACTGTGCTGGATCCAGGGTTAGATCGGTCTAGATCCTGGACCGGAAGAAGGCCGGCAGCGGCCAAGGTGCTCAGGGGGTTTATGGAGCAAATGGGGGGAGTGGATCCGTGGAGATTTGCTAGGCCGTTGGCCAAAGAGTTTTCCTTTTTCTCCCATGTTCATAAGGCTTACTCCCGGATAGATTTCTTTGTTTTGAGTAGGGCACTGATTCCGAGGGTGGAAGGAACGGAGTACTCGGCCATAGCCGTTTCAGATCATGCCACTGGGTGGATCTGGAGCTGGGAGAGGAGAGGGAACAGCGCCCACTTGGCGACTGGATGTGGGACTATTGGCGGATGAGGAAGTCTGTGGAAGGGTGCGGGGATGTATTGAAAGGTACCTGGAGGCCAATAATGATGGTGAGGTCCAGGTGGGGGTAGTATGGGAAGCGCTGAAGGTGGTGGTTAGGGGAGAGTTGATCTCCATTAGAGCTTACAAGGGAAAAAAAGAGGGCAAAGAAAGGGAGAGATTAGTGGGGGAGATTTTGAGAGTGGATAAAAGATACGCGGAGGCCCCGGACGAAGGACTATACAGGGAGAGGCGAAGACTTCAGACGGAGTTTGACCTGCTGACCACAGGGAAGGCAGAGGCACAGTGGAGGAAGGCGCAGGGGATGAGATACGAATATGGGGAAAAGGTGAGTCGGCTGTTGGCCCACCAGCTTCGTAAGAGGATAGCGGCGAGGGAAATAGGGGGAGTTAGGGATGGAACGGGAACTACGGTGCGGAGTGCAGGGAAAGGTAAATGAGGTGTTTAAGACCTTTTATGAGAGGCTATATAGGTCCCAACCCCCGGAGGGAAAAGAGGGGATGCAACAGTTTTTGGACCAACTAAGGTTCCCAAAGGTGGAGGAGCAGGAGGTGGCAGGAATGGGGGCGCCAATCGGGGTGGACGAGGTGACTAAAGGGCTGGGGAACATGCAGGCAGGGAAGGCCCCGGGACCAGACGGGTTCCTGGTGGAATTTTATAGGAAGTACGTGGACTTGTTGGCCCCGCTGTTGGCAAGAACCTTTAACGAGGCCAGAGAAGGGGGGACTCTACCCCCGACAATGTCGGAGGCGATGATATCATTAATCCTGAAGCGGGATAAAGATCCGCTGCAATGCGGGTCATATAGGCCTATCTCGCTCCTGAATGTAGACGCCAAGTTGCTGGCAAAAGTGCTGGCGATGAGGATCGAGGATTGTGTCCCGGGGGTGGTGCATGAAGACCAGACAGGGTTTGTAAAGGCGAGACAACTGAATGCTAACGTGCGACGGCTGTTGGGGGTGATAATGATGCCCCCAGCGGAGGGGTGGCAGAGATAGTGGCAGCGATGGATGCAGAGAAGGCATTTGATAGGGTAGAGTGGGAGTATTTATGGGAGGTGCTGAGGAGGTTTGGGTTCGGGGAGGGGTTTGTCAGTTGGGTTAAACTCCTCTATGGGGGCCCAGTGGCAAGTGTAGTCACAAATCGGCAGAGATCGGAGTATTTTCGGTTACACAGGGGAACGAGGCAGGGGTGCCCTCTGCCCCCATTACTGTTTGCGCTGGCAATTGAACCACTGGCCATAGCGTTGAGAGACTCTAGGAAATGGAGGGGGGTAGTTAGTGGGGGAGAGGAACACCGAGTGTCACTCTACGCTGTATGTGGCGGATCCTGTGGAGGGGATGACAGAGGTTATGCAGATATTGAGGGAGTTTGGAGATTTTTCGGGATATAGGCTTAATATGGGGAAGAGTGAGCTTTTCGTATTACACCCCGGGGATCAGGGAAGAGGGATAGACGACCTGCTGTTGAGGAGATCGGAAAGGAGCTTCCGATATTTGGGGATTCAGGTAGCCAGGAGCTGGGGAACTTTACACAAACTCAATCTGACGCGGCTGATGGAGCAGATGGAGGGGGATTTCAAGTGGTGGGATATGCTGCCGCTCTCATTGGCGGGCAGAGTGTAAGCGGTCAAGATGATGGTCCTCCCAAGGTTTCTTTTTGTGTTTCAATGTCTCCCCATTTTGATCACTAAGGCCTTTTTTAAGAAAATAGATAGGAGTGTTATGAGTTTCGTGTGGGCAGGGAAGACCCAGAGGGTAAGGAGGGGGTTCCTGCAGCGCAGCAGGGACAGAGGGGGACTGGCGTTGCCGAATCTGGACGATTATTACTGGGCCGTCAATGTGGCAATGGTTCGCAAGTGGATGAGGGAGGGAGAGGGGGCAGCATGGAAGAGGCTGGAGATGGCATCCTGTAAAGGAACGAGCCTAAAGGCGCTGGTGACGGCGCCGCTACCGTTCTCCCCGGAAAGGTATACCACAAACCCAGTGGTGGCGGCAACCTTAAGGATCTGGGGGCAATGGAGGCGACATAGGGGTGTGACGGGTGCCTCGGTGTGGTCCCCGATCAGGAACAACCATAGGTTTGTCCCAGGAAAGGATGGACGGAGGGTTCCAGAGCTGGCATTGGACAGGAATTAGGAGATTGGGAGATTTGTTTATTGACAGGGCGTTTGCGAGCTTGGGAGCGCTGGAGGAAAGGTATGAGTTGCCCCCGGGGAATATCTTTAGATACATGCAAGTGAGGGCGTTTACGAGGCAACAGGTGAGGGAATTTCCGCTGCTCCCGACACAGGGGATCCAGGACAGAGTGATTTTGGGGGTATGGGTCGGGGAGGGCAAAGTGTCCGAAATATATCAGGAGAGGAGGGGGAGGGGCTGGTAGAGGAGCTGAAGGGAAAATGGCGGAGGAGATTGAGGAGGGTCTGTGGGCTGATGCCCTAAGTAGGGTAAATTCCTCTTCCTCGTGTGCCAGGCTTAGCCTGATACAATTCAAGGTTCTACACAGAGCACACATGACAGGAGCGAGGCTGAGTAGGTTCTTCGGGGTGGAGGACAGGTGGGGGAGGTGCTTGTGAAGCCCGGCGAAACACACACATATGTTTTGGTCGTGTCCGGCACTGGATGAGTACTGGAGGGGAGTGGCAAGAGTGATTTCAAAGGTGGTGAAGGTCCGGGTCAAGCCAGGTTGGGGGTTAGCGAAACCCCCCGGCGTGGAGGCCTGGACAAACTATATGGCAGGATTCATAAAACTGGAACGGATGAAGTTTGCGTTGAGAGGATCGGTTCAGGGGTTCTCCAGGCGGTGGCAACTGTTCCTCGACTATCTCGCGGAACGTTAAGGGAAAATAGATCGTCAGCAGCAGCAGCCCAGAGGCGGGGGGGGGGGGGGGGGGGAGAGCACTACTTTTTGTTACTTTGTTATATCACTATTTTATTTAAATTGTTATTTATTAGTTATTGTGTTATCTTTTTTGTTGATTTGTAAGGTGGAAAAATTGTGTTTGAAAACTTTAATAAAATATATTTTTTTAAAAAGTTACATTAGGTACAGTGTTTCAAAACATAAGAGTAGTAATCAATGAGAAGGCCAATTTAAATGAATACATTCCTTTAGTTTGTTAAGTTCTTGCAATGTTTTATTCATGAATGTGATACAATGTGCAAGAATGTGCAAGAATATTTCATGTCGACAGTTATTCATATTTTGAATATCAGAGAGCTTGGATAATTTGGAAATTTCTAAAGCCATATAATAATTTTACACTGCTATTTTAAAAAAATACACAATAGTAAACTGTATTACAAGCTAGCGCAACCCCTAAAGATTGAGAATTTCATCACTCTACATGTATATGTCACAATGACTTTAGAATCTCATATATATGTTACAGCTATTTTAATAAACTGAAAGCATGCTACACAATCTGGATGCTTGAAACTAGAGCACTGGGTTATCATAGAGCCCTTTCAATTCTGAGAATTAGGTTTAAATACAATCCAAATTCAAGTTATTAAAGTCCCCTGCTCATTAGAAGGTTCCTATGTGAAATTAAGTGAAGGTCTTTACTCATTTAATCACTTCTGCCGACAGCATAATCTATGGATACATAGATGGAATCATTCAGAGAGGTTTCAAGCTGTAGGAGTCCAGAATCCATAGAATCCCTACAGTGCAGAAGGAGGTCATTCATCCATTGAGTCTGCACCGTCCCTCTGAAAGAGCACCCGACCCAAGCCCACTCCCCTGCCCTTTCCCTGTAACCTCACCTAACCCGTGTCATTTTTGGACCCTAAGGGGCAATTTAGCATGACCAATCTACCTAATTAGCACAAATTAAACTATTTTGTCTGGGTTAGTGATATGGGCTATAGAGTCAGACATACAAAAGAGGCTCTTTGGCCCATCGAATCTGCACCGACGAAACTACAATAAATCTACACTAATCCCACTTTCCAGCACTTGGTCCATAGCCTTGAATGTTATGACATTTCAAGTGCTCACCCATGTACATTTTAAAAGTTATGAGGTTTCTTGCCTCTACTACCCTGCTAGGCTGTGCATTCCAGACTCCTACAACCATCCTTTGGGATCTGAATAAATGCTGGAAGTGTATATACCTCACAGGATCTAGAATAATGCCACCTATATCATTGCACTTTCCCCACAGTTGCATCCTTAAACACAGCAAGAAATGATCTAATATTGATTTCCAATCATATTCTCTGTCAATCATTTGAAAACTAAGCAGATAAAGGAAGACATGTATTTTGGTTACTTCAGATATAAAATTCTTCAAAATTGTTCATCAAAACAGTGCTTTCAGGACTATTATTAACTTGACTAAGATTTGACTACAAAAAGGAGAGCCATGTCACCCAACTAAAGTAAAACTTCTTAAATAAACAAGCAAACAAAACTTTGAAAAGAGGTGACAAACAGGGAATCTCACAGCAGGATACAAGATATTGAGAGGGATTGAGAAGGTTAATTCATAGTTATATTTCAACATGTTCAAGGATACTAGAATGAGGGATACCATAAAATTAATGTATGGACAATATAGGATAACTATCAGGAAGAACGTCATGAAAAAAGTTATTAACAATTTGAATGGTCTTTCCTGGAGAGTATTGGATGCCAAAACCTTAGTTTAATTAAAAAGACAGTCGGGTTACGTGATGAGGGATTTAAAAAAAAATTCTGGATGCATATACCAAATGGCTTCCTTCATCCTGTCTATATACTGATTATGTGGATATTTAATGCAGAGGTTTGACCATTAGAGGTCACTGCAACTAAAAATGTGTCTTTTGAAATCAAATTAAATTAAATATTCAGTTTTTATGTGAATTTAAGCCAAACCTGAGGGCATCCCAAAGCATTCCAGTCACTAGTGTATTTTTGAAGCGTGGCCATTGATGAAATAAGAGGATGGCAACCAATTTGTACACAGCGAGAAATGTTGATGACGGTTAAGGATTAAAATATGGCCACTCTCCCCTGACAGGGTTGCCAACTTGAGCTGGACATATTCTGGGAGATGCTGGCAGAAGTGATGTATGGAAAGCTGGTGGCATAGTGTAAGCTGGTTCTAGATTTATATGAATTGGTACAAACAGAAAATATAAATCTTGCCCCCTCCTCTTTGATGCACAGTAATTAAAAAGGGGGAGAGATAATGGAAACATCAGCAACAATAAAATCTCAATTGGGTTGCTCCAGCCACTACTCTCATACCACAATTTGCATTTCACTTGACAAGTCATCAATCACTCTTTCTTTGGACACTGGGATATTGATGCTGATTCCAGGAGACTCTTGGCCATTTTTGGAAGGTTGGCAATCCTATCCCTTACACTTCAAGCTAGTGCCATGGGATTCTTTATGCTTAGCAAAAGGGCTTCCCTAGCCACAGTTGAATGTGTCACCTGAAAGGTGGCATCTCCAATAACCCAGCACTCTCTCAGCACCACGCTATCACCTATCTGACCCAAAGGTGGGAGCTAAAGCAAACAACTAAGATTACTGAGGGGATTTTCCAGACACAGTAGCATGTTTTGTACCTACTGAGATCCCGGGGCAGACTAGAAATCTGTGCATTATGTAAATGTCTGTCATGAACAGGATGCTTTATTTCAGAAAGATCATATTAAGAACGAAGGAAGAAATTAAAACTTAGGAAGAAATTAAAATTGTCAAATTTGTATTTTTCCAATGAGAATTTTGATAAGTTTTTTTTAATATGCATGAACAAACTTATCTTGATACAATTCAATACCAGGTTTGGGTGAAAAGAGGTGAATTAGCAGAGGGAGCACTCAGCAACATGCAGAACACAAATGAGGAGGAGCATGTTTATTGGATCTGGTGCAGATGGGTCTGATATGTGAGGAAAGGTGTGTCATTGGTGCCTCTGGCGCTGCTGGAGTTGAGAGAAATGTATATTGGTGTGTGCCCGAACATGGCGTGAAAAATTTATCGGGAACTCTCATGGCAATTGCAAACTCGCTGAGTGGGAATGTGGGCACCATTTTATCATGTTTTCATGGCTTTATCCTGTTTCGCTCTTGTACTCTGGTTGGGTTTATAGAGGCATCAACTTACATCTAATGATTATAGCGAGCTGGTTATACTGCTGCCCTCTGCATTCATGTATGATGAGCCTTTTGTGTCTTGCTGTGCTGCATCATTCATGTGGTTTTGTTGCATTGGTTGATAAAATGTAAAACCTCGATAAGTATACTTTTTTTAAAAAATGATTGTTTGCTTATTTGGGAGATTAGGACTTTCAGTTACCAAAACAAAAGTGTTTTAACAAACAAATTCAGTTGATAGGGCATTTTACTATTATAAATCTTACATAAGGTTTTTCCCTGGTGAGATGCTGGCATACAAGTTTCCAACTATAAATGTGTGACATATGAAGTATGGGTAACTTAGGTGAAAATGCAGGCAGTTAAAAAATCTTTTGGAGTACATAGATAGGAACAGTATTAGGTGACGGCAGATGTGTCATAAATTTGACTTTTATCATAGATTCTCTACAGTGCAGAAGGAGGCCAGTCGGCCCACCGAGTCTGCACGGACCTTCCCTCCAAAAGAACACCCAACCTATGCCCAATCCCCCGCCCCATCCCTGTAACTTCACCTAACCTTTGGACACTAAGGGGCAATATATCATGGCCAATTCACCTAACCCGCACAGCTTTGGGCTGTGGGAGGAAACAGGAGTACCCGGAGGAAACCCACGCAGGTACGGGGAGAACATGCAAACTCCACATAGTTACCCCAGGTTGGAATCAAACCCAGGTCCCTGGCACTGTGTGGCAGCAGACCTAACTATTGTGCCACCTCAAAGCTAAAACAAACTTCAACAAAGTTATAAATTAATTACCTAATGAATACACCAGCAATCCTCTGTAGTTAGTAAAAATAAACAATGATAGATCTGATTGATCCATATACCATTATTGTTTATAAAATTCATGGGCAGCACGGTGGCGCAGTGGGTTAGCCCTGCTGCCTCACGGCGCCGAGCCCCCAGGTTCAATCCCGGCTCTGGGTCACTGTCCGTGTGGAGTTTGCACAGTCTTCCCGTGTTTGCTTTGGTTTCACCCCCACAACCCAAAGATGTGCATACTAGGTGGATTGGCCACGCTAAATTGCCCTTTAATTGGAAAAAATGAATTGGGTTCTCTAAATTTATATATTTTTAAAAATTAACATTCATGATCCATACTTAAATAACTGCCTATATGTCATGCATGCAGGCATTCGATTTCCATCCCTTGGTGTCATATCTGACCCCAAGAAAAATTTCAGACCACACATTTGTGTTATCAGTAAGACTACTTATTTCCAGCTTTGTAACTATGGAGTGACTATGAGCCTGACTTGGCCGTGCACAGGGAACTTGTGGGCACGGTGGGGGAGTGGGCAGTGACGAGGGAACATGCTGGCACAGTGGTGGGGAGCAGGCAGTGAGGGGCAAACTTGCAATAACGAGGTGGGACTGGGCAGTGAAGTGGGGGAACTTGCAGACATGCAGGGGGTGGGGGTGGGCAGTGGGGGAGAGCGGCCAGTGAGAGGGGGAACTTGCAGGCATGAAGGTGGGAGCGGGCAGTGAAGGGGGAGCATGCTGTCACTGTGGTGGGGAGTGGGCAGTGAGGGGAGAACTTGCAGGCATGGGGGGCGTAGGCAGTGAGAGGGTGGAACTTGCAGGCATGGCGGGAAGGGGAGTAGACAGTGAGGGGGAGCAGGCAGTTAGGGAAGAACTTGCAGGCAGGGGGGAGCGGGCAGTGAAGGGGGTACATGCTGTCACAGTGGTGGGGAGCGGGCAGTGAGAGGGGGAACTTGCAGGCACAGAGGTGGGAGGGGGCAGTGAGGGAGGAAACTTGCAGGCATGGTGGGGGAGCTGGCAGTGAAGGGGGAGCATGCTGTCACGGTGGTGGGGAGCGGGCAGTAAGGGGAGAACTTGCAGGCATGGGGGAAGCGGGCAGTGAAGGGGGTACATGCTGGCACGGTGGTGGGGAGCGGGCAGTGAGAGGGGGAACTTGCAGGCACAGAGGTGGCGAGCGGGCAGTGAGGGGGGGAAACTTGCAGGCACTGGGATAAGAGCGGGCAGTGAGAGAGAAACTTGCAGGCCTGGAGGGGGAGCAAGCATTGAGAGGGGGGAAGGCCACTGATAGTTCTGTGCTTGGGTTTGGGGGGGTGAGGGTGCAGGAGTTGATTTTCAGTTTTAATTGGGGTGTCCTTTGAAGATGGCACCTCGGATCTATATGGAGCTGGCCTGGCTGGCTCTGTCAGGCCCTGCCCCGCCAGAATGATGGTGTAAACCACACCCACTATTTTTTTATACTCAGAGAGGCTCAAGATCTGGGGCGGGATTTTCCGACCCCCCACCGGGTCGGAGGATCGCCGGGGGGCGGCGTGAATCCCGCCCCGCCGGCCGCCAAATTCTCCGGCACCGGTCGGCGGGCCCCCCCCCCCGGCGATTCTACAGCCCGTGATGGGCCGAAGTCCCGCTGCTGCTATGCCGTTCCCGCCGGCGTGAATTGAACCAGGTCCCTTACCGGTGAGACCTGGCGGCGCAGGCGGGCTCCGGGGTCCTGGGGGGGGGTAGGGTGATCTGGCCCCGGGGGGTGCTCCCTACGGTGGCCTGGCCCACAATCGGGGCCCATTGCGCATGCGCGGACTCCCGCCGGAGTCCCTTCGGCCCTGGCTGGCGTGGCGCCAAAGGCCTTCTACGCCATCCGGCGGGCGTCAACCACTCCAGGGCGGGCCTAGCCCCTATTCCTCCGCACCTTTGGGGCGGCCCGACACCGGAGTGGTTCACGCCAATCCATCCCGCCGGGTAGGGGAGAATCCCGCCCCTGAAGAGAAACTGGTCCGTGCAGCTGGAGAGCTACACGCTGGTTTTCAGTCTGAACCTGACACTTTGAAAAAATATGGTAAGATTCTGCCCATTACCTGACTGTGTCTATCTCAGCTGCCCTGCTGCTGAAACTCTCATTTATTTCTTCTAGATTTGACAATTTCAACTTACTCTTGGCTTAGCACCCACATTTTACCCTCCGTAAAGTTGGGGTAATCCAAACCTCCACTGTCCCCATCTAATTCATTCCAAATCCAGTTCACTTAAGATTGCTGTGCTTGCATTTTTGTTTTTTTAAATACATTTCGAGTACCCAATTATTTTTTTCCAATTAAGGGGGAATTTAACATGGCCAATCCACTTAACCCGCACATCTTTGGATTGTGGGGGTGAAACCCCCGATGACATGGGGAGAAAGTGAAAAATGCACACGGACAGTGACCCGGGGCCGGGATCGAACCCGGGTCCTCAGCAGCGTGAGGCAGTTGTGGTGCTCACACTGATTCTTGGTCAAGTAACGTTTCATTTTTTAAATTCTCATCCTTGTTTCAAAAAGGATGCTGGAAAAACTCAGCAGATTTGGCAACAGCTAGGGAGAGAAACAGAGTTAAAGTTTCAAGTCAATTTGGCTCTTCATCAGAGCAAAAGAGAGGGAGAATGTGTTAGATATTAAAGTGAAGTTGTGAGAAATTGCAACAAGATGTAGCAACCTTAAGAACAAAAGACAGATGGTCTGGTGTGGGGGGGGGGGGTGTTGCATTGAGGCAACACATGTATGGGATATTTTTTTTAAAGGTTTAAGATGGAGGAGAAAGGCCACAGTCATGCCATTTCTTTACCTTGCTTGCCTTTAATTAAGACATTCCTCAAAACTGACCTCTTTGACCAAGGTTTGGTCATCTGACTTAATATCTCCTTATGTGGCTCAGTATTTTGTTTTCCAACACTCCTGGGACATTTTATTATGATAAAAGCACTATATAAATAGCAGTTGTTGTTATCTGAATCAAGTCTGAGATATGGAAAGTGCAGAGGCATTAAGTACAGATATGAATTATTTGCAGGACCATTGTCGATTTTATCTAGTCATTATTAGCCATTTTACTTCTTATCCCAAAATCTGATCATCTGCACCTTTTGTTACCTCCACACGGACAGCGACCCAGGGCCGGGATCGTACCCGGGTCCTCAGCGCTGTAGGCAGCAACCACACTTGATTATTGATTGATAAATTTGTAACTTGGGAAACAAACAAATTTGTAATGTGTAACTAAGGGAATTTTCAGCTAATTTTTGACTCCACTTACATGGATTAGGCACGTTTAATGACACCAATATTGCAGAGGAATTCAGATAATGATTCTCGAAGTACTCTGCTGACTAAACAAACTTGCGACCATTATTTTATCTGAAGGGAAATCTGAACTTGGAATGCTGAGGTGACATTAGATCATTTTCAATTCTTTGGTCTTTTATCTTTTTTTCTGGATTTAGAGTACCCAATTTTGTTTTTCAATTGAGGGGCAATTTAGCACAGCCAATCCACCTACCCTGCACATCTTTTTGGGGTTGTGGAGGTGGGACCCCAACGGCACGGGTTCACCTTGGTTAGCACTGTTGCTTCACAATGCCAGGTTTGATTCTCGGCTTGGGCCACTGTCTATGCGGAGTTTGCACGTTCTCCCCATATCTCTGTGCGTTTCCTCCGGGTGCTCCGGTTTCCTCTCATGGTCCAAAGATGTGCAGGTTAGGTGGATTGCCCATGCTAAATTGCCCTTAATGTCCAAAAAGGTTAGCTGGAATTACTGGGATAGGGTGGAGGTGTGGTCTTAAGTAGGTGCTCTTTCCAAGGGTGGTGCAGACTCGATGGGCCAAATGGCTTAATTTTGCACTGTAAAGTCTATTATCTATGACAGGGGAAACTGTAAAGATAGGTGACTTGGAGAACAGGTCGAGGAGACAGAACCTCATAATTGTGGAGTTGCCGGAGGGGAGGGAGGGCCTGAAGCCTACTAAGTACTTTTCTCAGATGTTCATCAAGCTTTTGGGGGGGGGGGGGGGGGAGAATTGTCCCTTTTAGAGTTGGATTGGGCCCACCGAGTACTCCGGCGGAAGCCTCAGGAGAATGAGCTGCCACAGATGATTTGATTATTGGATTCCACAGCTTCCAGGGGAAGGAATGGTTCTGCAATGAGCCAAAGTGAATCGGGACTGGAGGTGCGAAGGAATTATCATTAGGATATAGCAAGGTATCAGAGTTGGCATAACGGTGTGCAGCTTTTAATAAGGCAAAGTCAGTGCTATTCTGGAGTGGAGTTAGGTTTGGAGTGGTGTACCCGGCAAGGCTGAGAGTGACTTTCCAGCGAAAGATCATTTTTTCGATATGTTGAAAGAGGAGGAGGCTTTTGTCAAGGAGCGAGGACTTGGGCTGGATTGAATGGATTCGACTGGGATTTTAATGGGGACGGTTGGTAGAGGTTGGGTTTGAGATGTTTTGTAGTTTGTATCTGGTGTATGTTTGCGATTGAGGGGGCTATGGTTGTCGCGGGGTAGTGATCAGTGTGACAGTATGGGGAATATATGGACCCGGGTTATTGTAAGGGCGGAGGGCTATGGTTGCTCTTTCATGAAGGAACGGGTTGGGGAGCGTCATTTTTTTTCTTCGTTTCATGGCTGACACTGTATCAGAAACAGGCAGGCAAAAGGTTAAATCAGATGCGTAGCACAGAAAGACCACACTTAAAAAGCACAGACACAGATCCTATCAGGACAATAAAGTATTCCCAATCAATACAAAGCCTGCATTTAACACCTCGTTATGAAACCCGGAACATACCTCAACCGCCAGCCAAAAGCCATCACCATTTGATCTAGTTAAAGGGAGCTCTATTGTGAACCTAAATAAATCCTATTAAAAAGCATGGTATTGATGTCAGAGCCAGGAAGCCCGCGAAAACTATGAATGAATGAAATCATGAATGAATGGGCTGTGAAGTGGGAACCGGTAATGGCCCACTGAAACTAACCTACGATAATACCTTCATGAATAAGCCCGCCAAGAATCATGTCTGCAGAGTAAAACTGTAAATATGCATTAACCCAAAAGCCCGCCAAAACTTGTAAGAAATCTGTTTTATATAAGATGAAGCCTTTCTGTATGTACTTTGAGTTCAGTGTGGACCGTGCTGTCTTTTAACTACGGCCCGCTGTTCTCCCTGGAGCTTCAGACAATAAACCCTGTCTTGCGATTCAAACTTCTGACTCAGGTTGACTTTTTTCCCTGCAACAGTTCTTTGAACGTACACCCTGGGTGGGGCACCTGTAAAGTTTCAGCTAGTGAACAGGGTGCCGTGGTGGGAAGGAGTACAGCTTGTTGGAGCTGCGTGGACAAGGTTCAGTGAGCCTAACTTATTTCTTGGGGGGATGGGGGGAAAGAGGACAGAATAGTGTCTCTGGAAAGCTTTTTCCAAATTTATGGGTGGGTGGGGTAGTGGTAGGGATTTGACTGGGGCTTAGGGATTTTCTATGTCTCGCCTTCGGGTTGGGGTTGGTAACTGTCTTGGGTGGTTCCTTGGCACGGGCCTGCCGGTGGGGCTATGGTTTGGGAATTTTTTCCCCATGGGTAGGGGTTTGTAAATGGTATTTTGTTGTATGGATTTATTTATTTTGTGTTTTATAAAATGAAAACTTTAGTAACAATATTTTTAAAAAAAGAAGCCCTAGCAAACCTCAAGGCAATGATAATCATGAGGAAATGTCTCCATTCATTGGAGTCAAACCTACTGCAGAGGAGGTTATACCTATTGAAGGTATAGCTACAGGACATTGTGGCAAGAGTTCCTCAGGGTAGTGTCCTAGATTCAACTGTCTCCAGCGGCTTCAACAAGGACAATCCCTCCAACATAAGGTAAAAAGTGGAAGTGTTTGCTGATGATTGCACAGTGTTCAGTACCATTTTCACCTCCTCCAATACTGAAGCAGTCCAGGCCCGCATGCAGTAAGACCTGAACAACGTTCAGGATAGGGTTGATAAGTGGCAAGTAACATTCATGCCCATAAGTGCCAGGCAATTACTTTCTCCAATAAGAGAGACTCTAGCCATCTCCTCATAACATATAATAGCTGAATTCTCTGCCATCAACATCCTCAGGAGGTTACCATTGACCAAAAACTGAACTGGACCAGCCATATATATATATACTGTGGCTACAAGAACAGCTCAAAGGCTGGGAACTCTGTGGCAAGTAACTCATCTCCTAACTTTCTAAAGCCTGCCTAAACATCTACAAGGCACAAGTCAGGAGAATAATAGAATGGTCTGTATTTGGCTGTTTGGTGCAGTTCCACTCTTGAAGCTCTAAGTCATCCATGACAAAGCAGGCCACTTGATCGACACCCCATCCACCAAATTAAACATTCACTTCCTTCACTGCCATCAGTGTGTACCTACAATATGCATTGCAGCAACTCACAAGGCTCCTTTGACAGCGCCTTCCAAACCCGTAGCCTCTACTGATAGAGAATGATTCAGGTGCAATTCTCGTCTTCACTAACTTTAATGAAAAAATATTTCACCACTCAATACTCACTTTTACTTTTCTGCTGAAATTAGCAGAGAAAGAAATTTCTTCACCACATAGATTTAAAATTAAATTTGAAAGGATTGAGACCATGCAAGAAAGAAAAATCACACACTTTAACTTGATTAGTGAAAAATATTTTGGTACACCTACCGCTACCAGCACTGCCTTCTCTGCGCCCACGTGCACTGCCATCTCTGCCGGACTTCACACGCTTTCAAAATAAAAGTAGAAGTAAATATTGGGTGCGAACTAACGGCCTCGTGGCACCCGACTCGAGACGCGACAAGGCCAGTAAATCTCGTATGAGGCCTCTTACGAGATTTAGGATGCTCGATACGCCTCGCGAGATCAAACAACCTGCCAAGCTGGCAGTACCAAGGCACCCAGGTGGCATCTTGCCCATGCCGGGGATCGGGCCTGGAGATGCCCTGCCCTCATTAGGAAGATGTGGGGGGCTTGAGGACCCCCTAATTGGCAAGTTGGGGTAATGGGGGGGTTCTGGAGGCTGCAGTGAGGAAAACAGATCGGGGTACCATATAAAAATGGCGCCCTGATCACTTTCTGCACTGGTGAGCTGAGCTCGTTAGTGCAGGAAATGAGTCAAAGTGTGGCCTCGACAGGCCCAAACATGAAGCAGAATCCCATTAATAGTGGGATCGTTCTTGGCGCTGCAAGCTCTGGGCAACACCCCACTAAATGTGCCCAAAGCGGGACTCTGTTTCATTTCCATTAAATTGCGCCCATTGTTTCACTGTAAAAGAGAGTTGGGAGGAAAATGCCTTGATTCGTTACTGCCTAACATTTTTATATTGGAATGATCTAATACTCGAGCTCAATTCAGGGATAATAGATAATAATAATCTTTATTGTCACAAGTAGGCTTCCATTAACACTGCAATGAAGTTACTGTGAAAAGCCCCTAGTCGCCACGCTCCGGTGCCTGTTTGGGTACACAGAGGGAGAATTCAGAATGTCCAAATTACCTAACAGCACGTCTTTTGGGAGGAAACTGGAGCACCCGGAGGAAACCCACGCAGACACAGGGAGAACGATAAGTGTTGGGAAGGCTCCTAGACAACACAATTCCTCTTGCTTTCACAGCCAATGACTCTATTTCAAGTGTCCCTCTCAGCAGCTGAACGTCACTACGAGACCCATATACTTTAATTAGTATTTGAGAAGTAGAAAGAAGATTTGAATTCAAGGTTTTTATGGCTTGAAGTTTTAGTTCGGTCCCCAACACATGCCGTGATAGTTCTGTAGAATAGGAGGAAATGGACTTCCGGTGGTGGCCATGGTGTGAGTGGTCGCACATTTGGCAGCTCTCGCTTGTGGTGGTGCTTTTGGGCCTTTTCTCTGATTAACGGGCGGATGTTGTGGTGAGGGGTAAGTTTATTTCAATACGGGCGCATAGAAGCAAGACGGAGCGGATGGAGATGACGAGGTTAGTGGATGAGATTCTGCAAGTGGATCGGAGGTATTTGGAGGCCCCGGAGTCGGGACTGTTGAGGGAGCGGCAGAAACTCCTGATGGAGTTTGGACTGATATCCACGGGTAAGGGTGTAGGGCAGTTGGAGAGAGCGGTCTATGAATACGGAGAAAAGGCGAGTAGGATGTTGACATCAATTGAGGAAGCAGGAGGCGGCGAGGGAGATCAGAAAGGTGAAGGATAAGAGGGAGAATACGTTCTTGGACCCGGTAGGGGTGAATGGGGTGGTCGGGGACTTTTATAAGAGACTATGGGGGCGATTCTCCCAAATGGAGGCCAAGTGTTCAAGCCGTCGTGAACGCCGTCGCGTTTCACAACGGCGCGAAACGGGCACGGGGACGACCGATTCCGACCCCTATAGGGGGCCAGCACGGCGCTGGAGCGGTTTACGCCGCTCCAGCCTCCCGTCCCGGCGCCAAATGGGCGCTGCGCCAACCCGCGCATGCGCAGTTGGGCCGCGCCAATGTACGCATACGCTGGGGACTTCTTCTGCACACCGGCCCCGCCTCAACATGGCGTCGGTGTTCAGGGGCCGGCCGTGCAGGAAAGTAGGCTGGTGGGGGGGGGGGGGGGGGGGGCCCGATCGCGGGCAAGACCCCATTGGAGGCCCCCCCCCAGTGAAGGATCGCTTTTCCCTGCTCCACAGGCCGCCCCCCAGCCCTTCGCGGAGAGTTCCCGCCGGCAGCAACCAGGGGTGAACAGCGCCGGCGGGACTCTGTCGTATCTGCACGACCGCTCAGCCCATCAGCACCTCGGAGAATCGCACGTCGGGGCATCGTGGCGCGGTTGCGGCGATTCTCTGGCGCGGGGCTCGGAGAATCGTCCCCAATACGAGTCGGGACCCCTGGGCGGGGTGGAGGGAATGAGGCGTTTTTGGGATGGGTTGGAGTTCCCTACGCTGGAAGAAGTTCTGTTGAAGGGACTTGGAGCCCCCATTGGGCTGGTGGAGGTGCTGGAGGATATGGAGGCGATGAAGGTGGGGAAGGCCCCGGGCAGGTTCCCGGTGGAATTTTATAAAAGGTTTTCGGGGGACTTGGGGCCCCTGCTAGTAAGAGCATTCAATGAGGCGAGGGAGTAGGGGGTGCACCCCCCTACGTTATCGTAGGCCTTGATCTCCTTAATTTTAAAGAGGAATAAGGATCCGGAACAGTTTGGGACTTACCGGCCAATTTCATTATTAAATGTTGCTGGCCTAGATCCTGGCCTCATGGATTGAGGACTGTGTGCCGGGGTTGATAGGCGAGGACCAGATGGTTTGTTAAGGGTAGGTATCTGTCAGCTAAAATCAGGCGGTTGTTAAATGTTATAATAATGCCCCCGGAGGGACGAAGTGAGGAGGTGGTGGTCGCCATGGATGCAGAGAAAGCCTTCGACCGGGTGGAGTGGGACTATTTGTGGGAGGTGCTGGGTGGTTTGGGTTTGGGCGGGGGTTTGTGGATTGGGTCCGGTTGTTGTACCGGGCGAACAAACCGGGTGAGGTTGGAGTATTTCAGGATGCACTGGGGGATGAGGCAGGGATGCTCATTCTCCCAATTGCTCTTTGCCTATGCCAATGAGGCACTGGCAATGGCACCGAGAGAGTCAAAGGACTGGCAAGGCATAGTGCGGGAGGGGGGGTGGAGCATAGAGTCTCATCGTACGCGGACGATTTACTACTCTATATATCAAACCCGTTGGAAGTTATTGGGGAGATTATGGACATATTGGAAGAATTTGGTCGATTCGGGCTACAAATTGAATATGGGGAAGAGCGAGGTTTTTCTGATCCAAACGAGGGGGCAAGAGAGGTCGCTGGGGGAGTTGCCGTTTAGAGTAGTGGGGACGAGCTTTTGGTATTTGGGCATTCAGGTGACATGGGCTGGGAGCAACTGCACAAGCTGAAACTGACTCGGTTGGTAGAACAGATGAAGGGGGATTTTAGGAGGTGGGATGTGCTTCTGATGACGTTGAAGATGACGGTTCTCCCGAGGTTCTTATTTGTGTTCCAGAATCTCCCAATCTTCATTGCAAAGGCTTTTTCTAAGGAATGTGAATGCACTGATATCGGGGTTTGTTTTGGGTGGGTAAAGTCCCGCGGGTGTAGAAGGTGCTGCTGGAGTGCGGTCGAGTGGGGGGGGGGGCTGCTCTTCCAAACTTGATGAATTATTACTGGGAAACATATATAGCCATGGTTAGGAAGTGGGTAGTGGGGGAGGGGATGGTATGGGAGCAGATGGTGGCAGCCTCTTGTAAGGATTCGAGATTAGGGGCACTGTTGACAGCGCCTCTTATCATTCTCACCGGCCAGGTACTCCACTAGCCTGGTAGTGATGGCAGCCCTGAGGGTGTGGGGACAGTGGCAGCAGCACCTGAGGCTGGTGGGGACCTCGGTTTGGGCACTGATTTGCGGGAATCATAAGTTTTCTCGGGGGGGGGGGGATTTCCGGGGTAGCAACGGGCAGAGATTGAGCAGTTTGGGGACCTATTCGTTGGTGGCAGCTTCTCGAGCTTGCATTGAGTTGCCTGCGGGAAAGGGTTCCGGTATTTACAGGTGAGGGATTTTGTCAGGAAGCAGGTGCCAACCTTTCCCCACCTGCCACCCCAGGGGATGCAGGACAAGGTGGTACCAAAAACAGGGGTAGACGAGGGTAGAGTTTTGGAAATTTACAAAGAGTTAATGGACTGGGAGGGAGTCCCGATTGGGGTAGTGAAGTGTAACTGGGTGGAAGAGTTAGGGAGGGAGGGGGAGGCTGGGCTGTGGGAGGAGGCTTTGAGGTTCACAGGGCACACATGACTGTGGCAATGATGAGTAGGTGTTTTGAAGGGGTGGAGATAGGTGTGGGTGGTGCGTGGGTGGGCCCACAAATCACATGTTTTGGGCCTGTCCGAAGCTTGGGGGATTCTATGGAGTCCTTCCTTACCTGTTCTCTTAACTCTTTCATTTTTTCAACTTTCTTCAGTCTTGTGGCATACTCCTGAACCTCCTTCAGTCCCATATCTGTACAAAGGCGAACTAGAAAGCGGAGACCTGAACAAAAAATCAATTAAAGGCAAACAGAATCAACACAATATATTGTTGCACTGGAAACAGTAGATAATAAAAAAAATCACAGAGCAGCAGAAGATTTCTCAAAGTAGTCTTTCATCTGAAGAATTATATTAAAACAAAATAAATGTGCAAATTTATTAATATGCAGTTTTTTTCTTTATTCTTTTATGGTAAGTGGACATCACTGACGAGGCTAGCTGAGACTGAGACTAGCTTTCAATTCCAGCTTTTATTTATTGCATTTAAAATCCACGGAGGATTTGAATCCATGAGCGGGATTCTCCCCTACCCGGCGGGGCGGAGGGTCCCGGCAGGACGGAGTGGCGTGAACCACTCCGGCGTCGGGCCCCCCCAAAGATGCGGAGGAATCCGCACCTTTAGGGTCTAGACCTGCACCTTTAGCGGCTGCTGACGTCAGCCCCGCGTATGCGCAAGGGAGGATCACCTACGCGTCGGCCATCGCGGAGACCTACTTGGCCGACGCGTAGTAAAAGAGTGCCCCCACGGCAAAGGCCCGCCCGCGGATCGGTGGGCCCCGATCGCGTGCAAGGCCACCATGGGGGCACCCTCCAGGGCCAGATCGGCCCGTGCCCCCCCCCCAAGGACCCCGGAGCCTGCCCGCGCAGCCAGGTCCCTCCGGTAAGGGACCTGGTTCAATTCACGCCGGCGGGACATAAAAGCAGCGGGACTTCCGCCCATCGCGGGCCGGAGAATCGCCCGGGGGGGGTCCCACCGACCGGCACGCTGTGATTCCCGCCCCCGCCGAATCTCCGGTGCCAGAGAATTTGGCAGCCGGCAGGGGCGGGATTCACACCGGCCCCTGGCGATTCTCCGACCCGGCGGGGGGTCGGAGAATCCCGCACCATGTCCCCACAGCATTAGCCTGGACCTCTGGATTACTAGTTCAGTGGCATTACCACTACGTTGCCATCTCCCTCAGATGACACACCAGTTTCATTACAAAGTCCACAGAGAAATTTTCATTGGATACTACCCCATCTTTCTGTAAGCATTTTTATTTATTTATTTTAATTATTTTTTATTTAGAGTACCCAATTCATTTTTTCCAATCAAGGGGCAATTCCGCATGGCCAATCCACCTAGCTTGCACATTTTTGGATTGTGGGGGCGAAACCACGCAAACACAGGGAGAATGTGCAAACTCCACACGGACAGTGACCCAGAGCCGGGATCGAACCAGAGATCTCAGCGCCGTGAGGCTGTAGTGCTAACCCACTGCGCCACCGTGCTGCCCTATCTTTCTGCAAGCATGACATAGTATAGAGAACTCTGCATTGATTTTATGCCAGAGACACCCTGTGCAATTTCAAGTGGCTCTTCATATAAGCAGGAAACATTCATGCCTAAAACAGGCCTCATTAAAATGTTTAAATTGACCCAAAGATGTGCAGGCTCGGTGGATTGGCCACGCTAAATTACCCCTTAATTGGAAAAAATTAATTGGGTACTCTAAAAAAATTTTTAATGTTTAAATTGATGTCTTAAGATTCTTTTAGAGCCCTGATACATTTGGCTCTGCCCAATAGCACTAAGCACTGAGTGTCTCAAGGGATCACTGCAGTTTTCTCCCAAAGAAAAGGGAAATAACAGTTTTGCCACAGCTTTGCAAATGATTTGCTAAGGAACAGGGATATTCATTCTTCTGCCCCACACAAAGCCTCCCATAATCACTCACTGGATTACTTCTCCCAGTTCAGCTCCACAGAACAGAGGCTGTACTCCCTCCCATCCCAACCGATGAGCTGTGTATAAGCAATTGTACAGCAGTGATCGCTTGCTATTGATAATTAAGTGAAATTGCACTGCAAGAATTGATCAGACAAATGCTCAGGCCATCAGGGGGAGTCTCACAGACACGCTACCAGTCATCTGCCTGATTAATGCGAAGATTGCTTCAAAGCAGTTTTTGTCGACATTAAAACAATTCATATTAAGTTATAGCTACAAAGAATGTCCACTATAAAAGTTAGGTTGAGTGAAATCTCAAATCAGAAAATCTCACAGCATTCACACAATTATAAACACAATAAAGATATGTCAAAATGAAAAACATAAAATCCTATGACCATAATTTGCTTATTTTGAGAATATCTCTTACATTCAACATTTTCGGGAAATTTCCGATGAATGTCTTTGTATGTTTCCAATGCCTTTTGATAGTTACCTGTATTCACAAAGTTAAACATAATTTGACTACTTTAGTGTTAGCCAACGTTATAAATGTAGAAATTAACAATTTCTTAAAATTAACACAAAAACATGGGTCAGGATAAATCTAATCTGAATCTTCCATCAAACCCAATTAATTTTTTCCTATTAAGGGGCAATTTAGCGTGGCCAATCCACCTAGCCTGCACATCTTTGGGTTGTGGGGGTGGAACCCACACAAACACGAAAAGAATGTGCAAACTCCACATGGACAGTGACCCAGAGCCGGGATCGAACCTGGGACCTCAGCGCCGTAAGGCAACAGGGCTAACCCACTGCGCCACCGTGCTGCCACCATTGCAGTATTAATGTAAGCCTACTTGTGACACTAATAAAGATTCACATGTGCTTATAAATGAATTTAAAAGAAAGTTAACCATCAGCATTCTTTAAAATGAAAAAGGTCTTTCTTTCTCTTGATGGGTTATACTACCCCCCTCCCCCCACTGGTTCCTCCATTTACATGTGCATCTCCTGTGGCAAAAATGGTTGCGCAACTAGTTCTCAGACTATAGCCAATATTGTTGTTGATGCAACAGGAGACAGCAAGAGCTGCCTGGTGGAGATTCTATCTATTTTTTCTCGTCTCTGATCAGTGCATCCCTGTGCATCCAGCTAAAAACAAGTCAGCTGTGTCTGGAAAGTGGAACATGCGTACAGGTGTCCATAAAGCTGCAGGGTATCGGAGAGAGAGTGTCCATAATGCAGCAGGGTATCGGGGAGAGAGTGGCCATAAAACTGCAGGAGTTCTGAGAGAGAGAGAGAGCCCAGAAAGCAATGGGTGTTCAGAGGTAGATAGCCCACAAAGCAGCAGTTTAGAGAGTGAGCCCATAAAGCAGCGGGAGTTCAAAGAGCGAGAGAGCCCACAAAGCAGCAGTTCAGAGTGTTAGACCTATTAGATGCTGTGGTATGAAGAGTGAAAAGTTCTGTTCCTTTTTCACCAACACTTTTATTTCTTCCAACAGACTCTGCACAAAACTCTAATTACACAGCACCAGACACAGAGGTCACCTGAAGCCCCTTTACATATCAGTGTCAATTATTGGACACTTAACATAAATGAGACAACTAATTGCAATGTCTCTCAACCCATTACTTAACAGTCTCCCCTTCCTTGGAGAAAAAAACCCAATTAGGTGAAAACAAAACTCAAAAACACACACGTGATTTCCCCCCCTTCTTTTTTTTCCCAGTTTTTTTTGTTTGGAAGAAAAAAAGTCACAGAAACAGGCGCCCTTCATTAACAATATCCAAAAGTTTCTGTGAACTAGCCCCTCTTTTCGTAAAACAGTCTGACAGTTGATAGCTACTGTCGACCCATTTAATCTTTGTTATTTCCCCTCTGTAACCTCTTTTCATTGACACTTTTTGTAGAGTGCACATTTTCCCAGGGATTTATTGTCAATGTGACAGTCAATAGGTATATTACCCAAATCCCCTAATCCCAAAATTTCTGTCAATATCTGACTTATATAAAAGGTCATATCCACCGCCTCTACAAGGCGTAACGTCTCAGCAGCCGAAGTGCTTTTTACCACTCTCCTTATTTTCTTTGTTTCCCACACAAGAGGGCAACATTTACTATTGTTCCCCAAAAGGAAAATTAAAAAACCTCCTGCGCTTGAAACCCCATCACATAAATCTGCATAGGACGCATCACTATAAACTGAGTTTCAAGTGCCTACGGTCACCTAAAACCGGGAACTTCAAAACACACTCCTGCATATTTAGTTTGGCCAACGCTTTATTTGCTCTTATTATGTCTTCCACTTTGGGATCATTCATTTTTGTACTCAACTCTAAGACATCAAAACTCACATCCGGTCTAGTCTATCTACCTAACCAGTTCAGTTGCCCATTAAACTTTGCAGTTGCTCTTTTTCTATCTTTGAAGCCATTGCGGCTTTTTGTGAAACCCGGCCACGATTAATTGCTATTGGGCTGATGCTTTCCAAATAAGATTGCTGACGTAAAGTTGCCCCTAACTTAGTCTGTCCGATTTCCAGTCCAATATATTTAAATGCACCGGAAGCCTGACTTCCTACCCTGAATTCTTTCCTCAAATCAGAGATTACAACAGCTTCAAAATCACTAATCCCACCCCACAAAAAATCATCGACATGCATCATAAAGATGCCAGAAAGATTTCCTTTATAGTGCCAGTAAAACATTGCAGGATCTGCTTTCAACTGGCAACAGCCTAACTTTAACAAAACTGACCTTACCGAAATATACCAGACTCTAGATGCATAATTTAATCCATATACACATTTGTTCAACTTCCAGAGTACCCCTTCTGTGTTAGCTGCTTCTTTAGGAGGACGGAGAAAAATATCTCTATGGAGCTGATGCCCCTGCACAAAGGCAGCTTTCAGATCTATAGATTTGCATTCCCATGCCTTTGTGGCTAATAGAGCCAAGAAGATCTTTAAAATAACCTTTCCTGCTGCAGGTGAACCTACCCTTAAATCCTGATCTTTTAAGTTTTCTTCAAATCCCCTTGTCACAAGCCTGGCCTTTGCCTTATAAGTTCCATCCGGAAGAACCTTTTCCGTACAAATCCATCTGTGGGATAGAGCTTTTTGTCCCCGATCCGGTACTTCCATGTATACCCCAAATTCACCCCAACTATGCAATTCTTGCTGTTTAGCATCTTTGATAACTTTTTCATCTAATTTATTTGAAGCCACCAAAATCTCACGTGCGTGTGGACTTCTACTCCTATTAGTATTTGTAGTCTTACTTGTGACTGTACTCCATTCTGAACATTTCCCATCAACCACCACCCTCTGTCTTCTTTCAGCTAGCCAATTTCTGATCCACATCTCTAAATCACCCTCACTCCCCAGCCTCTGTATTTTTTGCAATAGCCTACCGTGGGGAACCTTATCAAATGCTTTGCTGAAATCCATATACACCACATCAACTGCTCTACCCTCGTCTACCTGTTCAGTCACCTTCTCAAAGAACTCAATAAGGTTTGTGAGGCATGACCTACCCTTCACAAAGCCATGCTGACTATCCCTGATCATATTATTCCTATCTAGATGATTATAAATCTTGTCTCTTATAATCCCCTCCAAGACTTTACCCACTACAGACGTGAGGCTCACCGGTCTATAGTTGCCGGGGTTGTCTCTGCTCCCCTTTTTGAACAAAGGGACCACATTTGCTATCCTCCAGTCCTCTGGCACTATTCCTGTAGCCAATGATGACATAAAAATCAAAGCCAAAGGTCCAGCAATCTCTTCCCTGGCCTCCCAGAGAATCCTAGGATAAATCCCATCAGGTCCCGGGGACTTATCTATTTTCAGCCTGTCCAGAATTGCCAACACCTTTTCCCTACGTACCTCAATGCCATCTATTCTATTAGCCTGGGGCTCAGCATTCTCCTCCACAACATTATCTTTTTCCTGATTGAATACTGACGAAAAATATTCATTTAGTATCTCGCCTATCTCTTCAGACTCCACACACAATTTCCCATCCCTGTCCTTGACTGGTCCTACTCTTTCCCTAGTCATTCGCTTATTCCTGACATACCTATAGAAAGCTTTTGGGTTTTCCTTGATCCTTCCTGCCAAATACTTCTCATGTTCCCTCCTTGCTTGTCTTAGCTCTCTCTTTAGATCCTTCCTCGCTACCTTGTAACTATCCATCGCCCCAACCGAAACTTCACACTTCATCTTCACATAGGCCTCCTTCTTCCTCTTAACAAGAGATTCCACTTCCTTGGTAAACCACGGTTCCCTCGCTCGACGCCTTCCTCCCTGTCTGACCGGTACATACTTATCAAGAACACGCAGTAGCTGATCCTTGAACAAGCCCCACTTATCCAGTGTGCCCAACACTTGCAGCCTACTTCTCCACCTTATCCCCCCCAAGTCACGTCTAATGGCATCATAATTGCCCTTCCCCCAGCTATAACTCTTGCCCTGCGGTGTATACTTGTCCCTTTCCATCATTAACGTAAACGTCACTGAATTGTGGTCACTGTCCCCAAAGTGCTCTCCTACCTCTAAATCCAACACCTGGCCTGGTTCATTACCCAAAACCAAATCCAACGTGGCCTCGCCTCTTGTTGGCCTGTCAACATATTGTTTCAGGAAACCCTCCTGCACACACTGTACAAAAAACGACCCATCTATTGTACTCGAACTATATCTTTTCCAGTCAATATTTGGAAAGTTAAAGTCTCCCATAATAACTACCCTGTTACTTTCGCTCATATCCAGAATCATCTTCGCCATCCTTTCCTCTACATCCCTAGAACTATTAGGAGGCCTATAAAAAACTCCCAACAGGGTGACCTCTCCTTTCCTGTTTCTAACTTAAGCCCATACTACCTCGGAAGAAGAGTCCCCATCTAGCATCCTCTCCGCCACCGTAATACTGCTCTTGACTAGCAGCGCCACACCTCCCCCTCTTTTGCCTCCTTCTCTGAGCTTACTAAAACACCTAAACCCCGGAACCTGCAACATCCATTCCTGTCCCTGCTCTATCCATGTCTCCGAAATGGCCACAACATCGAAGTCCCAGGTACCAACCCATGCTGCCAGTTCCCCTACCTTGTTTCGTATACTCCTGGCATTGAAGTAGACACACTTCAAACCACCTACCTGAACACTGGCCCCCTCCTGCGACGTCAAATCTGTGCTCCTGACCTCTATACTCTCATTCTCCCTTACGCTAAAACTACAATCCAGGTTCCCATGCCCCTACTGCATTAGTTTAAACCCCCCCAAAGAGCACTAACAAATCTCCCCCCCCCCCAGGATATTTGTGCCACTCAGGTTCAGATGTAGACCATCCTGTCTGTAGAGGTCCCACCTTCCCCAGAAAGAGCCCCAGTTATCCAGAAATCTGAATCCCTCCCGCCTGCACCATCCCTGTAGCCACGTGTTTAAATGCTCTCTCTCCCTATTCCTCATCTCACTATCACGTGGCACGGGCAACAACCCAGAGATAACAACTCTGTTTGTTCTAGTTCTGAGCTTCCATCCTAGCTCCCTGAAAGCCTGCCTATGTCGTTAGTGCCAATGTGGACCACGACATAGGGCTGCTCCCCCTCCCCCCTAAGGACCCGGAAAACACGACTAATTGGTGTTTCTCCTGTTTCAGAGCCATTTATCCTACTGTCCCCTCCCCTTTACACCCTTCTGGAGCCTAGTCTTGGAACCATAGTTCATGACTTTTCTCCATGGCCTTTGCCTGGTAGTAACAGCGATGACACCTTCCATCGCTTTGTTAATGATTCAGTAGACTGAAGGGATTGTAATTGATCAGATTTGATTTGTCCGACTTTAGTGCACAAGACATTCCTGGGTAGATGCCAGCTTTGTAGCTGTACTGAAGCAGCTTGGTTAGAGGTGCGGTTAGTTCTGGAAGTTTTCCAGCACAACTGGCTCACTGGGTGGCACTCAGAAAAGGCTGGAAGGCTCCAGTTGCAAGCCATTCAATCCACCTCTTGTAGATGAAACAATTCACAATGGTAGAAGGTGACTACCGGAGAGTATTTCCATCATGTTGTGTGGTACTGTCATTATACAAAATGGGATATCGAAGAAATCCAACAACTCAAAACTAGGCTTCCATGTGATGCTGTAGGTTACCAGCAGTAGCAGAATTGTATTTCACCACAATCTATAACGCGGAGTCTGCACATTCTCCCCGTGTCTGCGTGGGTTTCCTCCGGATGCTCCGGTTTCCTCCCACAGTCCAAATTTGTGCAGGTTAGGTGGATTGGCGAAGCTAAATTGCCCTTGGTGTCCAAAAAAGGTTAGTTGGGGTTACGGGGATAGGGTGGAGATACGGGGATAGGGTGGTGTGAGCTTAGTTAGGGTGGAGGTGTGGGCATAGGTAGGGTGCTCTTTTCAAGGGCAATGCAGACTCGATGGGCCGAATAGCCTCCTTCTGCACTGTAAATTATATATGATATTTGTCTCTCTACTATTGCCATAAAACCAGGGGATCTATGAGTGTGGAAGAGCATGACCAATTGCTAAGGACGTGATCCAGATGCAGATGGATCAGAGACAGCAATTGCCGAGACAGAGCGTGGCCCAGTCACAGAAGAACATCACTAAGGACATCAACAGCATAGTGCAGACAATGGGGAGCCCACAGGACTGGAAGAGCCAGATAGCACAGAAGCCTCTGTAGCCCACTCTAGTTGCCCCTCCGTCCCATGGAGACCCCCAGGGCAGTATGGGCATCGTCAGGGAGGAGGAAGCACTCAAGGCCAAGCCAAGGCCTGCTACCAAGGAGGTGACAGCGGTCTACAGCTCTTTCGAATCGCCCGTTCCTGACAGCAGCGCATCTCAAGGGCCGTGGGCAGGACAGGGTGGCACGGGCAATGCCAGTGACACCGGTAAGTCGGCTGGAGCCTTCCGGCCTTCTCTCAGAGTGCCATCCAGTGAGCCAGTTGTGCTGGAAAACCTCGCTCTACACACACACTCGGCCACAGCAGGAGCCCTTAGACCCCAGATCCCTGCTGGGGGCATTAGGGAGACAGTGCTCAGGTTCCCTCACCTGATCCACACACTTACCCTATGGAGGATATCCCCAGTGCTGAAGCCCAGTTTTTGTGTGTTTGATTGTTCGCTGCTGCTGGCACTTCTAGAGTTCAGGCAAACTGTTCAGGCTTCAAAGTTTGATTGAAATGCGATGCAATAATCATCGTCTAAGACATGGCACGCTTACTCACGAGAAGCCACTTGAGAATATTTTGTGTATTAAACGGTCAACAGTAACAAATATTTGACAATAATCTATGTAACATTCCACGTATCACACTAACCATTAAACAACATGGAAACTTCACTGTTCCACATTGGTACCAATACAAAACTATATCAGCTCATTTTCACAAAGAAAGCAAACACAAAATATCACCCCTCGCAGGTTTCTCAACAGAAACAGAGAGTAAGTCGGAGAATGTGATATGTCCAGAACGTTGTCGAAAAATGATCAGTCCATCAATGTGTTACTTGTTCCGCATTTCAATGCCATTCTCCGTCCAGAAGCCGCAACTGTGCAGGCCCTCCCACATGGCTCAATCTCACCGGAACCAAATCCTGGCATCCACATATTCCACTGGCACTCAAGGTGCAGTTGAACATCCTTTTTAAAAGAAATGTTTTTCCAATTAAGCAACAATTTAGCGTGGCCGATTCACCTACCCTGCACATCTTTGGGTTGAGGGGATGAGACCCATACAAACATGGGGAGAATGTTTAAAATCCACATGGACAGAGACCCGGGGCCGCGATCGAACCCGGGTCCTCGGCACCTTGAGGGAGCAGTGCTAAACACTGTACCATCGTGCCACCCTAGCAGTTGAACATCCTTGACGTACAGCGTGAATAACCCATGGTGATATAACAGTTACATGCAGCACTCTCAACATCACCAACAAAAGCATCAGCAATCTGTGAAAGCATTTCTTCAACATTGTCAGCAGGTGACCCATTTGGAACAATGTCGTGCACCAGGTCCTGCAGCATCTTCATGCTTCAAACCGGATTGCCTTCTGGACTCATACATCCCCCTGTGCCCTGTGTTCCAGGGCCCAGGTAAGTTAGAAAAAATTGTCCTTGTTTCCGGCTACAGAAAGGAAGGAAACAGCAATAGCAGCTCCAGGCATCTGCAGCCACCAACAGGAGCAGCAGCAAACACAACCTTTAGCTGTGAAGTGCTATCACAACTAATAAGGCCAATTCCTCATTATCAATAGCCTTCAGCTGTGAAGCTAGAGGTTGCTCGCAGTCAAAGGGAGTTAAAGTGACTTTTAGCATAGAACCAAGAGTAGGGCTTTGTCCCGGAAGTTTGTAGGCAGCAGTTGCAGTTGTCCCTGTTATGGGTATCCACCATATTTAAAGATGGCTCGAAGGCCTCACAGATGAAAAACACCACCACTCCCAGCCTGGAACACATCAGTCCCCGACCAAGCCCAACCGGCCCTCCCCCGAGCACTGGGGCAGCAGCTCCAGTGACCTTGAACTGTGTCTTAGAAAATGGAAATGGCTGATCACTTCTTCAGTTAATAATAATCTTTATTGTCACAGGTAGGCTTACATTAACACTGCAATGAGGTTACTGTGAAACTCCCCTAGTCGCCACATTCCGACGCCTGTTCGGGTACACAGAGGGAGAATTCAGAATGTCCCCATTACCTAACAGCACATATTTCCCCTCAGCAGCCATTGCACCAGCTTCACGTTTTTGAAATGGAATATTAAACGACGCCAATTGATTTCTCTCTGGGGAGCCGGTGCATTCGACTTCAATCTCGCTAATGAGATGGAAATGAATGCAAATGAGGGTTAATGATATGCTCGCCATGGTTTGGCATGATCAAGAACTCGCCATCGGGAGCGGGCTGGTTAGATAGCAAACTGATTCACACCTGGCAGAAATCTCGATTTTGGCCTTTCTTGTTATATAACTGGCGCACCCAGATCCACGCTCGGCGCAACGTGGTGGTTAAATCCCGCCATTATTTCCAGCATTTGACTCCTGCTAACATTTTTGTTTCAGGTATCCAAATTTGAGATTGAAAAGCTTTGAATCTGGACAATATAAACAACAATCCAATATTTAACTTACCACTTCTTCTATAACAGCTAGCCACCATTAATTGCCATTTGACTTGAGTAGGCCTGCATTAAAAAATACATTTTTAATGTGTTATTTTCAATATCCTTATCTGGTGACTGCAAAATTGGGTGAAAAAAAAATATTAATTACTTATGCATAATTTTCAATTATAACCATTTGCTGCTCAAATATGTTTTTCCACAACTTATTATATATTCCCGACAACCCTTCTAGTTTAGATTGCCTTATACAAGAGCACACAATTGTCAACATTTTTCAGGCATCAAACACTGTTTCTTCTCACCTTCATCTGTTGAATAATGTAAAAGGCAGGGGAGAGGAGAGATGACTAACCATCTGATTTTCTTTTTCTCCTAATAATTTAGATGCTTTACTTAATATCTCACATAATTCCCTGACTAACATTGAGGGCTCACTACGTGGGAGGCACATATATGATCTTTCCTGACTCTGTTTGGTACTGTGCGCACCACAAAAATATTTACAAATTGCTAAAAAAAAAAAGCATAAATCAGAAATTCAGCATTAAATAAATGGTCATATCTGGTTGGTTTCTAAGCAGTAAATCTCTGCTGGGAAAGTTTACAATATATAACACATGTTGCGATGTGTCTGTGAAAAGCCCTGCACAAATCAAATAATTGCCATCTAACTAAAACATGTGTCTCTAGGAACTCTTGAACTGCTTATTTGAACCTAGCATTATGAGCGTTGCACAGTAATGTCATAAAAATGCATCTTTAATTAACAAAGAAATCCTAACAAAGCATCTTCATACTGAGGCAAAAAGCTTGCTAGATTTTTAAACTGGTTATTGAATAACCTTCTCCTAATGGCAGAACAAGTCATGTTTTTTTAATTATAAATTAACAGGTGTAAAAGAGTGCATTTGAAATATTTGGTCTTTAGTGTAAGTCTGGTAATTTCCTATACAGTTTGATATACTGAGCAAGCTCAAAGTCCGATAACACATCTTTTGATCTGGTATTTCTAACATTATTTCTTGTTAAACTTAAAATAATTTCTATTAATTATCAGTGCATGTATGCTAAGAAGCAAAAATAATTTTAATAGGAGTCACCGTTCTCATTCCCTGACTTTCCATCACATGCATTTATGTGTGAGTGTCAGTCAGGTAGAAGATGAGCCATGGCTATAATGCTTTCAGCATCTCAGTAAAAACTGCATTTGGCTCACTGGTAATATTCTTCTTTCTGCATCAGAAAGTTGTGGGTCCAAGAACTTTCCAGGAACTGAGAGCATTATCTATACTGACACACTTCAGATTAGTTATGGGAAAATTGCTGTATTATCAGAGGTTTTTCAGATTGAAAGCATAACAGATCATTTTTGAAACCCATTAGTTTCCATGTGTGATACTCAAGAGAAGCCAGCATTTTCATGAGTGTCCATCTCTTGTTATGCCTAACATGAAATACAACACACAATTATAAAGACAAAATATTTCTTACTGGATAAGTGCTGCTCTTTCAAAGTATTGAATAGCTTTTTCACAGAACTGTGTGTCAATATAGTAGGCTCCAAGCCATTCAATGCCCTCGATGTTCGATGGGAAATACCTAAATGACTAACGAAAACAACAGTAACAAAGCAAGAGATTAGATGGATACCATAGAATCCCTACAGTGCAGAAGGAGGCTAATTGGCCCATCGAGTCTGCACCAATCCTTCGAATGAGCACTCTACCCATGTCCACTTTCCAGTCATCCCTGTAACCTCATTACTTAACTTGCGCACCCGGAACACTAAAGGGCAATTTATCATGCCTAATCCACCTAAATTGCACTCCTTTGGACTGTGGGAGGAAACCGGAGCAGCCAGGGGAAACCCACACAGACACAGGGAGAATGTACAAAGCTCCACCTATGGCTGAAAATGAACCCGGGTCCTGGCTCTCTGAGGCAACAGTGCTAACCACTGTGCTACCTGTGCCACCGTGCCATGTTTATTTAAAATGTATTTAATTTGTTTACCACCAAGATTTTTGTTCAATTTTCTCAAGGTCACAGGCTTACATTTTTGAATTAATATTTATTTGTTGATGGGATGAGGGGGTTGTCCACCCATTTGCCATCCATCCTAAATGCCCTTGAACTGGGTGGTTTACCAGGGCAGTTAAAAGTGAACTACATTATTGGGGGTCTGGAGACCAGGCCAAACCAGTAAGGACTGCAGATTTCCTTCCCTTAGTGAACCAGGTGGGCTTTTACAACAATTGGGTCACCATTTCTAATACTTGCTTTCAATTCCAGATTTATTAATTCAATGAATTTAAATTCCACCATTGTCATGGTGGGATTCAAACCCATGTCCCCAGAGCATTAACCTAGATTCTGGACTACTAATCCAGTGACATTACCGCTATACCACTATCTTCTCCAATGAATGCAAGTTGTTACATCGACACTGCACTACTTAATTATCAATATAATGTACTGCACAAAATTAACATTGTTTCTCAAAAGTATTCACTAAAAATGCTAAATTAGATGTCAAGTGTGTTTAAAAGAACATATAGAGAGGATAAAGGATTCTAACTGCTAAACTGCAAGGCAGCAATGTAATTTAAGGGATCAGATGGCACTAAAAGAAAAGCAATTTAATTTCAATTCTAAGGCAGGGCTGGAGACGCCATTCCACAATTTGGGGAAGAGGTTATTTGTACCGTCTGGCACTTGGAAAGCTGCATCAGCAATGCCTTCCACAACTGGCCTTTGTAAGGCAGAATGGCTTAACATAGATGTATATATGTTGAGCTTACATCACAATTCCTTTTCTTACTGTTGTTATGCTACATTTCCAGTTTCTGGCTGAAGATATGTTCATTTTAAGATTTAGCATGTGAAGGAATATTCAACGTATATATAAAACTGCAGTATTACCAGGTTCATTTTTAGGCACAATTTAGTACTGAGAAGTTCAGAAAATTATATCAAATTTATGATAACTGTTACAATATTATTCCATTTAATTAGATTTCCACTTATATCTTAATTAGAAAATATACTAAAAACTTAATCACAATCAAAACTACAGCATTCACACACGTGAAAGGTCATCTTAGAATGTTTTTAAAACTGAGAACTGAGAACAGATCGAATCAAAGTTGAAGAGGAACTGTAAGCAAGAATAAATTGTAGATCATTGTTTTCTCAGAAGGAGCTTTTTTTTTGCCCCCTCTCCCCCCCATAGCCCCTCTCCCCCCACAGCCCCTCTCCCCCCTCCCCCTCATAGCCCCCTCCCCCCTCATAGCCCCCCCTCCCCTCATAGCCCCCTCCCCCCCTCATAGCACCCCCTCCCCTCTCATAGCCCCCCAGCCCCCCTCCCCCCCCCCCAGCACTCGGATCCCCTCCCCCTTAACACTGGGATAAACTCCAGTCCCTCTAACATGGATGTGGGCAATTTGCAATGTAAGGAGGTTAAATCAAATTGAACCGATTTATGTGAGTTGGGGTGTTAGCCCCCCCCCCCCCTCCCCCTCCCCCTCGCTGTTTATATCCCCCTGTCTGGAGTGAGGGAGGGAGCTTTTGCATTCCTCTCAGTTTTCTCCCTCAGTCTGGCTCCAGCCACTGTCCCACCCTCCCCCCTCTTTCTGCTTCAACTTTTCTAGGTCACCGCATCGGAATCCTGCAAAGAGGAACCGGCTGTGGGAGCTTTCCGCTTAACCACGTTGGAGATCGACAGATCCCCCCCCGGCTTCCACCCCCTTAAATATTCCTCAGAAGGAGCTTTTGAGAGTGTTACTAATGTGAGGCTTTATAAGATGATTAGATTTAAATTGCCTCTTTTAATTTAAGAAAAACAGAATGCCCTGGAAAAGGGGGATGGTATGACGTTGTATTAAACTTTGCCCATATGATTACCATAGAACAGGAGTACAGGTTAAGCCTTACTAAACCTACATGCCATATTTCACATCTGAACGCAGCTGTTTTGTCCTGAGTGCACTGACAGATCCCCAGGTAGTCTGATTAAAAACCAAGAGAGAGCACTAGACAGCAACAACAGTCACTGTAGTCTAGAGAGGAAAACAAACTATTTTCTCTGTTAGTCACAAGGCAGAATGCTTTGGAAAGCTTGTCCACTTGTGAAGAGAAGGAACCGGCAATTATTTAAGGATGCTGGAAGATATTCGCTGGCAAGGCCAGGAGAAGAAATCACTGCAGTGTCTAACTGCTGAAACAGTAAGAAGTCTTACAACACCAGGTTAAAATCCATTTATTTGGAATCACTAGCTTTAGGAACGTAGCCTCTTCATCAGGTGAGTGCTACGTGAGTACATGAAAGAGCTATGCCCTGAAAGCTAGTGATTCCAAATAAACCTGTTGGATTTTAACCTGGTGTTATAAGACTTCTTACTGCACCCATCCCAGTTCAACACCAGCATCTCCACATCATAATGGCTGAAAGTTAGTTCAGAAACTCTGAGGAACGAGGGAGATGATTTTCGGCAGTCACTAAATATTGCGACTCACCGAAACAGGGGCAAGAGCTGGGAGTAACTGTGGACTGTTTCCTTTAATGACCAATTCTGTTGAAAGCATACTGTAAAGTATATACAGTGCGTAGCATGGGATTATTGATTGCATTTATACATTAATAAAGATGATCTTTTATGCAGTTGTGAGTACTAGTTGCCTACCAAGGAATGTTTTTTCGTGATTGTTATTGGTTTGTTAGAGCAAATGCCTTTAACTTGAATTCTTGTTGTGCAATTCTTTAAATCAGTCACTGTCTGTTAAAAAATGATCAGTCTTGAAGGGGATCATAACAGAGGTAGCAAGGTGAAGCAGCTTTAGGAGAGAATTTCGGAGAACAGCACAGATAGTGCGGAATGTTCAAAAATCCCCCTGATATATGCTGCGCGATTCTCCGACCCCCTGGGTCGTGGTCATGGAACAGCAGCCTTTCTGTGAATCACACCCTAAGAGACATTAACATTAAAAAATAAAAATTTAGAGTACCCAATTATTTTTTTCCCAATTATGGTCAATTTAGCGTGGCCAATCCACCTACCCTGCCTGCACATCTCTGGGTTGTGGGGGTGAAACCCACTCAGACACGGGGAGAATGTGCAAACTCCAC